>NC_090923.1:581025675-581328705 GCF_040938575.1 Ambystoma mexicanum | reverse complement strand
GGTGCCTTTGCGGGTCCCCACTTTAACGGCTGGTCTACACTAGCTGTTAATGTCGGGTCCCGCAAAGGGACCTCATAGTAAGGCGGTAAGGGTTAACGGTCACCGGTACCATTACCGGTGACCGTTAACCCTTACCGCCTTCCATGTAATGAGGCCCTATAGCTGCAAAGACAGTGTTGGAATCTGAGTGAGCTGCCAAACAGAATTTAAAGAAAGAAATGCTAGCCGTTTTCAACACATGTGTAAAAATTGGCTTTTGCTGACTGAAGGAAAAAAATGGCCTGATTAAAAATAAATTGTTCAATGAAAACCTGCTAACTTAGCAATGTAAAGGGGCTTTGTTTCTGGTGAAAAGACATACATGGGATATTTTCTTTCACTGGTTTGTTTAATCCAGGACCCAAAATACGAAAATTAAGGTTTTAAAACACATGGGGCCTCATTACGAGGCTTGCGCTGACGGAATGAAGGGGGCCAGTACAGGACCGGCCCCCTTCATTCCGTCAGGGCTGATTACGAGGTTCCCTTTGCGGGACCCGGATAAGACATCTGGTAAAACCAGACATCTTTTCCGGGTTCAGTGAGGGGAAGAGGGAGGTAACAACGGGACACTTGTAATGTGCCCGTTGTTACCTCCCTCCCCATTCCCATTGAGCCCTATGGGGGCTCAAATGGGAAGGGGGAATGGTTCCTGCAAGGAGGACTTACCGGGTCCTCCTATGTCGGAATGACCCGGTAAGTCCCCATTGCAGGAGCCCGGTAATAGCTCCATGGCTACCTCCAAACTCGTAATGAGGCCCATGGGCTGAATTTGCAAGCTCTCAAAATGAGTTATTCCAATTGTCAGCCCTGAAACTTTCCCCCTGAGGAAGGGAATCACACCGTAAACTCTCAGCAGAGACTAACAACCCACTGATAATTATAGGGTGGGAAAGAATCTAGTCTACAGAAACCCATTGACAATGGGACTGCCAGGGCAAGGAAGATGGAAGTATGAAGGGGCAATGAAACATCCAATCAAGATGAGAAACCCCCACCTTGCCTTGAAGGAAATGACAGTTGGTTGCAGTTGAAGGAAGAAAAAAAATGATCTAGTGACAATGGACTGCTTTTTGGTTCCAAAGACTGTTTCATAAATAAACTTTAAAGACTTTTATCTCAACAGAAAGACTTTGTAAAAATGTAGTAAATTTGCAGTGTAAATGTGAATTTTTGGGCTTTCTTTTAAGACTTGGTAGAATTCACTGATACCTTGGAGGTAGAAATGGGAAAATATGGCGGATTACATGAAAAGCATCCATGTTACAAATGCACATTTTTTTTACATACATCCCTGATGATCATCCACATCCATGTATAAAGTTATAGAATTTTGAGTGATATGAATCCCATTGAAAAGCGCAAGAAATTGATAGAAGGCGAAACAAGGTCTCACAGACTGGAGGATTGGACTGCAATGTGCTACACAAAATATGTAATCTGCGTATATAATTTGCTAAGAGATTGCAATTGTATAAATGTATGTTTTTGGCAAAATCACATTTTAGTTAAAGTAAGCGTGGGAGGTTTTTGGACATTGTAAAGCTCACACCATAAATCTGACATCATTTTCCTGAAATTCAACCAGCTGAGAGCGAGGCAGAGACTATAGGCCTCATTATGCTGTAGGAGGTAGCCATGGTGCTATTAGCGCCATGGCGACCCCCTTACCACATTCCGGGTCCATGTTCCCGGAATAGGGACTTACCGGGTCATTCTGACCTTGGAGGACCCGGTATGTCCCCATTCCGGGAACCATTCCCCATTCCCATTCGAGCCCCCATAGGGCTCAATGGGAATGGGGATGGAGCTAATAACATTATTAGCTCTGAAGTCCCTTAAGGGGTCACTTCCATAATGCCTGGTAAAACCAGAAATTGACGAATGGACCCGCTAAGGGTCCTCGGAATAGGGTGGTAAGGGATTACCGGCACCGGTGCCCTTACCGGTGCCGGTAATCCCTTACCTCCTACTGCGTAATGAGGCCCTATGTCCCTTGTCCAATCTCATTGTTAGAGGCGAGTTTAGTTAAGCCTGCCCCAGTCATATACTTTGATGATGTCACTAGGCATTATAAATAAGAGTCCGTGACAAAACACAGAGGGCCTCATTACACGGATGGCGGTAAGGGATTACCAGTACCGGTAAGGGTACTGGTACCGGTAATCCCTTACCGCCTTACTACGAGGTCCCTTCGCGGGTCCCTACCTTAACAGCTGGTTTTACCAGCCGTTAAGGACGGGACCCGCAAAGGAACCTTGGAGGTAATTACGGTACCATAATTACCACCTTACCCATTCCCTTTGAGGCCTATGGGTGTTCAAATGGGAATGGGGAAGGGCCAATGGTGAATGGGGAAGTACCGCCCCGCCAACCTGGGAATGGGGCGGTAATTCCGCCATTCACCATGACATAATCGGTAAATTACCAGCAGCAATGATGACGCTAATAGCGCCATGGTTACCACCTTCCGTGTAATGAGGCCCAGAGACTATTCCTGATTTTCCAGCACTGACGTCCGGTTCCTGCTCCATCTATCCAGACTCCAGATCCCAACTACAAGCGCTAAGCATTGCTAACCCTACTCCAGGGCCCACTGCAAAACCCAAGCATTGCTGATTCTGCTCCAGAAAGGCCTACATTCTGAAAACTACTAAAATCCCAAATAACCAAAGGGGAAAGCTGCGGTGTTCTTGGGAAGCATCCTGATCCAACTAACTGCATCCAGAGGTACCTGTGCCATCCAGCTGATCTATAGTATCCAGTCACCAGAATTGCCAGTCCAGAAGTGCTACCCGGTAACCATAACTGCCCAGCTGTTTTCCAAACGACCTGCCGTGTAGTGACCAGAACCGTTGACTGTCCAAAATCCAAAAACTAGAAAGTGGACTGTGAGTATCAATTGCCACCCCATCTAAACCCATAGCCTATCTTGTCTTTGTCCTCATCCCACTCTCTAAATCACCTTATCCTTATCCTTATAACTTGTTCAAACTGTCACAATCATTTTTGCAACTCTGCCTTTGATTTCTAGTGTTATTTCCACGTTTCTCTTAATTTCTGTTTAAAATAGGTCCTAAGTAATTAGTGATATTGGGCCTCATTACGAGGTAGGAGGTAAGGGATTACCGGCACTAGTAAGGGTGCCGCTGCCAGTAATCCCTTACCCCCATATTCCGAGGTCCCTTAGTGGGTCTCTTCCTTAACGGCTGGTCTGACCAGGTGTTAAGGACGGGACTCGCTAAGGGATTTCAGAGCTAATAACGGTACCGCAAATTGCGATACCGTTATTAGCTACTTCCCCATTCCCATTGAGCCCTATGGGGGATCAAATGGGAATGGGGAATGGTTGTCAGAATGGGGACTTACCGGGTCCTCCAAGGTTGAAATGACCCGCTAAGTACCCATTCTGAGAACCTGGACCCGGTATGCAGTAAGGGGGTATCCATGGTGCTAATAGCACCATGGTTACCTCCTACCACGTAATGAGGCCCACTGTGTTTAAATAAATGTTCCTTTAAGAAAAGGGGTACACTACGTGAAGGGTTACAACTGCAGTGTAACTTTTGATATTCACGGGTGGCGTTCCTCTTTTCTTAGACATTAAATCTAGTTTAAGTAAGATTTGCCTTTCAATTTTAAAACTGATTCCTCTTTTCACTGCTCTATTTTCCTAAAAAACAAACCTCACTCTTTCTTCCATAGCTCTCTCAATTTACCAGCTAGAGACCTAATTTCACTTCCTTATTAAAAATCATTTGGGTAATTTCAGATGGGAATTGCAAAGTCTGCAAAGTTTCCAACATGTCATTTTGCTTTAATCTGTTTCAACCCTGCCACTCATTTTTGAACTGTATGCTTTATGATAATCCATTCTTTTATTTATTTATTTATTTAAATTTATATAGCGCGCAAGTAACCCAAGGGCATTGAGGCGCTGTTACTTGCAAGAGCTTAGTTACAGGCAAAGAGGCATTCAGCAGTACATTATGTATTCAACAGGCATAGAGCTGCTATTTTGGTTGGTACAGTTGGTCATTAAAAACAGTTTATGCACTGGAACATAAGAGATGTATTCAACTGGTGCGAGGAATCTTATGTGAATAAGATGGTTTTTATGGATTTGCGGAAGGTGCAAAGGGAGGCCTCACCTCGGATTATAGGAGGTAGGGCGTTCCAGTGAGTGGGTGCGAGATATGGGAAGCTGGAACCGCCAGCTCTGGCTTTTTTTACTAATGGCACAGAAAGCATGTTAGTATATGGTGATCTGATTGGCCTCGTAGAAGAGATGGGGTGGATCCTTTGGGAGAGGTAGTCGGGGGCAGTAAGGTGAAAGCACTTGTGAGTCAGTGCCAGCGTTTTGAAGATGATCCTTTCTTTTATTGGGAGCCAGTGTGCTCGTTTTTTGGCTTCCGAGATGTGCTCTCTTTTGGCAATGCCTTGGGCTGCCCGGAGAGCGCTATTCTGCATGATTTGTAACCTCTCTAGGTTTTTGTTGGATGTACCTAGGAAGAGTACATTACAATAGTCAAGCCTAGATCCAGTGATGGCTCTGGCTATGTTAGTGCAGTTCTCTTTGGAGAGAAAGGGCCTGACTGCGTTGATTAGTTTGGCATGATATGCAGCTGCAGAGGCTATAGCGTTGACTTGTTTATCCATGGATAGGTTGGAATCTAAGTAGACTCCAAGGGTTTTGACTGATTCTGAGACAGGTATTTTGATGGAGTCTATGGTGAAATGACTGAACTGGGAGTCTAGATTTTTCAGCGTGTCGGGTGAGCCTACCAGGAGGAGTTCAGTCTTGTCTGAGTTGAGGCATAGTCCATTGTCTGCCATCCAGGCTTGGATGGTGTTGTAGAGGTTGTTGAGGGTCATGGAGTCAGTGTCGTAGTTGCCAGTGAGGGTGAGGAGGATCTGTGTGTCATCAACGTAGTTGGTGTATGAAATGCCCATGGCGTCAAGGATGAGAAAAAGGGGTCGTGTGAAGATGTTTTAGAGGGTGGGTGAGAGGCAGGAGCCTTGGGGCACACCGCAGAGTATGATAGTAGGTGAGGCGGATGCTAGGTCCGAGAATACTTGCATGGTTCTGTCTTGTAAGAAGGAATTGATCCATGCTGTGGCTTCAGGGGAAAATTTGGCCGTAGAGGAGAGGTGGTGGCATAGGACGTCATGATCCACGAGGTCGAAAGCCGCGGATAGGTCAAGAAGTAGGAGAAGTGCTGGTTTGTCCATGTCTCTGGCATCGTCCATTTGGTTTTTCAGGTCAAGTAGGGCGGTTTCGGTCCCGTGTCTGGGGCGGAAGCCTGATTGTCGGAGTCCTAGGAGTTTGTTCTCTTCAATGAAGTGTTGAACCTCCAGGTAGGCTGCTTTGTCCAGTATTTTGAGGAGGAAGGGGACAGTGGTGATGGGTCTATAGTTGTTGGGGGAGGTGGGGTCGAGGGTAGGTTTTTTTAGGAGAGGGCATACCCAGGCTTCCTTGAGGGAGGCAGGGACTTTCCCTGTAGCAAAGGAGGCGTTTACAAAGGCTGTAGGGAAGGGAGCTAATGCTTCGGCGCAGTCTTTGATAATGGTGGCTGGGCATACATCACCTTTGCAATTGGAGGGTTTGATGTTCCTCATTATGTTGGTGATGTCTTTTTCTAGAATGGGTTTGAATGAAAAGGGTTGGGGGGGGTCCGGGGCTGGTGGTGGGACAGGGGTGTGTGTGTTGGGTAGGGCTTTCTTGGTGGCTAGTATTTTGTTTTGGAGCAGACTCAGTTTATTTTTCATGGCTGCTTGTATATCGTCACACCAGGCCTTGTCTTTGGTGAAGTTCTGGGGGGCAGGCGCGGGTGTCTCTAGCTCCCTGAAAATGGCAAAGATTTCTTTAGTGCTGGATTGGGCTTAAGAGATTCTGGATTCAAAGGATTTGGCCTTAGCTAGGGTGATTGCTTTTTTATATCTAGTGGAGCATGATTTAAAAGTCATCTTGTCTTTGTCAGAATGAGACATTTGCCACTGAGTGAGAGCATCCTTTTTTTCAGTGCGGAGTGCGAGGAGGTCTGGGGTGAACCAGGAGTTGGAATGGGTGGTGGGTTTGGATTTACGGGTTTTAAGGGGGCAATGGAGTTAATGGCTGCTTTGATGGCAGCTTCGTAGGCTGTTGCGAGTGTTTCTGGGTCTGTGGAGAAAGGGGGTCTGAAGGCTGGGCCTTGGAGGAAAGGCAGTAGCCTTTCCTTAGTGAGTTGGCGGGAGCTTCTGGCGAGGCAGGGTGACAGTGGTTGGGGTGGGGGGGTGGTGTAGCAGGTGGTGAGGATGCTGAAAGTGATGATGTGGTGGTCTGACCATGGGGTGGGAAGGTTTCCAGTGATGATGAGTGGGCAGTTATGTTGCGCAATCCAGTCAAGGGTTCTGCCCTGGGCGTGGGTTGGGCTAATGATGGTGTTGTTGTAGCCCAGAGCCTTGAGGGCTGAGTCAAGAGATTTGGCTGCTGGGTCCTTCCTGTCCAGGAGACCTAGGTTAACATCCCCCAGGAGAATGGCTTGAGATTGTTTCTTGAGGTTGTCAGAGAGGAGGTGGATGAGAGAGGCTTGGAAGTCACCTGTTGGGCCTGGGGGCGGTAGACAATGTGGACAGCAATGGTACATTGAGGAGATAGGTTAATTTTGACTTGGAGGTAGTCACTGTTGTGAAGGGATTTCTCTACCTTCCTGATAGAAAGGCAGTCTTTGGCAATAATTGCTACACCTCCCCCTTGGGATAGACGATCTTGTCTGGTGATGGAATATCCAGGTGGTAGTGCGAGGGTGAGTGCCGGGCCAGATGCATCGTGTAGCCATGTTTCAGAAATCATGAGTAGATCGAGGTCATGGGTGGTTAGGAGGTCGTGGATGTCTAAAGCGTGGGCATTGATGGATCTAGCGTTAATCATGGCGCATTTAAGATGGGGTTTGGTAGTGGCTGGGGTGTGGGTGGACATAGGTGGTAACTGGTACCGGTAATCCCTTACCGCCTTACTACGAGGTCCCTTCGCGGGTCCCTACCTTAACGGCTGGCTTTACCAGCCGTTAAGGACGGGACCCGCAAAGGAACCTTGGAGGTAATTACGGTACCGTAATTACCGCCTTACCCATTCCCTTTGAGGCCTATGGGGGCTCAAATGGGAATGGGGAAGGGCCAATGGTGAATGGGGAAGTACCGCCCCGCCAACCTTGGAATGGGGCGGTAATTCCGCCATTCACCATGACAGAATCGGTAAATTACCAGCAGCAACGATGACGCTAATAGCACCATGGTTACCACCTTCCGTGTAATGAGGCCCAGAGACTATTCCTGATTTTCCAGCACCGACGTCCGGTTCCTGCTCCATCTATCCAGACTCCAGATCCCAACTACAAGCGCTAAGCATTGCTAACCCTACTCCAGGGCCCACTGCAAAACCCAAGCATTGCTGATTCTGCTCCAGAAAGGCCTACATTCTGAAAACTACTAAAATCCCAAATAACCAAAGGGGAAAGCTGTGGTGTTCTTGGGAAGCATCCTGATCCCACTAACTGCATCCAGTGGTACCTGTGCCATCCAGCTGATCTATAGTATCCAGTCACCAGAATTGCCAGTCCAGAAGTGATACCCGGTAACCAGAACTGCCCAGCTGTTTTCCAAACGACCTGCCGTGTAGTGACCAGAACCGTTGACTGTCCAAAATCCAAAAACTAGAAAGTGGACTGTGAGTATCAATTGCCACCCCATCTAAACCCATAGCCTATCTTGTCTTTGTCCTCATCCCACTCTCTAAGTCACCTTATCCTTATCCTTATAACTTGTTCAAACTGTCACAATCATTTTTGCAACTCTGCCTTTGATTTCTAGTGTTATTTCCACGTTTCTCTTAATTTCTGTTTAAAATAGGTCCTAAGTAATTAGTGATATTGGGCCTCATTACGAGGTAGGAGGTAAGGGATTACCGGCACTAGTAAGGGTGCCGCTGCCAGTAATCCCTTACCTCCATATTCCGAGGTCCCTTAGTGGGTCTCTTCCTTAACGGCTGGTCTGACCAGGTGTTAAGGACGGGACCCACTAAGGGACTTCAGAGCTAATAACGGTACCGCAAATTGCGATACCGTTATTAGCTACTTCCCCATTCCCATTGAGCCCTATGGGGGATCAAATGGGAATGGGGAATGGTTGTCAGAATGGGGATTTACCGGGTCCTCCAAGGTTGGAATGACCCGCTAAGTACCCATTCTGAGAACCTGGACCCGGTATGCAGTAAGGGGGTATCCATGGTGCTAATAGCACCATGGTTACCTCCTACCACGTAATGAGGCCCACTGTGTTTAAATAAATGTTCCTTTAAGAAAAGGGGTACACTACGTGAAGGGTTACAACTGCAGTGTAACTTTTGATATTCACGGGTGGCGTTCCTCTTTTCTTAGACATTAAATCTAGTTTAAGTAAGATTTGCCTTTCAATTTTAAAACTGATTCCTCTTTTCACTGCTCTATTTTCCTAAAAAACAAACCTCACTCTTGCTTCCATAACTCTCTCAATTTACCAGCTAGAGACCTAATTTCACTTCCTTATTAAAAATCATTTGGGTAATTTCAGGTGGGAATTGCAAAGACTGCAAAGTTTCAAACGTGTCATTTTGCTTTAATCTGTTTCAACCCTGCCACTCATTTTTGAACTGTATGCTTTATGATAATCCATTCTTTTATTTATTTATTTATTTAAATTTATATAGCGCGCAAGTAACCCAAGGGCATTGAGGCGCTGTTACTTGCAAGAGCTTAGTTACAGGCAAAGAGGCATTCAGCAGTACATTATCAGGGTAATTCATAGAATCCAGCGCACAAGTAGCGCACGCGGCTGGCGCACAGCGTGCGCCTGCGATAGTCTGCGCCAGGCACGTGCGCTAAAACAGATTTCCGCGCACAGCGTATTCATGGATTTCAAGCTCCCAAAACAGCCGTGGCGCAGAGAATCGCAGCGAGCCTGCAGCAGCGCCAGTAACGCCCCCAAGAACGCCCTCGCGCACGGAAAAGCCATCAAAAGCGCTAAATCATCGCTAAGGGCTGCGCTAACCCCGGACCACTTCACAGGGCAGGCAAACAAGGAAAGCAAAGCGGGCAATCTCCAAATCAGGAGTACGCGGGAAGTACTACACGCGACTAGGCAGGGAACGTGAATCACAGGGGTACGCGGGAATCATCACACGCGAACAGCCAGGGTGCGTGTATTACAGGGGTAGCGGGAAGTTCAACACGCGATTGGCCAGGGAACGTGAATTACAGGGGGACGCGTGAAGTAGAACACGCGATAGGCCAGGGAACGTGTATTACAGGGGTACGCGGGAATCATCACACGCGAACAGCCAGGGTGCGTGTATTACAGGGGTAGCGGGAAGTTCAACACGCGATGGGCCAGGGAACGTGTATTACAGGGGGACGCGTGAAGTAGAACACGCGATAGGCCAGGGAACGTGCATCACAGGGGTACGCGGGAATTATCACACGCGAACAGCCAGGGTGCGTGTATTACAGGGGTAGCGGGAAGTTCAACACGCAATGGGCCAGGGAACGTGTATTACAGGGGGACGCGTGAAGTAGAACACGCGATAGGCCAGGGAGCGTGTATTACAGGGGTACGCGGGAATCATCACACGCGAACAGGCAGGGTGCGTGTATTACAGGGGTAGCGGGAAGTTCAACACGCGATTGGCCAGGGTACGTGTATCACAGGGGTGCGTGGGAATTATCACATGCGAATAGGCTGGGTGGGCCCCCACAGGTGTACCCTGTACACCCTCCCCGGCCCCTGCAGGCAGCCCACAAAACAGTGGACTACCCTGCACACCTGATCATGTCCCCCTGCACCCCCATCCACCAGGGGCACCCTCCACCAGGCCCCCACCCATGTCTCCCACCACCCCCACCCCCCAGCAGTGCAGGGGCACCTGCCATCAGGCCCCCATCCATGTCTCCCACCACCCCCAACCCCCATCCACCAGGGGCACCCTCCACCAGGCCCCCACCCATGTCTCCCACCACCCCCACCCACCAGCACTGTGGGGCACGTGGCCAGCAGGCAGTCAGGCAGCAGCCGATGGCAGGTGGGAGCGTGCTCAGGCTTCTTGGGGACTTAAATTTGGCCTCCTGGCCAGGAGCGTGGTCTTTCGTGTTAGAACGCGTGGACAGCCTGATAGGGAGTGATTTTGCACCTGAAAACCCCACACTCATCGCGCGAAAACCCGTCACCAGCATATGTGCGTCAATAGTTACCTGCACGTGCAGTGTCAAAGCGTGTGATTGGTGAAAAGTGAGCGACACGCAGGAGTGTCGAAGCGCGTGATTGGTGAAAAAGGATCCACATGCAGGAGTGACAAAGCGTGTGATTGGTGAAAAGTGAGCGACACGCAGGAGTGTCGAAGCGCGTGATTGGTGAAAAAGGATCCACATGCAGGAGTGACAAAGCGTGTGATTGGTGAAAAGTGAGCTACACGCAGGAGTGTCGAAGCGCGTGATTGGTGAAAAAGGATCCACATGCAGGAGTGACAAAGCGTGTGATTGGTGAAAAGAGAGCTACACGCAGGAGTGCCAAAGCGTGTGATTGGTGAAAATGGGCCAAGCACGTACACGCCGTAAGTGACGATGTACGTGTGGGCCTGTATAAAAGGTAGTGTTGAACACAATTTCCTTGTACGTGCTTTTCGTGGAGAGCGAGTGGGTGAATTCGGTACTTCTTGTCGTTTCACACGCGATTTACTTCACGGCGTTTCCAGTTCGTACTCCCTGTTACCTCTGACAGCTCTTTTCTCTTTTTCCTCTTGTACTGGTTTTCCTGGGCCTGTTCCCTCAAACAGTGTCCCCTTCTACAGTTGTCCTGTCTCCTCAGACAGCGTACACCTCTTCTTTTGGCGGGGGTGTTGCCAACCAAAAGTGCTATTTTTTCACGCTCTTTTACCTGGCAGACGGTGAGTCACGCACGTATCTAACATCTGTGCTTGCCCCGTGTGTAGCCTATCCCTTCAGAGGTCAATCTAGGCCGCGTGTGACACGCATACGTTCATTGTGTTACTGGATGCCACAGCGTAGTGCAGGGTTTTCCATCAGCACACGTGGTCTAGGAGGGGTATTGTGCACGTTCCTTAACTTTTTTGGGGTGCCTGTGCGTTGCGTGACCCGTCATCTTTCCCCAGGGGTGTCATATAGCCTTGCCACTGCACTAGGGTACGAATACCATCTGGTACCCAACCCCTTTGACACCCAATTGCCCAGGACAATTGTGCACACCCACTCCCATACGCACAATACCATCAGTGCCATGGTTGGGAGGCGTGCAAGCCGTAAGGGTGGCAAAGGTGGCCGAGCCACACGTGGTGGCCGTGGAGGATCCAACAGGGGACGTGGTTGTGACTTGCAGGGCGCCCCTGTTCCCCCCAGTCTGGAGGAACAGTCAGGGACACCCATGCCCCCCCCCCCCCCAGTTGAGAGTCATGTGGCTGATACCAACCCTGATCAGCCCATGTCGGACCAGGCCATTGTGGCACCAGACCTGTCCGAGGGTGATTCCATCGCTGACATCCAGGTCAGCAGGTCCACTGCACGTGCACCGGTGCACATTGGTGTCATCAGGGCACGCGCATCTATGCCAGATAGGTCATCTGCTGGCCCCCGTAGCCAGGGTGTGGCTCAATCCACCCCACCTCTCATACACCCTGCCAAGACTGTGTCGGTCCTAGTTCATGCACCTCAGATCAGGCCTGACCCCATCCCACTACCCCCAATGCCTGCACCTACTCCCATGCTGAGTGGGCAATCACACACACCCAGTACAGAGTCCACCACGGCTCCTGCCCCTAGTGTCCACAGCGGCGTAGGACACTCTGGATCCCCACCCCCTTCCAAGCGCAAGAGGAAGAGTGCACGTCCGGCACAGGCTGATGCCCCAGACACGGCTGCACAGTCCGGCCCATCAAGGAAGCCAAGCTTCACAGACGCCGAACTTAATGCACTTGTTCAGTATGTGTCAGATCATGATAGGGAAATGGTCATCGTTGCAGGGTCCAAGACCACACATGCCAGACGCCAGGCACACTGGCAGACCATTGCTGACAGAATAAGTGCCCTTGGAGTAGTGAGGCGCACAGCTAGTGATTGCCAGAAGCGCTGGAATGACCTTAAGCGCAGGGCAAAGGATAAGCTGGCCTCAAGTCATGCCGCAACCTTGGTGACTGGAGGTGGGTCCCCAGCACAGGAAATAGAACTCACACCACACGAGTCCGTAGCTGGATCCTACGTCACCGAGGGACAACTCCAAGGTGTGGGAGACCTCCCTGATTACGAGGCATCATCCGGTGAGTGCACATGCATGTGTGTATTATCCATGTGCATGGTGTGTGTGTGAAGCATTCATGTTGGGTGCCTGTCAAGGGGGTGTGTGGCAGAGTTGATAGTGGCACCCATGTGCCTCATCCAGTATGTTCAGTGCAACACCATCTGGCCACAGCACTATCCCTACTGGCAACAGTGCACATATGGGCCAACACCATGGAAGTTGCCCTTGATTAGTAATTTTGTCACTACATTGTTGCTCATACTCCCCTGTCTATTCATCTGATGTCTTACATACCATTCCTCTCCTTTCCCCCAGCCATTCAAGTTTCATCTTCACATGCCTGACATGCAATGATACCACATGCTAATGCGTCCTCTGTATATAAATGCCTACCAACATGCAGTCATACTGTGGATGTAGCCTTGACATCCACCTCCTTCCTGGGTCCTTTGGTACCGTCTGGTTTCGAGCCCCATTCCCTCACACTCCATGCTGCTCTTCATGGTCTATCTTCCATGACTTCTACAGTTCAGACCATCGTGCCCTACGCACGACACCTGCTTGCCAAAAGTCAAATGAGGGCAGCCTGCCCTCCAATGCGACCCACCCTATTGCTGACCAGTGCATCTGAGCCTACTCTAAGCTAACTCTCACTGACATCTGCTCATACATGCCTTTGCCTGTCCCATAGACCCTTCACATGGTCCCTGTCCTCTCTCCTTGCTCCTCTTCCACCATCATAGGTGGGACCCGTTGGGGTGTACTCCTGGCCTCCTTCCAATCCTCAGATACCACTATTGATGTGCATGGTAATGGGAGCGTCTCAGTCCAAGGCCCTTAGGCCAACCTCAATCTCCTTGAGAAATGCTACCCACATCTCATCAACTTCCTTACCTCTCCTGCTGTCCCCCCTCCTCTCTCCTCATCAATCCTGCACTGCCTCCCTGCACCCTCCCATGAACCTTCTCCGCCTCCCACTCCAACTCCTACACATGCGGCACCTCTGATCTCTAGCACTCCCCGTAAGTCCTACAAGGCTGTCAACCTCCTCCACAATTACACTCCTTTCACTGCGGCTGCATCAGGCATTCCTCCGATAACTGTCACTTACATGAGGTTATGCACCTTGACATCCTTGGTCTCATGGAAACATGTCTGACGGCCAGCTCTGTCTGCATCCTTGACCCTCTCCTTGGCCCGCCACTACTGTGCAGGGGGGGTGTGCCCTTGGCTTCCCTGAGGGTATTCCTGCCACTGTCACACCTACTTAGACCTACTCCACTCTGGAATGGCTTGTGTGAGGTTTCTGTCCACCACACCTTGACATTCTCAAACAGTGCGTACTGTGTCTGGGAAAACTGGTCAAATGTACTACTTCCTTTCTGAGTGTCCTCACCTCTCCTCCTCACTCATGTCCCCAGACACAGAATTCCTCATCCTTGGTGCGGTACGCATCCACCTGCATGCCTGTTGACGCCCCCACGTGACCTTTCTGTGACCTCAGCAACTCCCTCTCACCCTCTAGACTCCCGTCTGTCCCTACTCATTCTGCAGGGCACACTCTTGATGCTCTGATCTCATCTGACTTTCCCCTCTCCGTCCATCTCTGCACTCCTCTCTCCTGGAGTGATCACATTCTCCTCTCCTCCCAGCTCACCCTCAACACCCCACAGGCAAAGCCACCCTCACCACTGTCACACACCTTCTTGGTATTCCGACCCATGAAGTGTGTGTCAGTCGAGGCTCATGCTGCCAAAATCTCCCCCCCATCCAGCTCCCCCTTAGGCTCACTCCCATCCTGACAGGGCCCACTCCATGCTCCACTCCATGTCAGGTACACTGGATGTCTTTGCCACGGTCATGACCACCTGTCTGAAGCCCCATGCCAATGCAGAGTCGTGGCATGACTCGGATCTTGGGAACCCAAACCACAGGTGCCGGGTGGCAGAGAGGGAATGTCCTGCATCATGGCCATCCTCTGGCAAACTGGCCTGCCACATGCTCCAAAGGCAATAGCGCCTCACCCTTCTCACCAAGATGAGATCCCCAATCCAAGGGCACATATCTGCGGCATGTGACAACTCTGCAGGACACATAGAAATCTGAAAGGACCTTGCCGAGCCAGAAGCAGTGTGTACCTCCCCTGTCCCCTCCGAGCCCACAGCACAGCATGATTGTCTCTGTACCCCTATAGGCCACCCCCCCAGCACTTGTCTGCGCCTAACACCATCTGCCCTTGACGTCAAGTCCTACTTACCTTGTACAGCACTTCCAGCCGCCACTCCCCCTTGCACTTCATTGTGCCACCCACCCCTGCACTTGCGTGACATGAATGACACCAGCACCAGTAGTATTGTTGACTGGCATCCCCTTCTGCCCCACCACCCCTCAGTGCTCCGCTGCACCTACAAACATTACTTGACCGGTGCTTCACGAATGCAAAATTATTCCGTTACAGGTGTTGGGGAGGTGGAATCACAATGTTTACTGCATTATGTTGATGTAGACAAGGCACTGTGCATCGTTGCCAATTTGGACTAGCAGATCCATGTACAACATGTATACTAATTGATGTGACGATGCAATGTCAGGACCAGAGTGGTTGAAATCCAAAAAAGTAGCCCTCCTCTCCCTCTTCACTTGGTGGCTATGTCACATGCCATGTGTGTGATGGCATGTGCCTTTGACATGGCAATCACCGCCCAATGTGTGATGGCAGTGCTAGGCATCAAGGTGAGCAGGCGTTGCTCTCCAATCAGTACATAGTATGCCCTGAGCCTCCCCTACAGACCCAGTGATGGTGAATGCATAGGAGGACTCCCAGTCATGTAGGACATGTGTCGTAGGACTACTGCCTATGTTGTTCATCAGCCCTTGTTGCATGCCATGGTGCTAATGCCTGTTTCCATTTTTCTCTTTCATGTCTTTGCAGGGGACGAAGCACTTGTTGATGCTGGGGATGTGGTGGTGGAGCCGTCCCAGGAGGGCAACCCGGGCCGACCTACCACAAGTGAGGGACGTGGTGTGTTTGTGGGTGAAAACCCACAAGTGCTGCAGGCCGTGCTGTCGAGGGGTGTCTCTGGGGGTTCCTCCCCCGAGCAGTATTCAGGTGTAGACTCGGAGGATGACACCTATGTGCAGTCGCAGGTGAGTGTTCTTGGGAGAGAATCTCCTCTGTCCGACCCACCTGCAGCCAGGCCATTGGCCTCAATGGGGATGTCAGTGTCGGCAGATCAGCCTCCGGTGGTTACGGATGCAGGGCCACACCACCCAATCTCTGATCCTGTTCCTGGGGCTGCAGATCAGAGAGGGAATGCAGTCCTGCAGCCTGAGGCCTTGCCGGCACAGCAAGGCACAGTCCGCCTTGCCCCAGGCAGGTGTGGTGCCCGTCAACGTGGTGGCCGTATGCCACCTGGCAATACCGTATGGGAGCAATCCATCTACGGTATGGCCACCCAACAGGCAGCATCATCCGAGATGATTGCACAGGCCATGGATAGGGTGGCCACTTCCATTGTCCCCCCAGAAAGGCTGATGGAGCGACTGGAGCAGGCTACAGAGTCCATCTGCCAGGCACACAGGGAGGATATGTTGGCGTCCAACATGGACAGGCGGGCGGCACTGGCGACTCTGCGGGAATCACTTTCCATGGAGTCCCAGCGCCACAGGGAAGCCCTGAGGGAAGAACTCCGTCACCTCAGGTCGACCCTGTTAGAGCTTGAGGCTTCATCCCATAGAAGGACAGAGGAGCAGCTGGAGCGTCTGACACGGACGCTCTCGGCCGAGATGCAGGCAACTCGTGCGGAGGTCAGGTCATCCCGGGAGTTACTGCATGGGGACCTCCGCATGATTATAACCCAGAACCAGAACTACCAGACCCGCCTGCTTGCAGCCATGGAGGAGCAAACTCGTGCTTTGCGTGGGCTGCCTCCCATTGTCACACCATCTTCTGAGGCAGCTCCCCCACCTCCAGAGTCAGCTGCAGGGTCTGGGCAGAGCCATAGCGACTCATCTCCCACAACAGAGTAGCCGTGTGGGCCACGAGCCTATGGGGTGTTTTCCTTTCCCATGATCCACACAGGTGGATTGTGGCGTGCATCCTGTCCTCGGACCTCATAGGTGGCCCCCCCCCCCCCGCCGGCCCTTTCATGGCCATTTTTTCTCTTTTTCATTTTTATTTTGCAAGAGTGTTGCCTTGTGTGGGTACCTGGGCATACACTGTATTGTGGCTGGGCACATGCAGGCTTGTCCTGAGTTTGGTTTCGATGCTTGGGTAGCAGACATCCACACCCCTCCTGCTTCCGTTTCCATGGGCTTGCAAAGGGTGTGCCCAAGTGACAGCAAATTACACGGTGACATTGGACTCCCATGAGCTGTTGGCCAGTCCATAGTCAATACTGTGTAGACATTCATAGTGTTCATTGTTGTTGCACCTAACTATGCATGATGGTATGATATGTGCCTCTACTTACATATGTTGCTCATGTTTTGCAGGTATTTCACACAGATCTTCACAAGGGCATACTCTCTGGAGTCACACTACATGTCGGTAGATGTGCACTGACACTTTTGCATGGCGCCATCACTGTACATCTGGACGGTGAGGACATACCAGCTGAATCAGGTAATGAGACTACCATTGATTACATGCAATGTGTCTTGTTTGGGTGGGCTTCAGGGTGGGTTGGTGTGTAATTTGATAGAAATTACTCTTACACAGGTGTGTAGTAGTGGCTCCAGGGCGGTTAGCTGCTCAAGTGCGGCTATGTTCCATTTGGGGCACTGCTATTTGTGACACTGGTGTCATGTTGTGATGGCCAGTTTGTTTGCTGTCACATACCATGACATGGTGTCCTCAGTGGCGGGACTGTGAAGGGAGTGGGTGACATGGCAATGTTGTCATGTAGTGAATCGCCTGTGGCAATGCATTTTAGATTGATGGAGTTGTGTCTTTGCGTTGTGATGCATAGCTGGCGTATGTGTAGCTAGGGGTGCACACATATTGACACTTCCATGTTAACAATCTCAGGCTGATGTGTATCTGACAGTTCATTGTCAAGTAATTTTCAGACATTGTCAGGTAGAGTCATCATTGATTGTCAGATGGTATTTGCCAGAGCAGTGTGCACTAGCCAGCACTGTGATTCCTAGGTGAAGAAGTTGGCCACCAGTTGCGTACGGGCTGCCTCCCCCCGTGCCCTTTCCCCTCCCATGCGCAGCGGGCGTGCATGTGGTTGTGGATGTGGGGGCACCACCATGTCCACGGGCAGGCCCCGGCGTGTTGCAACGTTGTGCAGGACACATGCTGCCACTATGATCCTGCACACTATTCGGGGAGCATATAACAGCTGCCCGCCAGAACGGTCAAGGGAGCGAAAGCGTGACTTGAGCACTCCGAATGTGCGCTCCACTATGCCCCGTGTAGCAATGTGGGCTGTGTTGTACCTTACCTGGGGTGGCGTGGTGGGGTTCCGGATTGGGGTCATCATGTGGGGGCTGATAGGGTAGGCACTGTCCCCTGCGGAGGTGGTGATGGGTATCATTAGTGGTGTTGTGTCATGACCCAGTATCTGACATGCATGCATGTGGAGTGGCATTCATGCTCACCAAGCAGCCATGTATCTCCATGCTGGCCAGCCTCTAGGTCCCGGCATAGGGTAGACATTCTGTAGATGAAGCTGTCGTGGGTGGACCCTGGATAGTTGGCATATACTGATGTGATGATTCCCTTGGCATTGCATACAACTTGGACGTTGATGGAATGCCAGTGCTTGCGGTTTCTATAGATGTGCTCTGTTGCCCTGGGTGGACGTAGAGCCACATGTGTGCAGTCAATTGCACCAAGCACTTTGGGGAATTGAGCCACACCATAGAATTCCTGGATGCACGTCCGCCTTTCTGCATGAGTCCTGGGGAGATATATGTGCCTGCGGACTGAAGGCCGTGCAGTGATGATGTTCAAGACCTGGTGTAGGCAGCGTGACTGCGTGGCCTGTGACACACCACCCACTATGGCACTTGTCCGCTGAAAGGATCCAGTGGCCAAGAAGTGCAGTACATTCAGGACCTTCTGCAGGGGGCTGAGTGCTTGGGAGCACAGTGTGGGTGATGTGAGGTCATCCTCCCACTCACTGACCAGGTCCAGTATGATGTGTGCTGGAAACCTGTACCTCCCATACACCTGGTCATCAGGCATCCCGAATAGGCTGGTTCTGGGTGTGAATATTCTGGCCCTGACTCTCCTCCTCATCCTCCTTTGGTAGCCCACTGCCACTGCTGCTAGGAACGGTATGTTCATCCTGGCATCTGGCTTGTTTATTGAAAAGTGCGCAAATTAATGCCTTGCGCGTGTAGTAGGCAGCGTGTGAGCCTCGCACCCCTGGAATCGAGTTCCCACTCCAATCGCGTGTGGAAATTCCCACGCTGCAGGCATACAGGTGCGCTGACGTACTTGCCTGTGTAAGTGGCCGCGCGCCCCTGAAATACACGTACATAGGCCAATGGCGTGTAAGCGCACTTTTGGCCAATTACACGCGATGACACTCTGACGTGCAGGATTTCCACGTGTGCTCCGTCTTCACGTGCTGAGTGGGGAACGCCCGTGCGGATCACGTCAGACGCGCTTACGCGATGAGGGACTCTGGTCCAATAGAATCGCGTATGCGTGCTGACGCACTTACGCGCTAAGGGCCTTTCCTCGGATTTCACGCTGACGTGCAGGAATTTCACGTGCCAAATCACTCCGTATCAAGCTGGCCACCCGAAAACACACGGAACACCACGCTCCTGCCCCGAAGGCCGAGTTACTGCCCCCCAAGTGCCCTGAGCAGCCTCCCACGTGCTATCTGCTGCTGCCTGCCTGCCTGCCTGCCTGCTGCCACCGTGCCCTGCCATTTGGTGCCTGCACATCAGCCATCTGCAGGGGTCCAGTTGCTGTGTCCACCCCTGCTGGAACTGAAGACTCCCAACTGGGATTACATCGCTCCACAGCCCAGCCCCAGGACCCAGTTGCCCACCCACACCTGCCTCTGGGGTTGCCATGTCGGGCACTTCTACATCTGGCACCAGTGGCAACCCCAGGCCAGAGGGGCAGAGGGGCACCAGCTTCACTGCCACCGAAGTTGGTGTCCTGGTGGAGCATGTCCTGGGGCAGTATGATGCCCTCTTTGGATCGTCCCGCGCCAGCAAGGAAGGACGGGAGAGGATCTGGGCCGACTGTGTGGTTGCCATCAACGCGGAGGGGGTGGCAACCCGCAACGTCTTGAAGATCAAGAAGCGCTGGGAGGACTTGAGGTCCAGGACCCTTGTGAAGGCCCGGCGCCTCGTGGAGGGGGGCCGGGGCCACATGAGTTCCATCCAGAAGAGGGTCCTGGAACGCGTACGCCCAGCGCTCCACGCCCAGATCCTTGAGAGGGAGACCCGTCTGGAGTTGAGCGGTAAGTGTCCAAGCATCACTGTGTGAGACAGGGCATGTTGCGGTGTGCTGGTTCTATGATACTTGCCTGTATGTGTGCCATGTGCCATGTATGCATGTATGTGTGCTGGGACATCATGGTAATGCATGTGCGACCAGTGATGTGTGACCCACATGGTTGTTGCATGTGTAGAAATGCGGCATGGGGAGCACTATGCAGATTTGGGACATGAGAGCATGCCAGTCTCTGTACCTGGACATGGATGGGGGTGAGGATGGGTGCTGATGCCAGGTACATATATGGTAGCCATGTCTGTGTGCCTGACCTGCATGTCTGTGACTTGTGCATGCCATGGATGCATGACTCATGTGTGTGACAATGCACAGATTCAGTGACGCACCCACCTTACCCTTGTTTTGCCTGTGTTTGGTGTGATTGTGGCCAGATGGATGTGACTGAGGTGTAGTGTGTGCATGTGATATGCATGAGCCATGATGCATGTGAGTTACATTTCATTGAATGTTTCAAGAGTCAATTGGACATGCATGAAAATGTGCATGGCATGCACCATGCCTGTTACTGTGTGTGTTTTGCCTGGACTGACCCATGTGTTGTGGAGGGACATGATGGAAGTGTACTTTGACAGGGGTGCTCATCTGCTATTGCTTCCTGTCTAGGGGACCATTGTACAGTAGCCTGATGCTTGTGTTCTTTGTCTCCCTCTACGCAGCGGCTAGTGAAGAAGAGGGCGGAGACGGCGCTGTGGAGCAAGGCGGCGGGGATGCCCCCACGGCTGCAGCGGAAGGGGTGGGTGAGCCCCCACAGGGGCCTGCTACGGCGGGAGACGGTGAGGAGCCATCCAGGTTGGTGGTTTGCACAGAGGAGGAGGAGGCCGACACTGGTGCACACATGGGCCCTGGTGGGAGCATCCCTGCTGGTGCAAGTGGTGCAGTCCAGGGCCAGGGGCAGGAGGCAGCACAGGTCACCGTGGAGGGGCCTGTGCATGTCGCTGTCCCTGACCCTGTGAGTGCACCACCATGCACCAGCAGGGATGCCCCGTCCAAGGCCCGTCCGCAGGTAGAGGGGATGTCCATGTCAACTGACTCCCCTCCACCTGCGGCCGTGGGAACCCCTGGCCGCGTGGAGCAGGTCCTGATTGGGGTCGCGATGCGCACGGCTGTGATTCGTGATGCCGTGCGTGCTTCCCGGGAGGAGCACGCACGTCATCACGAAGTGCACCGTGCCGACGTGGCCCAATTGGGATCGGCCATGTTCGGGGGGTTCCTGCATGTGTTGGCCAATCTGACGGCCCTCTCCTCCTCTGTGCAGGCTATCCACCAGTCGTTCTCCTTGCCGTCTTCCGGCCCAGATGCCACCATGGCCCCCTGTGGACCTGCCCCGACCAATGCAGCCAGCTCGGTGGGGATCCCATCCCTGCCGCAGTTGGGAGTCGGAGGTCCAGCAGGGGTGGACGACACAGCAAGTGGACCCCAGCAGATGGAAGATGTGCCGGCATCATCGGGCAGGGCACGTGCACGACGGCGTCGGTGGTTACCATCAGCCTGGATGCCGTCGTGCTGGCAGAGGCAGTGGCGTCGCAGGCAGCAGCGGGCTCGACGTGGGAGGCATCATGGCTCAGGGCCATCAAGATCGGAGGGGCAGGCATCGGCCGGAGGGCAGGGCAACCCTGGCATGGCGGTGTGTTCCGTGTGGGAGGAGTTTGGCCAGCGGATAGGTGCGGAGCGGCAGCGGGCGGAAGAGGAGCGGCTCGCCATGGCCAGGGCGGAGATCTCCATGCATCAGGCATTGAGGCGGGCTGAGTGCCTCGAGGAGGCTCGCAGGGAATTTGGAGAGCACATGGGGTTGTCCCTGCGAGACCTCGGGGCCAGGACTGAGTCCCGCCTCCAGGACATTGACATGGAGTTCGAGGATGCCCTGGCCAGCATCACCAAGTGAGCCGCAGGACTAGCCCGCTGCCTTTGTATATAGTTTTTTAGTTAGTTAGTGCTAGGTTTCCTTTATTTAATTTTTTTTTTTTGGACCGCTTGGACAATGGCCACTTCTTTGTACATATTTTTTTAAATAGTTAGTATTAGGTTTAATTTGTGGTGTTGGGCTCATGGACCCTTGAACAATCCTGTAAATATAGTTATTTTTTGTGAGATAAATTTTTTTACTTTCATATTGGTCACACCATGTCGTAATGGTTTATCTTTCATTTCATTCTACATGTGTTTACTTTGGACAAAATCTATTCATTTTTCTATCCTTTGTTTTTTGGTTTCTCATTTTTGTTCCCGGACATGGACCTTTTATTTGCTTTACCAGATAGTTGTCAGAGTTTACTTTATTTTTATTTTTTAATACATTTTAATATTATCTTACACTTGTGTCATTTTTTCTTTGGTTTCTTACATGCCATGATATGGGTTTTGACATTGACTTGCACCCATTGTGTATGTGTGTGTGGCGGACATGTGTTCTTTTGCTTACTTGCCTTTGGGGTTGTGTCATGTGATTGCATTCACTATGTGGGTGCATGCAATCCTTGCCTGGGTGTTTGTGCTGGGTATGCTGGTCATTACTGCCATTATTGTGTATCGTCAGGACCAGGGGCCAGGGGGACATGGGTGGGGGCCTGGTGGAGGGTGCCCCAGGTGGATGGGGGGTTGGGGGTGGTGGGAGACATGGGTTGGCCATGGGTGGGGGCCTGCTGGCAGGTTGCCCACAGTGCTGGGGGTGGGGGTGGTGGGAGACATGGGTTGGCCATGGGTGGGGGCCTGCTGGCAGGTTGCCCACAGTGCTGGGGGTGGGGGTGGTGGGAGACATGAGCAGGTGTGCAGGGTAGTTCCCTGTGGTGTGTGCTGCCTGCAGGGGCCGTGGAGGGTGTACAGGTAATGCCTGGGAGCACACAGCCAAATCGCGTGTGCAACTTCCCGCTCACCCCTCAAATCCACGTTCCCTGCCATATCGCGTGTGGAACTTCCCGCGCGCCCCAGAAATCCACGTACACGGCCATATCGCGTGTGCAACTTCCCGCGCACTCCTGCAATCCACGTACCCGGCCATTTCGCGTGTGCAACTTCCCGCGCACCCCTCGAATCCACGTTCCCTGCCATATCGCGTGTGGGACTTCCCGCGCGCCCCAGAAATCCACGTACCCGGCCATATCGCGTGTGCAACTTCCCGCGCCCCCCTCGAATCCACGTTCCCTGCCATATCGCGTGTGGGACTTCCCGCGCGCCCCTGAAATCCACGTACCCGGCGATTTCGCGTGTGCAACTTCCCGCGCACCCCTCGAATCCACGTTCCCTGCCATATCGCGTGTGGAACTTCCCGCGCGCCCCAGAAATCCACGTACCCGGCCATATCGCGTGTGGAACTTCCCGCGCGCCCCTGAAAACCACGTACCCGGCCATTTCGCGTGTGCAACTTCCCGCGCACTCCTGCAATCCACGTACCCGGCCATTTCGCGTGTGCAACTTCCAGCGCACTCCTGCAATCCACGTACCCGGCCATTTCGCGTGTGCAACTTCCAGCGCACTCCTGCAATCCACGTACCCGGCCATTTCGCGTGTGCAACTTCCAGCGCACTCCTGCAATCCACGTACCCGGCCATTTCGCGTGTGCAACTTCCCGCGCACTCCTGCAATCCACGTACCCGGCCATTTCGCGTGTGCAACTTCCCGCGCACTGCTGCAATCCACGTACCCGGCCATTTCGCGTGTGCAACTTCCAGCGCACTCCTGCAATCCACGTACCCGGCCATTTCGCGTGTGCAACTTCCCGCGCACTCCTGCAATCCACGTACCCGGCCATTTCGCGTGTGCAACTTCCCGCGCACTCCTGCAATCCACGTACCCGGCCATTTCGCGTGTGCAACTTCCCGCGCACCCCTCGAATCCACGTTCCCTGCCATATCGCGTGTGGGACTTCCCGCGCGCCCCTGAAATCCACGTACCCGGCCATTTCGCGTGTGCAACTTCCCGCGCACCCCTCGAATCCACGTTCCCTGCCATATCGCGTGTGGGACTTCCCGCGCGCCCCTGAAATCCACGTACCCGGCGATTTCGCGTGTGCAACTTCCCGCGCACCCCTCGAATCCACGTTCCCTGCCATATCGCGTGTGGGACTTCCCGCGCGCCCCTGAAATCCACGTACCCGGCCATTTCGCGTGTGCAACTTCCCGCGCACCCCTCGAATCCACGTTCCCTGCCATATCGCGTGTGGAACTTCCCGCGCACCCCTGCAATCCACGTACCCGCCCATATCGCGTGTGGAACTTACCGCGCACCCCGGTATGCACGCACACGTTTATTTTTTCTCTCTCCGCGTGTCTGTGTTTGTGGGTACCCCTTTGTACGTCATTTGTCCAGGAGGGCAACAGTATTGTACATTGGTCATGTCTGTATATAGGTGCTATTTGTTGGCGCGCCTTTTAGCGCACATTTCTTGCAGGCGCAGACACGCTACCGCCTGCTTTCTTGTGGCGGTCGTGTTTGTGCCTGTTTGTGCATGTGCGCTGCTTTGAGCGTGCGCTTTTTTGCCCTATTCTATTCCATGAATACGTGTTGTATGCGAGCGTGTGGGCGTTCCGCGCACTTGCCTCCTGAACTTTCCCCGTGCCGCCCACATTCTTCCCCATTCCGAGTGTTGTGCCCCATTTTATTCCCCATTCCGAGTGTCCCGCCCTGTGTTCCGCCTACTTTAGAGCTGTGCGCTGCGCTCGGAGTGATGGCGCAGTGGCCGTGGCGCACGACGTTGGTTGACCTGTGCGCCGGCCTGCGCCGCGCGTTTTTTCAGCGCACGTCCTCTGCTTTTCTTGCGCAGGGACTTCCATGAATCGACGTGCGCTGGTTTCCCTGCGCTTTGCGCTGATTTTCGGCGCAGCGCACGCATTGGCCCCTCTGCGCCGGGATTTTCGGCGCACATTTATTCCATGAACCGGCTTGTATGTATTCAACAGGCATAGAGCTGCTATTTTGGTTGGTACAGTTGGTCATTAAAAACAGTTTATGCACTGGAACATAAGAGATGTATTCAACTGGTGCGAGGAATCTTATGTGAATAAGATGGTTTTTATGGATTTGCGGAAGGTGCAAAGGGAGCCCTCACCTCGGATTATAGGAGGTAGGGCGTTCCAGTGAGTGGGTGCGAGATATGGGAAGCTGGAACCGCCAGCTCTGGCTTTTTTACTAATGGCACAGAAAGCATGTTAGTATATGGTGATCTGGTTGGCCTCGTAGAAGAGATGGGGTGGATCCTTTGCGAGAGGTAGTCGGGGGCAGTAAGGTGAAAGCACTTGTGAGTCAGTGCCAGCGTTTTGAAGATGATCCTTTCTTTTATTGGGAGCCAGTGTGCTCGTTTTCTGGCTTCCGAGATGTGCTCTCTTTTGGCAATGCCTTGGGCTGCCCGGAGAGCGCTATTCTGCATGATTTGTAACCTCTCTAGGTTTTTGTTGGATGTACCTAGGAAGAGTACATTACAATAGTCAAGCCTCGATCCAGTGATGGCTCTGGCTATGTTAGTGCAGTTCTCTTTGGAGAGAAAGGGCCTGACTGCGTTGATTAGTTTGGCATGATATGCAGCTGCAGAGGCTATAGCGTTGACTAGTTTATCCATGGATAGGTTGGAATCTAAGTAGACTCCAAGGGTTTTGACTGATTCTGAGACAGGTATTTTGATGGAGTCTATGGTGAAATGACTGAACTGGGAGTCTAGATTTTTCAGCGTGTCGGGTGAGCCTACCAGGAGGAGTTCAGTCTTGTCTGAGTTGAGGCATAGTCCATTGTCTGCCATCCAGGCTTGGATGGTGTTGTAGAGGTTGTTGAGGGTCATGGAGTCAGTGTCGTAGTTGCCAGTGAGGGTGAGGAGGATCTGTGTGTCATCAGCGTAGTTGGTGTATGAAATGCTCATGGCGTCAAGGATGAGAAAAAGGGGTCGTGTGAAGATGTTGTAGAGGGTGGGTGAGAGGCAGGAGCCTTGGGGACACCGCAGAGTATGATAGTAGGTGAGGCGGATGCTAGGTCCGAGAATACTTGCATGGTTCTGTCTTGTACGAAGGAAGTGATCCATGCTGTGGCTTCAGGAGAAAATGTGGCCGTAGAGGAGAGGTGGTGGCATAGGACGTCATGATCCACGAGGTCGAAAGCCGCCGATAGGTCAAGAAGTAGGAGAAGTGCTGGTTTGCCCATGTCTCTGGCATCGTCCATTTGGTTATTCAGGTCAAGTAGGGCGGTTTCGGTCCCGTGTCTGGGGCGGAAGCCTGATTGTCGGAGTCCTAGGAGTTTGTTCTCTTCAATGAAGTGTTGAACCTCCAGGTAGGCTGCTTTGTCCAGTATTTTGAGGAGGAAGGGGACAGTGGTGATGGGTCTATAGTTGTTGGGGGAGGTGGGGTCGAAGGTAGGTTTTTTTAGGAGAGGGCATACCCAGGCTTCCTTGAGGGAGGCAGGGACTTTCCCTGTAGCAAAGGAGGCGTTTACAAAGGCTGTAAGGAAGGGAGCTAATGCTTCGGCGCAGTCTTTGATAATGGTGGCTGGGCATACATCACCTTTGCAATTGGAGGGTTTGATGTTCCTCATTATGTTGGTGATGTCTTTTTCTAGAATGGGTTTGAATGAAAAGGGTTGAGGGGGTCCGGGGCTGGTGGTGGGACAGGGGTGTGTGTGTTGGGTAGGGCTTGCTTGGTGGCTAGTATTTTGTTTTGGAGCAGACTCAGTTTATTTTTCATGGCTGCTTGTATATCATCACACCAGGCCTTGTCTTTGGTGAAGTTCTGGGGGGCAGGCGCGGGTGTCTCTAGCTCCCTGAAAATGGCAAAGATTTCTTAAGTGCTGGATTGGGCTTCAGAGATTCTGCATTCAAAGGATTTGGCCTTAGCTAGGGTGATTGCTTTTTTATATCTAGTGGAGCATGATTTAAAAGTCATCTTGTCTTTGTCAGAATGAGACATTTGCCACTGAGTGAGAGCATCCTTTTTTTCAGTGCGGAGTGCGAGGAGGTCTGCGGTGAACCAGGAGTTGGAATGGGTGGTGGGTTTGGATTTACGGGTTTTAAGGGGGGCAATGGAGTTAATGGCTGCTTTGATGGCAGCTTCGTAGGCTGTTGCGAGTGTTTCTGGGTCTGTGGAGAAAGGGGGTCTGAAGGCTGGGCCTTGGAGGAAAGGCAGTAGCCTTTCCTTAGTGAGTTGGCGGGAGCTTCTGGCGAGGCAGGGTGACAGTGGTTGGGGTGGGGGGGTGGTGTAGCAGGTGGTGAGGATGCTGAAAGTGATGATGTGGTGGTCTGACCATGGGGTGGGAAGGTTTCCAGTGATGATGAGTGGGCAGTTATGTTGCGCAATCCAGTCAAGGGTTCTGCCCTGGGCGTGGGTTGGGCTAAAGATGGTGTTGTTGTAGCCCAGAGCCTTGAGGGCTGAGTCAAGAGATTTGGCTGCTGGGTCCTTCCTGTCCAGGAGACCTAGGTTAACATCCCCCAGGAGAATGGCTTGAGATTGTTTCTTGAGGTTGTCAGAGAGGAGGTGGATGAGAGAGGCTTGGAAGTCACCTGTTGGGCCTGGGGGCGGTAGACAATGTGGACAGCAATGGTACATTGGGGAGATAGGTTAATTTTGACTTGGAGGTAGTCACTGTTGTGCAGGGATTTCTCTACCTTCTTGATAGAAAGGCAGTCTTTGGCAATAATTGCTACACCTCCCCCTTGGGATAGACGATCTTGTCTGGTGATGGAATATCCAGGTGGTAGTGCGAGGGTGAGTGCCGGGCCAGATGCATCGTGTAGCCATGTTTCAGAAATCATGAGTAGATCGAGGTCATGGGTGGTTAGGAGGTCGTGGATGTCTAAAGCGTGGGCATAGATGGATCTAGCGTTAATCAAAGCCATGGTTACCACCTTCCGTGTAATGAGGCCCAGAGACTATTCCTGATTTTCCAGCACCGACGTCCGGTTCCTGCTCCATCTATCCAGACTCCAGATCCCAACTACAAGCGCTAAGCATTGCTAACCCTACTCCAGGGCCCACTGCAAAACCCAAGCATTGCTGATTCTGCTCCAGAAAGGCCTACATTCTGAAAACTACTAAAATCCCAAATAACCAAAGGGGAAAGCTGTGGTGTTCTTGGGAAGCATCCTGATCCCACTAACTGCATCCAGTGGTACCTGTGCCATCCAGCTGATCTATAGTATCCAGTCACCAGAATTGCCAGTCCAGAAGTGCTACCCGGTAACCAGAACTGCCCAGCTGTTTTCCAAACGACCTGCCGTGTAGTGACCAGAACCGTTGACTGTCCAAAATCCAAAAACTAGAAAGTGGACTGTGAGTATCAATTGCCACCCCATCTAAACCCATAGCCTATCTTGTCTTTGTCCTCATCCCACTCTCTAAGTCACCTTATCCTTATCCTTATAACTTGTTCAAACTGTCACAATCATTTTTGCAACTCTGCCTTTGATTTCTAGTGTTATTTCCACGTTTCTCTTAATTTCTGTTTAAAATAGGTCCTAAGTAATTAGTGATATTGGGCCTCATTACGAGGTAGGAGGTAAGGGATTACCGGCACTAGTAAGGGTGCCGCTGCCAGTAATCCCTTACCTCCATATTCCGAGGTCCCTTAGTGGGTCTCTTCCTTAACGGCTGGTCTGACCAGGTGTTAAGGACGGGACCCGCTAAGGGACTTCAGAGCTAATAACGGTACCGCAAATTGCGACACCGTTATTAGCTACTTCCCCATTCCCATTGAGCCCTATGGGGGATCAAATGGGAATGGGGAATGGTTGTCAGAATGGGGACTTACCGGGTCCTCCAAGGTTGGAATGACCCGCTAAGTACCCATTCTGAGAACCTGGACCCGGTATGCAGTAAGGGGGTATCCATGGTGCTAATAGCACCATGGTTACCTCCTACCACGTAATGAGGCCCACTGTGTTTAAATAAATGTTCCTTTAAGAAAAGGGGTACACTACGTGAAGGGTTACAACTGCAGTTTAACTTTTGATATTCACGGGTGGCGTTCCTCTTTTCTTAGACATTAAATCTAGTTTAAGTAAGATTTGCCTTTCAATTTTAAAACTGATTCCTCTTTTCACTGCTCTATTTTCCTAAAAAACAAACCTCACTCTTGCTTCCATAACTCTCTCAATTTACCAGCTAGAGACCTAATTTCACTTCCTTATTAAAAATCATTTGGGTAATTTCAGGTGGGAATTGCAAAGACTGCAAAGTTTCAAACATGTCATTTTGCTTTAATCTGTTTCAACCCTGCCACTCATTTTTGAACTGTATGCTTTATGATAATCCATTCTTTTATTTATTTATTTATTTAAATTTATATAGCGCGCAAGTAACCCAAGGGCATTGAGGCGCTGTTACTTGCAAGAGCTTAGTTACAGGCAAAGAGGCATTCAGCAGTACATTATGTATTCAACAGGCATAGAGCTGCTATTTTGGTTGGTACAGTTGGTCATTAAAAACAGTTTATGCACTGGAACATAAGAGATGTATTCAACTGGTGCGAGGAATCTTATGTGAATAAGATGGTTTTTATGGATTTGCGGAAGGTGCAAAGGGAGGCCTCACCTCGGATTATAGGAGGTAGGGCGTTCCAGTGAGTGGGTGCGTGATATGGGAAGCTGGAACCGCCAGCTCTGGCTTTTTTACTAATGGCACAGAAAGCATGTTAGTATATGGTGATCTGGTTGGCCTCGTAGAAGAGATGGGGTGGATCCTTTGGGAGAGGTAGTCGGGGGCAGTAAGGTGAAAGCACTTGTGAGTCAGTGCCAGCGTTTTGGAGATGATCCTTTCTTTTATTGGGAGCCAGTGTGCTCGTTTTCTGGCTTCCGAGATGTGCTCTCTTTTGGCAATGCCTTGGGCTGCCCGGAGAGCGCTATTCTGCATGATTTGTAACCTCTCTAGGTTTTTGTTGGATGTACCTAGGAAGAGTACATTACAATAGTCAAGCCTCGATCCAGTGATGGCTCTGGCTATGTTAGTGCAGTTCTCTTTGGAGAGAAAGGGCCTGACTGCGTTGATTAGTTTGGCATGATATGCAGCTGCAGAGGCTATAGCGTTGACTTGTTTATCCATGGATAGGTTGGAATCTAAGTAGACTCCAAGGGTTTTGACTGATTCTGAGACAGGTATTTTGATGGAGTCTATGGTGAAATGACTGAACTGGGAGTCTAGATTTTTCAGCGTGTCGGGTGAGCCTACCAGGAGGAGTTCAGTCTTGTCTGAGTTGAGGCATAGTCCATTGTCTGCCATCCAGGCTTGGATGGTGTTGTAGAGGTTGTTGAGGGTCATGGAGTCAGTGTCGTAGTTGCCAGTGAGGGTGAGGAGGATCTGTGTGTCATCAGCGTAGTTGGTGTATGAAATGCCCATGGCGTCAAGGATGAGAAAAAGGGGTCGTGTGAAGATGTTGTAGAGGGTGGGTGAGAGGCAGGAGCCTTGGGGCACACCGCAGAGTATGATAGTAGGTGAGGCGGATGCTAGGTCCGAGAATACTTGCATGGTTCTGTCTTGTACGAAGGAAGTGATCCATGCTGTGGCTTCAGGGGAAAATGTGGCCGTAGAGGAGAGGTGGTGGCATAGGACGTCATGATCCACGAGGTCGAAAGCCGCCGATAGGTCAAGAAGTAGGAGAAGTGCTGGTTTGCCCATGTCTCTGGCATCGTCCATTTGGTTATTCAGGTCAAGTAGGGCGGTTTCGGTCCCGTGTCTGGGGCGGAAGCCTGATTGTCGGAGTCCTAGGAGTTTGTTCTCTTCAATGAAGTGTTGAACCTCCAGGTAGGCTGCTTTGTCCAGTATTTTGAGGAGGAAGGGGACAGTGGTGATGGGTCTATAGTTGTTGGGGGAGGTGGGGTCGAGGGTAGGTTTTTTTAGGAGAGGGCATAACCAGGCTTCCTTGAGGGAGGCAGGGACTTTCCCTGTAGCAAAGGAGGCGTTTACAAAGGCTGTAAGGAAGGGAGCTAATGCTTCGGCGCAGTCTTTGATAATGGTGGCTGGGCATACATCACCTTTGCAATTGGAGGGTTTGATGTTCCTCATTATGTTGGTGATGTCTTTTTCTAGAATGGGTTTGAATGAAAAGGGTTGAGGGGGTCCGGGGCTGGTGGTGGGACAGGGGTGTGTGTGTTGGGTAGGGCTTGCTTGGTGGCTAGTATTTTGTTTTGGAGAAGACTCAGTTTATTTTTCATGGCTGCTTGTATATCATCACACCAGGCCTTGTCTTTGGTGAAGTTCTGGGGGGGCAGGCGCGGGTGTCTCTAGCTCCCTGAAAATGGCAAAGATTTCTTAAGTGCTGGATTGGGCTTCAGAGATTCTGGATTCAAAGGATTTGGCCTTAGCTAGGGTGATTGCTTTTTTATATCTAGTGGAGCATGATTTAAAAGTCATCTTGTCTTTGTCAGAATGAGACATTTGCCACTGAGTGAGAGCATCCTTTTTTTCAGTGCGGAGTGCGAGGAGGTCTGGGGTGAACCAGGAGTTGGAATGGGTGGTGGGTTTGGATTTACAGGTTTTAAGGGGGGCAATGGAGTTAATGGCTGCTTTGATGGCAGCTTCGTAGGCTGTTGCAAGTGTTTCTGGGTCTGTGGAGAAAGGGGGTCTGAAGGCTGGGCCTTGGAGGAAAGGCAGTAGCCTTTCCTTAGTGAGTTGGCGGGAGCTTCTGGCGAGGCAGGGTGACAGTGGTTGGGGTGGGGGGGTGGTATAGCAGGTGGTGAGGATGCTGAAAGTGATGATGTGGTGGTCTGACCATGGGGTGGGAAGGTTTCCAGTGATGATGAGTGGGCAGTTATGTTGCGCAATCCAGTCAAGGGTTCTGCCCTGGGCGTGGGTTGGGCTAAAGATGGTGTTGTTGTAGCCCAGAGCCTTGAGGGCTGAGTCAAGAGATTTGGCTGCTGGGTCCTTCCTGTCCAGGAGACCTAGGTTAACATCCCCCAGGAGAATGGCTTGAGATTGTTTCTTGAGGTTGTCAGAGAGGAGGTGGATGAGAGAGGCTTGGAAGTCACCTGTTGGGCCTGGGGGCGGTAGACAATGTGGACAGCAATGGTACATTGGGGAGATAGGTTAATTTTGACTTGGAGGTAGTCACTGTTGTGCAGGGATTTCTCTACCTTCCTGATAGAAAGGCAGTCTTTGGCAATAATTGCTACATCTCCCCCTTGGGATAAACGATCTTGTCTGGTGATGGAATATCCAGGTGGTAGTGCGAGGGTGAGTGCCGGGCCAGATGCATCGTGTAGCCATGTTTCAGAAATCATGAGTAGATCGAGGTCATGGGTGGTTAGGAGGTCGTGGATGTCTAAAGCGTGGGCATTGATGGATCTAGCGTTAATCATGGCGCATTTAAGATGGGGTTCGGTAGTGGCTGGGGTGTGGGTGGACATAGGTGGTAACACATTTGGCACAGTAGCATTCAAAATGGTGGTAGAAGAATTGCAAACCACCGATTTTACACTGGGGGGACTATTTTCAGAAGTGGTGGACACAGGTGGTAACACATTTGGCACAGTAGCATTCAAAATGGTGGTAGAAGAATTGCTAACCACAGATTTTACACTGGGGGGCCTAGTTTCAGAAGTGGTGGACACAGGTGGTAAAACATTTGGCACAGTAGCATTCAAAATGGTGATAGAAGAATTGCTAACCACAGATTTTACACTTGGGGGCCTATTTTCAGAGGTGATGGACACAGGTGGTAACACATTTGGCACAGTAGCATTCAAAATGGTGGTAGAAGAATTGCTAACCACAGCTTTTACACTTGGGGGCCTATTTTCAGAGGTGGTGGACACAGGTGGTAACACATTTGGCACAGTAGCATTCAAAATGGTGGTAGAAGAATTGCTAACCACAGATTTTACACTGGGGGGCCTAGTTTCAGAAGTGGTGGACACAGGTGGTAAAACATTTGGCAAAGTAGCATTCAAAATGGTGGTAGAAGAATTGCTAACCACAGATTTTACACTTTGTGATGGTTAGTGTATTTGCAGTTTGGCTTTAGTGAAGAATTATATTTGCTTCAAGGTTTTTAACACATATTCATTATTTAGTTGTCCATTTCCGAGTGTCATTTCACTACATTGCAAGGGGTTTAAAATCTCTCTTATATGGGGAGGGAACGTCAGATTTCAATTCTGTTTCGTATTTGTCATTTCTGATTACCTGCTGCTTCTGTGTATCCACTCAGAATGAATTGATTATTTGTGGGTTGAGAGAACATTGCAGGGGGAAATTCTAACTTAAGTGCTATCTTACCTAAACCCAAAGTGCTCCTATTCTGCTGTGTTGTGTATATTTTCCACTGGCAAATTAAACCCAGTGCATTGCTCACATTCTCATTGTTATTATCACCCCACTGGTGATTGCTGCCCAATATTGAAAAGTGTATGATTTCTTATGAATTTTCAAATAAATAAATAAATATTGTATTTTACCAACCAGCCTGATTCATGGTCCATTGTGACCCGGGGTATTTGAAAAGGGGGTATGACATGAGTGGTGTACCATCTCAATATTGAATCTAATATAAAAAAAAGTATTTCAGTTGTGCGCTGCATACTGGGCCGAGACCAAGGTGTGCGTCACCTGATTGAAATCCTTAACAAGAGGATCCGGCACCTGCTCTTTAATAGTCTAGCTCATCTTCAAAGTATTTTATAGGGTGTGTGATGTGCCTAAGTCATTGCTTTCGATCTTACTAAATGCCCAGACTGCATATTTGTTTTCTGTATGCTATTTGTTTTCTCTAAGTACTTTGATTCAAAAATACATTCTTAAGAAATAAACAAAACTGCCCTCATTGACAATGACTGTGTGGCAAACACGCTTTACCTCATGCAGAAACTCTCACAGGTTACCGATAATTGATGAAGATTAGATTTACTAAATACAACGTCCACTGAGCCACACATGATTTTCTTTTGAGGCGGCAGAGTCAATACAATTATATGATATGATATGATATAATATGTCAATTATAACGCACCTGTACACAAGTATTTCTAGGCGTGACAAGACATGGGAAGGAAGACAGAGGGGGACAATAAAATCTTACTAGATTTTGTGACATTCAGATCATGCAAGGGTGCCAGCACCAATGAGCAGGGGTGGAGGCAGGGGGGGAAGTGCCAGGGAGAGGGAGGAGAAGTGCAATAAGAGCAGCAGTGCTCTGAGCAAGTGCAACCGGGGCAGTGTGGCTCTGGATAAGTGCAGGGAGGCAGGGGACTGTAGAGGTTGCAGTTACAGCCCCTAAGTGCGTGATGGCACGCAGACAGTGCAGAGGAGTCTGATCATGGAGGCACCTGGTACCCACTATGCTCAGAGGGTAGGCTGTCAAACAGTCGGTGCAGCAGACAGGTAGGCTATCTGGGGAGGGAGAGAGAGAAAGCAGAGGAGAATATGAAGGCCTTGAGCTGCTTCCTGAACTTCAGGTTGTGTGGCTCAAGTTTGAGAGGGGCAGGGAGGCACCTGCAGAAGAGAAAGATCTGCCCCCCACTCTATGATTAGCAAAGCATCTGACCCTCAGATAGTTGGAGGTAGTTGAGCGAAGGGCTCGAGAATGTAGGCATTTTGGAAGAGAGAGTTGGATGTAGTGCATGCTCCGGCACCAGAAGGCCTTGTGGACGATGCAGTTGGATTGAAATTGATCCTTGTAGCCACGGGGAGCCGGTGGAGAGATCGTATTGCTGGAGAGATACTGTCCATGGGCTTGAGGCCAAGGATAAGTCATGCAGTCCTGTTCTGGATTAATTGCAGTGAGCAGATAGTAGAGGATGGCAGATTGAGAAAGAGGCTGTTGCAGTAGTCCAGCCTAGAGAGAACCAGGGCTCTGTAGACAGTGAGCTTCTGGGGGAAAGTGAGAAAAGGAAGAATACCTCTGAGGAGGTGCAGCTGGTAGTGGGACTTCTTGGCAAGGTCCGAGATGTGGGAAGCAAAGGTTTGTTGCCTCACAGCAAGGTGAAGGAAGAAGGCCCAAGGAGGGCGGCCAGAGTGAGAGGGGGAAAGCAGGAGCAGGGGTCCCAATGAGAAGGATCTCTGTCAAAGTGGCATTAAGGCAGAGATTGATGGAAGCACACCAAACCTGAATCATGGATAGACAGTCAGGAATGAGCAAAAGAGGAAAGGCAGCTGAGGGGGGCCTGAAAGAGAGCTGGGTGTCATCCGTGTAACACTGAAAGTTAGAAGATAAAGTAGAGATCAGGTGGGTTAAAGGGGCCACGTAGACATTAAAGAGCCAATGAGTGAGGTTAGAGCCCTGGGGGGGCACCATGTGTGGAGAGGGAGGTGATGGAAAGAAAGGACCCAAGGTGGACCTGGGATGGCTGGTCCGTGAGGAAGGAGGTTAACTACTCTAAGGCCTGATCAATGATGTCAAGGTTCACAGTGAATCAATTGATCAGGATGGTGTGGTTGACAGTGTCAAGGCAGAGGAAAGGTCAAGGAGAGTGAGCACAGAAGGAAGGCTGGAGTCAAGTTTAGAGAGCAGATCTTCACAGGTGTTCAGGAGAGCAGTGCCCATGCCTCTGGCTGCTCTGAAGCCAGAGTGATGGTCATGAAGACAACCAACAGATTCAGTATGGAGGGTAAGCGGGGAGATGGGCAGCTTTTCTAGGAGTTTGCCAGGAAAGGACTGATAGAGATCAGGTGATAGTTTGCCAGACAGATAGATTCGGCAGAAGGCACTGTAAGGAGGGGGTGCACAAGGGAGTGCTTGAGGAGAGAGGGGAAAGATCCAGTGGAAAAAGAGTGATTGCAGAAATTGCCCCAGGCTGGAGCAAGGGTGTCAATGTGGTCCTTGATGGTTCTAGAAGAGAAGGGGAGCACCTGCTTTGATGACACTTTCATAGATCAGACTTGTCTAGAAATCTCATGAGGTTTAGTCAAAGAGAAAGATGAGAAAGGGGGTGGAGAAGGAGAGGTGGCCCAAAGGGGGCCAAGAGAGGTAGAAGGAGAGGAAGAGGAGTATTAGTGGTGAAGTGAGTGGCCAGAACCGTACACAGAGCCTGTGAGGCAACAGGAGAGGTGGAGACTGCAGCAGGATTGGCCAGCTCCTTTCAGATTTTAAAGCATTTGGCTGTGTTATTAGGGGGCTTGGGTGAGGTCTCTGTTCTTGGACAGGATAGATAGTCTGCATTGCCTTTGGAGCAGACAGCAGGCCAGTTTGTCAGAGGATGTGATTGAAGCCCTCTACTTCCTCTCAGGCACCCAGCACTTGGGTTTCAGGGTGGCGAGGTCGGAGTCATACTAAGAGTTGCACTTGGAGGTAGGCTTCAGGTGGATTCTCATGACAGGGACAAGGATGTCCAGGGTGTTGGAGACAGAAAGGTGCAGGTTAGAGAGGGCTGTGTCATAGTGTGAGTCAGCCACAGGAGTAGAGGGAACAGAGAACAGAGCAGCAAAGGCATCCACAGGCACACACTTCGTGGGCTGAATAAACAAGTAGGTAGGTGATAGTGCTGGGGTGGGCTTTTTCTCAGGGAGAGAGTTTCAGGTGAGAGGAAAGCAGAGAGTGGTTGGTAAAAGAGAGTGAGAGGATTAGAGAGGTGGGTGTGTGAGGAGATGAGGACATCCAATGTGTGTTCAGCTGAGTGTTTTGGACCAGAGGGTAGAATGGCGAGAGAGAGAGTCGCAGTGGTTGTGGAAGAGCCCAGACGATGGATTAGAAGTACCCAGGTGGATGCTGAGGTCTCAGAGGAGGAGAAGATGAGAGTTAGAGGCAAGAAGAGAAGAGGAGAGGTCAGCCCACTCTGAGATTGATAGGGCAACCTGGCCAGGTGTCCTGTAGATGGTGGCCACAGTTAGAGATAGACCAGGAGAGATTGAGATCCTGCACACCAGGCATTGAAAGGAGGAGTAGACCTGTGTAGGAATGACAGAAGCAAGGATCCACTCCGGAAATATCAGAATTACTCCACCTCCGGGTCAGTTGGTTCAGGCCTCTGAGAGGATCTGGTAGCCATCAGGGAGCAGAGTTCCAAAACTCATGACAGAGCTGGCAGTGAACCATGTCTCATAAGAGCATGGCATCCAGGTCAAGTTCTTCGAGAAGGTGACCATATCAGAGGAGTGTTTGACACCAGAGACTTCCTGTTGTTAATCGCATATGACTTTAATACTTTTCTTGAAAGAGATGACCGTCCCTGTTGTTGGATTGGATCTCTGGTACACATTAAACTTTATCTGGGAAAGCAAAACATATTTTGACTGGCTTTAGTGTGTGATAAACAGACACACATGCCCATTCTCTTGAGGGAACAGAAATACCCAATTACTGGCTTGAATTTATTTTGATTTATATGGCGCTTTCAGCAAAGTACTGAATGTAAAAGAACAGAACAATTTATATGGAAAAAAGAAAGGCTACATGACCAATTAGGACAGATATAGTAAATGGTTCAAAGGAGAATGAAAGAGAGGAAAAGAAGATAGATATATCTATTGATTATAGGGAGGGAATTCCAGTGTTTTGGAGCTGAAATTGAAAAGATTGTGATCTAAGAGTATGAGTAAGAGAGTAAACGTAGATCGTTATATTCTTATTAGTATTATTGTGTATCTTGTTTGTCTGATGGTCTGTCTTTTCAACAATAAAAGAATACTGACATTGATACTGACTGCTCACCTAAATCCTACACTTCATGAAGGAACTGAAGACCATAGAAGACTCTACTCATCAAAGATCATCTCACAAATCGCTGATCACTCCGCTCTACTCTATTTCTCCCTCTCTGGAGTTCATCCCTGCTCCTCTACCCACCACGGCTACCTCTGAAATTCCCTACCTGTAATCCCCCCCTGACTGTGTCCCTTATGTACAGTGCTCCACTGCTTCCCAGCTAGGTTTGTGCTTTATAAATTCCATACATTCATACAAAACAACATCTGAATTTACACTGCTGCAAAACAAAAATACTTTTTTTTCTTGCAACTACCATTTGACTTGTGCAACTTGTTTTTCCTCTCATCCATCGCAAACAAATATTAAGCTCAATTACATCCAGTGAGTGTAATCACCTGCCTGCCCCCAAACAAATTTGAGATGCTCTCCTCAGTCCCTAGTCATAGAGAAGAAATGTCATGTGTGCGTATGTCATAAACAATTTGTCACTGGGACACTGTCCTCCCAAAAAGTCACAATAAATAGCCAATTTAATTTGGGTTTTCCACGACTCCCCAAACTAAAGCCTGTTTTAGTGTTCCACCTTGTCTCAATTAATGCCTATTTTAATGGTCAATAACATACTCCACCAAATCTTATTTGAATTTTCGACCTCTCCCTGGACTAGCACTTGTTTTAATTGTCTACCTCTTACTCAACTGCTCTAGCACTCCTTTACCTCTTCCTGCAAGGCGCGTGTGTCCGGTTCTTGGCTTACCTAATGCAGGATGGCCGATGGAGATTTAGGTGATGAGCTGGACTGAGGTTTCACTCTGGTTCTAGTATCATGGAATGGAGGCACTGCTCTAGACACCACCCACCGTGTGTAGTTTGAACAAGATGGATGAGGTTAGGATAGAATCTCCTGAATATCTGGGGGCAAAAACGTAATGGGTGAAAACCTGTGATGTCCAGAGGTACGGAACATCAAAAGAAGTTGCTGAAGTAATGCAGCATTGAGGTAATGAATATCCAAAGGTGTTGCTGGAGTAATGCACCATTGAGGTAAGGAACATTCAAAGGAAGTTGCTGAAGTAATGAAACATTGAGGTAAGGAACATCAAAGGAAGTTACTGAAGTAATGCAGCATTGAGGTAAGGAACATCAAAGGAAGTTGCTGAAGTAATGCAGCATTGAAGTAAGGAACATTCAAAGGATGTTGCTGGAGTAATGCAGCACAGAGGTAAAGAACATCCAAAGGATGTTGCTGGAGTAATGCAGCATTGAGCTAAGGAACATCCAAAGGATGTTGCTGGAGTAATGCAGCACGGAGGTAACGAACATCCAAAGGATGTTGCTGGATTAGTGCAGCATTGAGGTAAGGGACATCCAAAGGATGTTGCTGGAGTAATGCAGCATTGAGCTAAGGAACATCCAAAGGGTGTTGTTGGAGTAATGCAGCATTGAGTTAAGGAACATCCAAAGGATGTTGCTGGTGTGATGAAGCACGGAGGTAAGGGACATCCAAAGGATGTTGCTGGAGTAATGCAGCATTAGCTAAGGAACATCCAAAGGATGTTGTTGGAGTAATGCAGCACTGAGGTAAGGAACATCCAAGGGATGTTGCTGGTGTAATGAAGCACAGAGGTAAGGAACATCCAAAGGATGTTGTTGGAGTAATGCAGCATTGAGCTAAGGAACATCCAAACGATGTTGCTGGAGTAATGCAGCATTGAGCTAAGGAACATCCAAAGGTTGTTGTTGGAATAATACAGCATTGAGGTAAGGGACATCCAAAGGAAGTTGCTGGAGTAATTCAGAAGGGAACTGAGGATCAAGGCAAGAAGGTAGAAAATGAAGAAGAAACGAGGAATGAATAGCTTAGCAGCAATTCAGCAGAAAGGGTATTAAGGATGAAGGAAGCACTGCGCTAAGAAGCCATGCCGTTGAGACGCACTATGCTTCTGGCGTTTGTTGTAGTTATAGGAACTGCTTCCTGTTCCTGGAGTGACACCTGTGTGTGGAAAATGTCTGTACCACATTGATTATATGGGGCACAAACGTTACTCAGGAGCAAGCTGTTGCTGCCATGTTGGAAGGGTCACAACGTCGGATGGATGCAGCGACATGGGAAGCTGCCAACGGTGCTAGAGAGTCCTCCAGCAAGCACGGGGAACCGAGACAGCTTATGAAATGCAAGTGTGCAAGGCCAATGTATACCATTTTGGCATGACCTCACCCGTACCTCTGTGAGCGTATCTTGAAAGATGCTCAGGAGGCCACGATCCAGCAGAAACAGCAAATATTCTGGTGTTTTAGAATTTGCCCAAATATTTCTCCCAGGCTTAGTAAAGATGATGCTGTAAAATGTCTTTCCGATGACCCCCGGGAATTGTTTTTCTCTATTTGTTCTATCAAAAACAATTAAGAGGCGATGCTGTACAGAGAGTGCACTTTGGAATGCAAGGATTGTCAAACATCTGTATTCAGGCATGCACTCAAGACAGCTGAAGCTTATATTATCTTCAAACTTACAGGAATTCCAGGGGCACTTTGCGAAATCACCACTTTATTACAATGTCTGCTTTTGAAAAGTTGAAGCTGGAAGGTCAGAGAGGAGTGAAGTGGGAGGAGGGGTGTTTATTGAATGACATGCGTGAGTGCTGCTTAGCACCATTTTGAAGAATACTGAAGCGGCCTTCATTCACACAGAGAAAGGGCAGCAGTAAGGTTTCATACCATTTTATTTAATGTATTCTTTCTTGGAAGTTTTGTAATGGGCCAACGTTGTGGTGCAGCCACTTCAAGACAGTATTCAATAGAAAATTAATCGTTTGTTTCTCGATGGACAACAGATATTTCCAGGAGTTTTTGTAAATGTTTAAAATTGCAAGCAGGCGATGCTGCGAAATGCAATCCCTGGTGATCCCTTGCCTATGTTTTTGCAAAATGACCCACTTTTTTCTTTAGTGTACATTTTGAAAAGGTTTTTGGAAGGTTTTGTTCCCGCATACATTTATTGCAGAATTAACCCTGAAAACGATTTGCATTGATTTTTTTTTTTAAAGGGCGTTTTTTGTTTACCGCTGGAGAGGGAAAATAATCGGCAATTTGTCTTCCCCGTCCGCACTGCAGTTCTCCATACAAACCTCTCCAGTACATATAGCACTCCATCTCAATGAAACATAGCCGTATCCCAACAAGGGCACGTCCGCTCACCAGCATACATCTGCAGCAATCCACTACTCGACTTCATAAAGCTCCTCATCTCTGCCATTAGAATGCAGCTGAGTCCCATGACAATAATTCGGTCCAGCAGGGCACAAAATCAGTCTTCTCCACTCGCCTACTCTTCTGACACTCTTATCACTGCACCCATCCACTAGGCAGATCTCCATGGATCTCTCTAGCAAGGTCTGAGCCGCCCCCCCCCACCTTCTTGCTGACTGATATGAACACACAAATTCTAGGAATCCTGGATTCAGCTCCCATACCTCAGACTTCGGTCCTCTTCTGGCGTTCACTCCACAGCGCTTTGAGGCCATACCAATGACATTGGGCGCTATACAAATGCCATATAACATAATGGACTGAAAGGCAGAGGCATGCATGCAGTGTGTGTGAAGGACCTAAGGCACTAGGGAAGCAGAAAGGAACCTTTCTGGGGAATGGGTAAAGGCAGCAGACAAGAAGGGAATCTGGATAGGTGTGCAGGTCCGTAATGAAGGCTGTCCACTTTGAAAATACGTGCTCACTGAATCAAGTCATTTTAATCTCGGCGCAGCATAAATAATCAATAAAATATAAACAATGCAAAGATTGTACAGCAATAACTAACATGAGGAGAGGCTGGCAACTGGCATGAGAAGAAGAGGCGTATGCACAGAGCAAGGATTCGTACTATCAGGGGAGGAGTGGGTGGCACTGCAGAGAGGTCTCACATGCCCAATGTAGTCATTGAGTTGCTGGCAAATGGATGCAATACTTCGGAAAGAGTGTCCACAATGAGTACTCTGCTGTTAGATGCCATAACCTAAGCAGAAGAGGAACTCGTACATGGTTACCCACTTTAACGAGTCCATTTCATGCATATGCAATAGTGTACATGGCCCATGTTCTGCAGAGCTAGTGTCATTAGCGAAAACATTGAAGTGGTTGGGGCAAACATTGAACAAACCATTGCTAATTAATATTGTTGTCCTGGAGAGGTACGGTGGGGTCCGAAATAATCTAAGCTCTAAATAAATAAATAAAATTAACTAAGCTCTTTGTATAGACATGGCTAATCTCGGGTTCTGTTGATGAGCATTTTGCCGTTCATAGCATGTGCAGTGGGAGTCCAACAAAGGTGCATCACCCCGAGCAGGCCATGCACAGTGAGCATCCTACAAAAGTGCAGACACCTCCTTTCCCCTCAGACAATGGACAGATAAGGTGGGCTTCCGAGAATGGGCACCCTTTAGTGATCCTTCGCATGCCGTGTAGTGGTCTGGCAACGTGTGGGGTACACCGTGTGGTGGTCTGCAGTGTGTGGCTGTCTGGAAACGTGAGGTGCATGTGGGGCATGCCGTGGTGTCTGGCAATGTGTGGTAGTCTGTCAAGCTGTGGGGATCTCTGTGTGGTTGTCTGGCAAGTGGCTACATGTGGTGGTCTGGCAATCAGCGTGGATTCCAGCGGAGGAGCAGGAGCTCCCCCTCCTCGTCGGAGCAGTGCCCAGCCACCTGGAGCACACACAAGGTAGGCCTGAGGCCATTTCCATGCCATCCGCGTCACTTCAAGGCACAGATGTATTCTTAGCGCACTAGGCGCGGTAAATCTAAGTGCAGTATAGCTTTGCTGACCATGAATACAGGCATCCGTTTGTAGCTGTATTTACATCAGATTTTCCTGGTGTGCATTGCCCACCGCAACTATTGACGAGCACCCAGATATTCTAAGATGGCTCCCCGCCATTTCTGAAAACAGAGCCTCTTCTGCCTCATCGTCCTGATTGGTAGCCATCCTGCAGATACTGCCCAATCCGCAACGGGAGGCGAGAGCCGGCCCATGTCCCTGGACAGCCCACCCTCGCAAGGCCGTCACCTGTCCAGAGACCTTCATCACAGCGTGGATTCCAGCGGAGGAGCAGGAGTTCCCTCTCCTCGTCAGAGCAGTACCCAGCCACCTGGAGCACACACGAGGTAGGCCTGGGGCCATTTTCATGCCAGCCGCGTCATTTCAAGGCACAGATGTATTCTTGGCACACTAGGCGCAGTAAATCTAAGTGCAGTATAGCTTTGCTGACCATGAATACAGGCATCCGTTTGTAGCTGTATTTACATCAGCTTTTCCTGGTGTGCATTGCCCACCGCAACTATTGACGAGCACCCAGATATTCTAAGATGGCTGCCCGCCATTTCTGAAAACCGAGCCTCTTCTGCCTCATCGTCCTGATTGGTAGCCATCCTGCAGATACTGCCCAATCCGCCACCGGGAGGCGAGAGCCGGCCCACGTCCTTAGAAAGCCCACCCTCGCAAAGCCGTCACCTGTCCAGAGTCTGTCCTGAGCTGGCCAGATGCCAGGGCCCAGAATCTTACACCACCCCCGATCCACACTTGGACTAATTCGAGGGTAATGAGACCTGCAATACTGCAGTAGACATGTGTACCCCAACTATGAACTACCATCATCATCGCTAACGCAGCTATACATTGTATGAGACTCTCTGTACTATTACTGTATGCCTAAGGAGGATACAAATCCACCTAGCCGTCAAGCCTCACTGCAATATTGTCCTAATTGCCATTTATTTGTCCTGCATACAGAAAACGCACTGTTCTCTGCTGCGTGCACTGTCCTCCTGACCCCCTCCCTCTCTCACCCGTATCACTATTCCCATGCAAACTTGTCTGAACCCTAATAGACAGCCGTTCCTCCCTGCTGCATCTGACGTCAGAACTTCACACACGCTCCACCTGTTTGGTATACCTACCCCCCGTTGTCTCCCAACCTCATCTCATACATACTGCCCCGTTCTTGCCGATCTGTCCTGTGGGATGTTTTCACCCACGCATCCAAGCCCTACAACATCGCTGGCAGCAGAAACATTAGAGTGGCCACCGAAAAGCATGCTGCTCACCAGAAAGCATCCAAAAATGCACAGTAAAAATTTGAAAAATAGGCTGCCACCCACTTTTGCCTATATTAGTGAGCACAGGAGATCACTGCCTAAAACCACCATTGGGCTACACACACAGTAGCCTGAAACCATTAGGGAATAGCAATACTGATTGCCAAAAGCAACGCAGAGTTGTTGGGAATTCATTTTCTTGATCGTCAAAATTGCTAAAATCATGGCTCACAAAACCACCAAAAGGATACAACTTCTTGTTGGGTGATCCACATAATTTACTGCAGAATCCATGTCAGTACAATATCAGCGAGAATCCTATGCTACCAAGCTAAATCCCTTTTTTAAAGACATTTAATTTAAGACAATTGTCAAAATGGGTGCAGTACCGGTGTTCGGCACCGGCGCTGGCGATCTAAATTCTGAGAGGTGACCTGTATTTCAGAAGCTAAACAGTAACCTGAGTTAGCTGAGACTTCAAAAGACTTGCTTGTCTATGAGAATTCTTCACACCTAGTCTTCTCAGCAACAAGGCAGGAAATCGCAGGGTCCTGCTAATCAGATGGAGAGTGGCACCCCGGACTGATGCTCTGCTAGCAGGAACACAAGACAATAGACTCTTTGGGATGAATAGAATATGCTGATTTGAGGTGTAACTGTCAACACTGCTCTAGGAAAAACAAGACATGTGACCTCTGAGTCAAGCCAAGCTTCTAGGGGCGAGACAAACCAAGGGGTGTACTGAATTAGAGGCAAATGTATGTTTTATTAAATTGATTATAAAATATTGTATCAAGCTGCAGAAATGTACAACTTTGGTATTCTTAATATGACAAATGCACTCAAAATTTGAGACTAAGCTGGAATCCGTACGATGTTCTGACACCAAAACTCCAGGATTTATTAATATTGTAGACACTGGCCCTCATTACGACCCTGGCGGAAATCGAAAAACGATGGCGGAAATGCAATACCGCCATCGAATACCGCCCGTTGCGATTATGACCCGTCACCGTAAAGTACGATGCCATTAGCGACACCGTAGTGAACGCCAACGCTAACTGCACCAAGTACGCGCACGCGCGCACTGCGAAACCGTAATTACCACCATGGCGCAACGGTACAGGAATTCTGACCCTAGCGGACATGTACCTAACGCCATCAAGCATGGCGGAAAGTACCATTCCGCCATGGTGAGAAGTACGGCATCGCAAACCAACCGTAAAAGGCCCTACTGAGTGCCTGTACACCACTCCCTGGCCACATTGCACAACTCGTCGTAGGTGCAATGAAGTCACACAATGCAACCAGTGAAATGTACAAGTCACCCATGCATGCCAGCGAACAAATGAATGTAGGGGCTCCAAGTGCCTTGTGAGTGGCCATCCATATTAGCCATGGCACCATTGCCGTACTGATGCAGCACAGGCACCTGAAGCTCCAAGTACAGCAACATGAACTGAAAACTGAGACAAACAAAAACAGGCCCCCCATCGCTTGACACCAGTGCAAGGCAACATACAAAGCAGTATCCTGAGTGAGACTGCACCAGCCCTGTACTCCTGCCAGTAAACAAACTAACCAGCAGCATAAGCATGTACCACACAAGTTGGCAGAGTGACTGAGCAGCCAGGCACATCTCAAGAGGGGCCAATGGGAGCAGCAGGGCACAGATGGCACGAATACATAAGCTATTCCAATGGACATGACCTCAGTCTCCCTCCAAGAAACGCACGCAAACACAGGCACCTGTGACCAGCCATAATCTGAAAATCACATCATTCCACCAATCCACCTGGCTGACCGGCATCTGTTACACAAAAGCCATTCCCCCTCCCATGAGCATGACATCATCAAAACAGACATAATTGCAGCCCCTATCCCTGACCTTACTGGCCTTCGTAGGCAAATGCGCCCAGTACAGTACCACGCAACTATACTCAGAAGGCCGAACCCAAAGCAGATCTCCTCACAATACATCGCTCCACAAATAGGAATATGCTACATTACTTGCAAAGAATAACGCTACACGGTTAATATCATAATCAAAATTTAATGCACAACAAAATCACCCGGGCCATGCAGCTATTAGGTCATGAACTCCAAATCATATCTCATAATTGTGGGCTGCATCCGCAATAAATGACCAGCTTCTTCTTGTGTGACGCCCTGTTCCTCCATGGTACACAGGGGCTACATTCACGTTTAAAAAGGCAACATGGAAGCGCCTAGAACCGCAGGGCCGTCCCATTAGGTAGGCACTAGTCCAGCTGAAAGCTCGAAATGTTGCTCCGAGGCACTAGTACTGCGTAAGGGCATGTGGGCCATTGGCGATCGTCCCATAAGATCGTAATGGTGCTCCACTGATTAACACGAAGCAGCAGGTGTCGGGAGTAAAAGCCATCTGCAGGAGTGGCATACAGATGGCAGCGGCAAAAGGGGAGGAGATACCTGTCACCCAAATGAAACGAAAAAGAATAGTATGGGCATCTGAACTCCATTTGAATTACTCACTTCAAAGATCACACTAAATCCACAGCCATATGCATGCTAGCCCACTCAAAAGGATTATTCGCACCCAAAAATCACTTGCGAATCATAACTATATAAATCGAGGTGAAAACACTATTACAAACGAGTGTTTGTGTGCATGCGTCTGTTAAAACAGAATCCATTAGATGGGATTAGTAACGTGCATAGACACAAGTGTTTGAAGGCGCGTCGAGACAGGGAGGGTTCAACAAGGGCAGATAGACGATGGTCCCACTATGGCAGCCCTGCATCACATAGCGCAGAGGAAGTTGATAGATTCCAAAAAGCCATGTACATGGCAGACTCTCTATTAAATCATCTGTCCATGCATCCATACATCATTCCCTCATCCCGGTATAAAAACGCCTGATTATTTACTCACATAACATTTGAAATTTCCATTGAATCTGTGCTTAATGCAGTCTGCAAAATCCACTGTGCTCCAGGCCGGAATTCTAGTGTTGTGAAGTAACATGTATTTGGGAACGTCCTGCCTTATCCTCCACTACGCTATTGCGCATCCCATACTATTCATATCAATCATTGCATTCTCGGCATGGCCCCTGTCCCAAGGACATTAAACAATAGAACTTTCTATCTGCAGTCAGACCTGTGGGCGTCTCCTCGCCGCTAGCTGGAAACCGAAAGCGCTGTCCTTCGAATTCCTCATTTGCAACATCACGTCGAAAAGGCATCTGTGACCGCTTGAAATCACAAATCCATCCATTTAGTGCGGCAGTGTGTGAAAATGGCAACTGGCTACACTCACAAATGGGACGCCCCGCCCGTCGGTGAACCGCGGTACAGCGCTGCATGAGGGTCCACCGTTAATCGAGTACTACATTCCACTGACCCTTCACAAGTTTGTTCCCGACTGCAAAGATAGTATGTGAAACAATGGGAGCATAGCAGAATTAACATATGAAGCAATATCTCACTGCCATCGGGATGAAATACATGATTGCAATAGCAAGATGCCATGCGTCGATTTGCAGCGTTGTGTGCGGGACGTGCTCGCCCAAAGGGGATTGCAGCTTGCACAGGTGGAATGAATCACCACAGGTGGAGGCTATACAGCTTGGAAACACATAAATTGCACACCCAACCCCCTCCCACAACCACACCCACTCCAAAATGCTACCGGCAGGACTTGCGATGTTGGCCCTGGGGGACCTGATAGCACTGCAAGTACTCCAACTTCAAGAAGAAGACGAACACCAACTACTACAACAACCGGCCGCACAGAGGAGACGCAGGAGGAGGAGGAGGGCAAGGCAGGGCCAGCAAAGCCCACCAGCACAGCCACTACCACCACGCAGGCAGCCCGCAATCCCACGCCTCCGAGCACATCCGTTCAACCTCACTGATGAGCAGATCCACACCCTCTAGCGTTTGGACCGGGACACCATAACCGCCATTGTGGACATGACACACGCTGACCTTGTCAGCATGATAGATAGCCCAACCGCCATCCCACCCCTACTGAAGGTGGTGTCTGTACTCCATTTCCTGGCCACAGGCACCTACCAGCACACAGTCGGACAGTTGCATGGCATTTCACAGCCACTGTTGTCACGGACACTATTGCAAGTGCTTGATGCCCTCCTGAAGCACGCAGACGACTACATCTCTCTACCACGCTCGGAGCAGGAAATTACGAACACAAAAGTGGGATTCCATGCACTTGCCGGCATACCGGGTTGCATTGGTGCCATCGACTGCACCCATGTGGAATTGGTTGTCCCACATGCCATGGAGGCCCAGTACCGCAACCGAAAACAATATCATTCTCTTAATGTACAAATGGTGTGTGACTCAAACAGGATCATTACACATTGTTGTGCCCGATTTCCTGGATCAACCCATGATTCCATGGTCTTACGGAACTCTACAATACCACGCTACATGGAGTGACATGCAGGGAACAGATCCTGGCTACTCGGTGAGTCTCATTTCATGCATGATAATGTGGGGTATGTGATGCGGCAATGACCTGGCAGGAAGGGGGGGGTGCTTACGTAGCAATGTCATTCGTCAAACATCCTTTATTGTCCACATACAGGTGATGCCGGGTATCCACTGAAGAGATGGCTCCTTACACCACTCTGGAACCCACAGGACCAGCATGAGGAGGACTACAACCATGCCCACTCACGTACCCGTGTAGTCATAGAACAGGCATTCGGCCTACTGAAGGGTTGTTTCCGCTGCCTCAGCAGGTCTGGCGGGGCACTCCTGTACCGCCATGAGAAGGTTGCTAAGATGGTCATGGCATGTGTCATGCTACACAACATGTGCATACGTAGAAATCTGCCCATGCCCCCTGACGCAGAACTGCAAGCACCAGAATATGGTCATGATGTGGGTGGGGATGTGGCAGAACCTCAAGGAGTCCGCGAGGCACAGGAGGGCCGTGAAATTCGTCAGATTATCATAGATTCATGCTTCTAGCACTCACGCCTGGTGGTTGATACATGGACACGGGAGTTGTGGCACTGTGTGTGTCTGGAACATGCACAATATGGACTGTACGCCTATGATGGCCTCGTACACAAAGATCAATGTCCACACATCTCATTGGATGATTGTGAAATGTTTATAGCATATGTGAAATTGTGTTACACACCCCATCGACCCGCCACCCAAGTAAGCCCAACACACCCCCTCCACCCTCCTACCTCCCCCCCGAACACCAGTGTCCAAAGATGCTCATTGTCAGTGGGCAGACGCTATTGCAAGCCCCCTCTCCGGGTATCAGGGGCACCCCTGCCTGTGGAGCGCAGGTTCCTCCCAGATCTACGTTGGGGGCTGCCCTGGACGGAACTTGCAACGGATGATGTCTCTGCCTGCTCACGTCCATGCATCTCCCTAAGGGTTTGTGAGAGCTCAGTGAGCACACGGCGCACAGCGGCAAGTTCAGCACATACGTCTTTGGACGTCGCATGCAGTTCCCCCCTCAGGCTCTCGGTGCTTCTCTCCATTTGTACTCTCAGGCTCTCGGTGCTTCTCTCCATTTGTACTCTCAGGCTCTCGGTGCTTCTCTCCATTTCTGCCCTTAGTGTCTCTGTACATGTTTCTATGGCTGCCTTGGTACCCCCACATTCATCAGCATGGTCCTTGAGGAGCGTGGCCAGTTGCTGCTGTTGCACGATCACCTGGTCGAGGGACTGTTGCCTCTGCTGGGCCATGGCCATTTGCGGTGGTGTCACAGAGGGGCTGATCACCTCATGTTGCCTTGACACAGGGCTTGTGGGGGATGGCCAGTCGTCGTCTTGTGAGTGCCCCTGCGTGGTATCCTCATGTTGTACGGGATGAAACAAACAGGGGGATTGGGACAGGTCATGGATGGATCGTACATCGACATCACCGTTTTCTGTGTCGGAGCATGCTGCCATTAATGCAGTGTCACCTATGGTGCTGCTGCCACCAGAAGCAGTGCCTTCTGTGGCATCCATTGGGGGGGCCTGTGGTGGTGGTGGTGTTGTGGCCATGCTGGCTGCTGGGGTGCCTGTTGAAGACCCCTCCTGTGTGCTGCCACTTGATTTGTGCTGCTGCCGTGTCTTGATGCGTGCAGCTGAGGTGGAGGGTCTTTGGCCGTTGGTCTTGGCCCTCTTTGCAGGTGTGCTGGTAGGGGTGTCCTGGAGCTCGTCGTTTGAATCGGACCCTGTGGTGGAGTAAAGGAGGGCGAGCGTTATTAATGGGTCTGTGGAAATTGGAATGGCAATGTATCACATGCATTGGGGTGGTACCTGAGGGTGATATGGGTCAGGGCCTTGGAGGTGGTTTCATTTTTGTGTGGATTGAGGGTGCAGTTGTATTGCAGCCTGCAGTTAGGGGGTGCCTGCTGCACGTGTAGAGGGTGTTTTTAGGATTTTTAATTATTTATTTATTTAATTTGACTTTTAATGTCCGCTATCAGGCCAATGTAAGTGGACGTTCTCCTGGACATGTGTTTCTGTTGCACTATGTGGACACATGGTACTTCACATGATTGGACATTGTGGTTTTAGCATAGTTTTATTTGGCCCACCTACCTGAATCTTCGGATGTCTGCACTCCTTTCTCCATCCCTCCGACTCCCTCTATGGTCTCCATTCCAATGGTGGAGGCACAGATTTCTTCCCAGGGGGTCAACTTGATGGGTGATTCCGATCCTTCCCCGGTAGCTGTGGCAATGTTACGGTTGGCGGATAGTATGCTCCGTACGCGTATCCGCAAGTCGTCCCATCGCTTTCTGCATTGCTGTGGGTTGCGGGGTGCGGTCCCCACCGCACTTACCCGCTGTGCCACCAGGGCCCAAATGGCCTTCTTGTTCACAAGTGCCGTCCTGGTCATTTGCGTCGAGAAGACGACGGCAGCATTCTCCTGGAGGGTCTCTGTGAGCACCGTGAGTTCCTCACGTGAGAAGTGGACCTGCCGCTTGCGGTCGCACGCTTTTTTCGCTACTTTTCCCATTGTTTTGGTTTCACTAGGGTGGATGACGGGTTGGGATGTCTCTCAGGGTAGTATTTTTTATGGTTGTGTGAATATTCTGATTTTATAGGTGTACGGCGTGCTGTTTCCCGTTCCGGGACCATGTTTTTGCTTCCGTTTCCGTATATTTACGGTCACCGTATTTTCCGATTGCCGCTCATTACGGTGACCGCTATGTCCAGTGGCGGAATTGCACCTAGGTCGCCGTACGACGGCGGTGAGGGGCGTTTTGGGGACATTTCCGCCATCGCGGACTTTGCACTTCCGCCAAGGCGTACTGCTCGTGCCCGATGGGTCAGAATTAGCCGCACTTTACTCTGTCGTGCCATGGCGGAAACGCTATTTACGCTATGGCGGTCAGGTCAGTTGCTTTCCGCCAGGGTCGTAATGAGGGCCACTGTGTTTATGCTAGGAAAATGCAAACTTACAGTAATATATGCAGAGAGGGTGTGTACGTCCGTGTCAGATTTGGTGCAAAACCAATATTGCGAAACCCACTAAAATCGCGAATAAGTTGTCATTTCTGAACCCAAGCTCTTAGAAAGAGCAGGGTTGAACAGAGACGTGTCTTAACCCTTTAAATGCCAGCGACGAGCCGGCTCGTCGGTAAAAACCGCTCCAGGTTGCCACCGACGAGCCGGCTCGTCGGTGGCACTTAAGGTGTTAATGGGGGGGGAAATGCTGGCGGGTTTGGGCGGTGAATACCGCGATTTTAAAAAAAAACCATTGGCACTGGGGGGGAACCTCAATGGCACTTAAGAGGTTAATTAATTTTTGAAGTACACATGTATTCTCAACAACTTGCGTATCTGGGAAGCATGTTTGATTATGAAAAATGTATTTTCTTGAGAAACCAAAGGGGAGTTTTCTTTCCTTCAGCCATAAAAATGATACCTGATGACTCATTCTGACTCACTACTCCCTTCTCCAGTCAGAGGACAGTAAATCCTTTAATCTATCAGGATCCACAAGGGTTGGGCATAGGAAGTCAGCCTCCACACCCCCTTTGAGAACACAAAAAAAGAGACTGCTGAGACCCAGATAGACACACTCATTTTTCCACTACTCATCGATTCCTGAGCAGCACGCTGCCAAACCATATCCAGACAAAAACTCCAGACTCCTGAGGCTCCAGGCTCCAGAACTTAGTCTCCAGATAGACTCCAGAACCAAACTCTAGAACTAAACTCTAGAACCTTGGAGAAAAGAGGCCTAATCCACGAGCTGAATCCTTTTCAGAGGCCCCAGAATCCAGAAACCCTAACCAAACTATTCAACAGCCTTGCCAAGCTGTTTTGCTTCTGGCTAGAATTCTGTGCCAGAACCAGACCCAGACCCAGAAAGCAGAGCTGTATCCAGAACCCGTCAGACCCATACCAGACCGCTGTGCTGTGCCGATAGCAGACCAGAGGCCACGCTGTGAGCAGGACCAGTGCCTGACTGTCCGGTGGCGAGAGTGCAGTCCAACCCTGACCAGATCTGTGACGAGGTCCATTCCCTTCCAAAAACTAGGAGTGAGTATCTATTCTAGAACTGTGCATAGTCATCTCTTAGTCTAAAGTAATCTTATCCCATCCATTTCAACCTGTCAAGAACTGCATAGAAATTGTGTGTCCATTCTGAGATTTCAAATCTGTAAAAGCGTTATCTGTCATTCTGAAATCTTGACTTTATTTTTGAAAATCTACCTCCACAAAAATGTCTGTGGGCCTCATTACGACCCAGGCGGTAAGTTACCGCCTGGGTCGTACCTTTACCACCATGGCGTAAACTACGTTTACGCCATGGTGGTTGGCGGATTTACCGCCCCATTCCGAGGTTGGCGGGGCGGTAAGTCCCCAATCCCCATTTACCCTTCCCCATTCCCATTTTTGCCCCATAGGGCATAATGGGAGTGGGGAAGGCGTTAATTAACCACCGTACACTACGGTGGCGTAATTAACAACAAGGACCCTTAGCGCCATGGATTTTAACACCTGCTAAAAGCAGGTGTTAAATCCTCCATGGCGCTAAGGGACCTCGGAATCAGGCGGTAAGGGTCGGCGCTGTTTACGCTGCCGTAAACCCCTTACCGCCTGGGTCGTAATGAGGCCCTGTATCTTTTGAACCGTACGTCCTAGAAGCAAGATTTAACTGTCATTTTAAAGCTAAGATCCTAAGCCCGAAACAATATTCCAACTCCTTAAAGTTTTTCCATAATCGCGCTTTACGCACTCGTTAAAAGTGCAGCGAATTGAAAACTAGCTCAATTTCACCACATATTAAAAATAGATGTCTTTTGCTTGCAACTGCTGAATTTCGTTTTCCACCTGATAATCACTCATGAATCTGTGCTAATGTTGACCTGTACCAATTCATAGTAACTATCACCTACCCAGAGTCTCCTTCAGTGAATTCATATCATTTTTAGCATATTTTTCACTTCATTTCAATCACATTTAAAAGTATGTTTGCCTGTTTAAATCATCCCTGTTTTCTCTAAGCTTGCTGGGGGAAACTGGAATTGAACTGCATTATTACTTGTATCCTTGAAACCTGTGTGTCCTCATTTTCATTTCTTCCTATTGCATAAGGGGGGAGTGAGTTGTCACAAGGGAAAAAGTGATCATATTATCTCTTGTTGAAACCATATCAAGTTTATTTCTGTGCTGCATTCTTTCCCATCTTGCATTTCCTTGAAACCATACAAGTAGTCTCTGCTACCTTATTCTTTCTATACCAACTCCTCATTGATCAAAGAGAGTGTGCTCTTGTAATATTACCCATTGTTGATCACTATTATATTCATAAGAGTGTTATCAAATATTAATTTATTCATAAAAATGTGATATATATATATATATATATATATATATATATATATATATATATATATATATATATATATATATATATATATATATAGTTTAATTTTTCCAATAAACCTTTTAATTTGCAAAACAAACCTACTTCTTGGCTCAGTGAGGTCAGGGGGATTCAAAGAGAGGGGCGTTATATAAGGGTTAATCATCCAGATTTAAGAACTTGACAAAAAATATATATAAATAAGGGCTTCCATTGGGCATCCCAGACTAGGCATTGACTTAGTTGGATTGCTGGATTGAAGTCACCTACAGTCCTCGTAAGTATGACGGTGCTGCCTTCACTGCCCCTCACTCGGTCCGCATGCTGATCCCAACTGCGCGCCGAGCTTTCACTTTGTGTGTCATTATCTGTATGTGAAAGGGGCCCCTAGGGGACCCCGACGTCTATGGAAACAAGGCGGGTCACCACACACGATAGAGACGCCAGACACGAGGTTGTATTCCCAAAGCTAGGGTTTTATTGCAAAGCAAAAGTCTCAGTTGGCCAACTCGGCCTCACGCCCTGCGACGTGTATCTCTAGACCTTGTGGGATGCAAGAGAGTGAATTACGTACATCAGTTACATATATACAAAATGCATATCAAACCATCAGCTATGACATGGTTAACACCCCTCTTTATTGGGTTTCTTTGAACTTGGTGTGATGATGGACCTCTCCGATCACTATGACACCTTCAAACATCTATTCTAGTAACAATTTGCAATTTGTGAGTGCGTAGGCATCTTTCAATTATTGAATAGAACACGGCGCTTCTGTTCTTGGAAGCGAACTACATACGGGGGGGAGTTGCATTCCGAAACTTGCTATCTATCAACTGCTATTCGCGTCCTAGGAGCCGACATGCTCTTAGCGGGCTCAGCAAAGGGGGGCCATTAGAAAAGCATAATTCAAGCCTTTAGCGGTATTATTCTAACATATTCTACCATATAACGAGACTGGCTGGCAGCTGTGAAATGATTAAATGCCCTGCAGCTCTGCTTCAAGGCTACATTAAGGAGGGAGACGGGCATTCTTCCTGGTGCTGCCTACGTTTGTGTTTCAGTGAACTCTTGTTATCCTCTCAGCCCTGCGGCCTTGTCCTTTTCACATACAGACAACAATGTTCCACAGTCGAGCAGTGTAAGCGGAAAATATACTGCAAAGCAATAGGAACAGAAAACAATGAGCAATGGTTAGAAAACAAAATGGTGATTATTGTTACATCAAAATGGCCGTTCATTGGCAAACTCGAAAACCTATATTCTGTCGTATCGTGCATAAGACGGTTGGTCCACAGCCACCAAAATCCGTTTGCGGTCTCAAATTAGAGGTATCCGTATTTCTAGACTGACAAACCCTCCTTTGGCCATATGCCAAACCTCTCATCTATTTATTGAAACCTCCTCTAGTGATGATAAATCTGAAGTACTTATGTCTGAGTCTCGCATGCTATCGTGGACATCATTGTCTTCGTCAATATCTATTGCCATCAACTCTTTCACTACTCTTATCTCATTTGGGTCTGGACTAGTTCGATCATGAGGTTGTTTTTTCTTTGAATATCATATGCATGCATCCTTCCGTACATCCCTAAGTTACCTCTGCACAAACTATGGGTAAACAATGTATACAACAACAAGATGTTAGGAATATTTCGAACACCACTAATAATATTGAGATCAACTTCCATCCCCAAGATCGTAGTATTCCCCAAAACCAAGATCCTATTACCCAGCTTCCTTCTCCCGTGGGGAGTTCAGAGCTTAGAACGTGCATTTTCTTTATTGCTTCAAAGATCGTGGGGGAATAGTCATCGACATAAACGCAACATGCTGATCCCACTATTTTGCAAATTACCCCACGATCAACCAGGATTACATCGAGAGCCATTCTATTTTGCAGCGTCATTAACCTGATTCCTTTTTCTTCCAACATCATGTTAAATAATATATCTGTTGTTGAGTTTATTGTATTCTTTAGGATTCTGGACAGTTGCCTTATATTATAGGAGTTCACTATCTGTCCTAAGAATGGAATGAATGATTTTGCTACATCAGTTGCTATTAAAACACCTTTGTCAGTCCTCTTGACTCTAGTTCTGGATAATCTGGCCATGGCTGCTGTTTCTAAGAGGAATACTCCTGGGAACAGTAGCCCTAGGTAACATGTACCTCCCCAGTTTCTGGGCAACCAAGGGTATGCTTTCTCTCCACATATAAAATAAACTGGATCACCTACGTATGCTGGTTCTATTTCCCATTTTAGTACCACTGTATTCATACAACCATATATGTTCCGACTGAAAAAGAGCCTTTCTTTTTTAGACAAAAAAGGACAGTTCTTGGGCTATAATTCACTGTGTAAAATGGGGGAATTGCAGGCTTGTTCCCTTCTGTTCTTACACGAAACGTCATTACAGATGTTTTTTCTGGCGGGGACAACCTATCTCGTCTATTTTGTCGTGTTATCTCCGTGTACTTTTCCTCGTGGGCTCTGGGGCTATTACTTGTGCTTTATGGAAAATGGAACAACCCACAGGTTTCATTATTATCTCCTCAAACTCATTCATGTTGGTTCTGTCTAATTGACCCGTATTACTCTTATTCCACTTCCAATAGAACATTGCACCTAAAGATGCACTACATGCAGAACTTAATGGTAATGGCTGCACATACCACCCTATTCCTTTCCCGGCATGCTGTGGTAAATGGGCACATACCCTGCAGTTTGTTTTCTTTAGGATTGCATGTGTCATGTTCATTATCAGAAGTAAGGTGTTATTTCTAAAACCTTCTCTTTGTTTTTCTTCCATTGGGGGTAGGGTTTAAGTGATCACCTGAACCGGGCTTTCAGTAGTGGATATATTAATTATTGGTAAAAACATTTCTAAAGGGTGTATTGTTTCTACCCACCATAATATTAGGGCTGTCGATATTGGTGCTACTACGCTCATAAAGCACATTATTATCGTTATTGTCAGCATACAATTTGTTTTACCATGCGTTTTTCTTAAACTTATAGTCTTTATAACTGACTCATTCTCAGCGGTGGTAGTGCAGGAGGAGGCTGGATCCGGTCCCGGCATGTTTCTCGTCGTCCTTCTTCTTCCTTATCACAGTTCGTTGTGGATATTTCTCTTCGTCGCGCTTGCTCTGATGTCTATAAGTTCAATGGAATTCTCACAATTCAGTTTTGCCTGTCTTTTTAGCCTGGATTCGATTATTCGTTTTTAGGCGAGATCACTTGTCCCTTCTTTTACTGCTCAGAGGACCTTTGATCAGTTATCGCCTCAGTATCATGTGCGCCCAGCTTGTCCGCTCTGGTTCAGGACACATGTACTGTTAATCAAATATCTCACTTGCCATAGTACCATGTGCGCCCAGCTTGTCCGTTCTGGTTCACGATACATGTACTTTTTATGATCGCACCGAGGAGCCGCGAGTCTTGAATTGTCCGACTTGCACAATTCTCATGCTTCTCTCCTCTACACCCCTGGTTCCTTCTCCGTCCATGAGCTGAAACAGAGGTTGACATAAACACCAAAAAGACAGCAGATCACTTTGTCTTCCGAGGCCGCAGGTTGTATCGCCTTGCTCCTGGTATCGTATGATCCGTGAACAGTGCCGGTGCACTTCCAGAGTCAGGCTTGAAGTCAGCCTGTGGCGCTACTGCAGGTGCTGGTGTGCGCCGTGCCAATGATGCAAATCCGTTTTTTGGCGTGCTGGCAAGTGCTGGTGGGCGCCAAAGGGGTACACGATTTGGTTTTGCTGGTAACTGCAAGGCAGATTTCACGTCGGTCAGCAGTGATGTCGATTCTGCTGGGCAACGTTGGGGCACTCTTTGCCCTTCCCCCTTTTTGGCAATCGTCTCAGGCTTTGTTTCTAGTTTCACTTCACGTTTTGGCAGATCAGGTGGCTGCTCACTGGCAACAGTTTCTTTCGTTTCTGGGACCTCTGTCTCTTTCCGGTCAGCAGTGTCAGGCTAGACTTTCAGTGCAGTTGGAATCTTTTTGGCATGGGTGGCATGGATCCACAACTTCCTTCCATCCACCCTTATTGCCGTCTGCGTCGCCAAAAGTACTTGATGGTGCCCGCGCCACCTGGGTGCTAATGATGACTTTCTTTCAAAGTTTTTTAGCAGCACCCAGTCTCCTGCCTCCAGCGCGTGCCCCGGACCGGTATAACGTACGGGTAATGCCTCCTGCATGTGGGATGTATTTACCCATGCATCCGAGCCCTACCTCAAAACTGTGCAGTACTGACATGGAAAACATCATGATGGCCAGAGCTTCCCAGAAAATGCACAGGGAAATGCATGAAGAATAGGCTGCCACTCATTTTTGCCGATGTTATGGGCACAGAAGGACACTGCCTAAAACCACCATTGGACTACCCACACAGTAGTCTGAAACCATTGGGAATGGCAATGCTGATTGCCAAAAGCAAACCCATAACTGTTGGGAATGCATTTTCTTAAATCCCAAAAAGGGGTGCAGTACCAGTACTCACCACTATCCAAAAGCCGGCTTTTTAAAACCACCAGATTTTACTTTTTTGTAGAAAACTGAATAAATGAACCCAAAACATGCCAAAGAAAGACTTACTGAGAGGTGGATCCAATGTAAAGTTATATTCTGAAGTGACTTGAAGGTTTATAACAAGACTGGCTGAGCTGTGGATTTCAGCAGTTTAAGTAAATTTGGACTGAAAGACATTAAAAATCTCAATGTTTAAGAGAAATGAGTGACCTACTTTTGAGTGTCACATAGGTTGCAATTGTTTAAATGTCATAGTTTTAAACTTAGAATCAGCATTCTAGCTGCATATGTGAAATTGTTAGTTTATTTGAATGCAGAAACTGGGGAACAGAAATGACATGTAGCTAAAAACTGGCTTAAAGAGATTCCAATTTGCCTGGCAACTACCCCCATCAGGAGTGAAACTTGAGTCACAGCTGTGTTCCCAGGCCTAGCTGCCCTTTTGCTGCTCACACCAAAAGGGATATGACACTTCCCTGATTGAATTACCTGGGCTCTTCAGGAAATTGAACAAAGCCCTGTCTTGACTCAGGCAAATGTTTTATGGCGGGAGTCGTAAATGGAGATTTCTCCTGGAAGCACAGGGGAGGGGCACTGCCTGTGAGAGCAAGTTGGCTTGGCAGAACTGGAAAAACCAGAAATTCAACCTTGTGCTGGAGGAAAACCACACCCCTTTGGGGCCAGAACATAACTCTAAAAAGATGAATAACTCATAGTACGGACTTGTGAAAATTATTTAAATGATACCATAATTCTTGTGATTTTTCTGTCAACATTTTAAGAGGTTTTTAGAACCGGTGGTATGTTCAGGGGGGTTTTAGCGGAAAAGAGGATATTACTCAAAGTGTGTGCATGTGAAAAATCTGACACTTCATCAACTAATGTCCATACTCCTTGCGCACATGTGTGTAAATTTGGGGTAATGTCAGGTATCGCAAACCAGTTAAAAAGTGCAAAATATTGCCATTTCTGAATGCAAGCTCTCAGGAAGAGCAGATTTGGACAGGGTATACCTCCTGTAATGCATGATGGGTGCATATGATTTTAAAACAATATGTACCTCTGCAAATATGTATTTGGTTCAAATCTAGATTTGTGTGCAAGTTGACAGGAGGAGTGGACTTTCTGCAGGCTGTAAAATGACATCACTCTGACACAATTTAGCTCCCCCAATCAGGGGAGAAATGAAAGCTTGGCCAATGATAAGTGGAGAGGGGCTGGCTAGTGATGCTGCTCACACACACCCATTTTAAAAACACATAAAAGCAGAGAGACAGGACAGATAGGGGCCTTCAAATCCATTTGCAGCTGGAAGCTCTGCCGGAAAATCCATACTTTAACTCCCTCAACCTTCAGAGAGCAGACATAGAGACTTCAAATCTATCAAGAATCCAGAAGCAGTGCTGTACCCAGAGAGCAGAGCTGACCCAGGCCAATGTTAGCAGAACCAAAGAGCTGAACCGGAGTCCAGTCCAAAACCTGACCAGATCCATGGCGAGGCCCATTTAACTCAAGAATATAGTGTGAGTACCTAGAAAACTGTGCAGAACCAATCTCTTAGTTAAAATAATATAATTCAATCCTATTTTAATCTAAGTAGAACTGTCTCCTAACTGTCACCTGTCATTTGTAAAGCTGTCACTTGTCATTTTCTATTTGCAAGCTGCACTTGTCTTTTTGAACTTTAAAATTTCAAACCTGAAAAACGACCTTTATTTAATCGCTCATATCTCCGTGACCGTTTGTGCTAGAGACTTGCAGTAACTTTCATCTGGAAGCTGAGATCCTAGGCTTTCCTAGGACCCCAAAACGATAGTGATAGTCCTTGTAGTTCCTCTGTAGTCGTGCTCGGCGCATTCGCAAATTTAGCCGAGATTTGACATTTTACCGCGATTTGCAAATTTCTCCACGTGTAAAAATCTGCTGCTGCTTGCCTTTCAGTTGCCAAAAATTCGTTTAACCTGCTAGTTACACCCTAGATCCTTGCTAAAGTGAGCCTGGACTAATATTAACTAGATACCACTCACCCTGAACCTCTAGAGGGAATTAAAAGCATTTTAACATATTTTCACTCCATTGCCAGCACATATCAAAGCATTTGGGCCTGTGTTTTCAACTTCTGTAGTCTAAGTTGCTGGGGTGAACTGAATTACATTTAATTGCATTTCTGAGAACTGTGTGCTTTCCTTCCATTTCCTTGCATTGCATAAAGGGGGGAGGGGATTGCCAGAGAAAAGTGATTACATTGTTTTGTTGAAATCATATTGAGTATTTTCTGTACTGCATTTCATTCCACATTGCATCCATTTGAAGCCATAAAAGTATTGTTGCTATCTTATCCATTTCATGTCAACTCCTTAGTGATTATCAAGAAGTGTGCTAGTGCCAGATTCTCCGTTGTTAATCTTTATCATACCAGATTAAGTGTGATATCCAATTATTAATTTATTATAAAGCGTGATATAATATATATTGTTTAAATTATCAATTAAACCTTTTAACTTGCAAAACAGAACTACTTCTTGGCTCAGTGGGGTCAGGGGGATTCCAAGGGAGGGGTGTTATATAGGGGTAGTCATCCAGAACGCATGAACTGGACATAAAGATATATCAATAAGGGTTTTCATTCAGTATTTTAGACTAGGCGTTGACTTGGCTGTAGTGCTGAATTGAATCCTCTTACGAATTGGGGGCTCGTGCCGGACGTTTGGGTTAGATCTACCATTTGTGCAGATTAATACAGCGTGCCAGCTGACCAGATACACATATCCGGTCGGATCACCACGCTGTGTTACGCTGTAAAGCACTCCTCATAGGAACGCTCCAAGGAAACGGTCTGTTTTGCAAGAATAAAATACTAACTCTTGTAAGTCAGGAAGGAAATCAAATTTCCAGAATGACGACACTCGTGGACATGAAAATAGCCAGAGAGCACCTCTTACATAAGCTATTTGTGAGAGGTGAATGGACCGAACAGGGCCAGGATGCGTGGTTGCAGGCAATCACACAACAGGTCACTGAAACGGGGTCAGATATATATAGAGATCAGGGTCCACTACATGTGGCCCTGAGTGAACTATACATGGCCCCGAAGGCCAAAGATGAACACGACAAGATTGTTAGGATAGCGGCATACCTGTACCTATATATGGGAGACATGCAGGATAGATGTATTGAAAGCCAAGATCTGGCGAATAAGCGACAGATGGCGTTAGAGAAGGTCCAATCTGACCTGGTCTCTTCTGAGCAGAGGCTGCAGAGGAGCCAGGAGTCAGAAGATGATAGTAGGCAGTACATCATTAAAATAAAAGAGGATATGGACATCCTGCAATAGGAAAAGACAGACCGGGATACCAGAATTCTGGCTTTGCAGCAGGAACGCCAAGACAGTTTGGACTCCCTACTGCAGAGCCAGAAAAAGCTGGAGCAACAGATCAATTTCAACAGGGCATGCACAGCGCAGGTAGCCACCCTGCAAATCCAACTAGACAGAGAGAAAGAGGAGAGCAATAAACTGATCCTGAAAGACCTGGATACCCAGGCAGAGTTTGATCAGGAGCGCCAGAAAGCCGGTGCCTTCCAAAGGCAAAGGGACGACCTGGCGGCATAGATGCAGGCTCTTAGTCAGGAAAGAGACACTTTAGGCCAGGAAGTCTGCCACTTAAAAAAGGAAATTGAAGAAAATCACCTGGCCCTCCAGGGGCTGGGTGATCTCCAAAAAGAAAACCAGAACTTGGTAGAGCACACCAGAAGGGTGGAGGATGCTCTAGCAAGAAAGGAGCAGGCCAATAGGGACACAGCTCAGGAGGTAACCCTCCTGCAGCAAAGACTGGCCCAGTTCTCCAGGACCAACCAGGAAGCACAGAGGGAAAATGAGGCCCTCTGTCAACACAATGATAGGCTCCAACAACAGGTAGCGATGCAGGAGAGACTGATAGAGTCCAGTGAGGCCTTAACTGAGGAACTGAAGGCACAAATGCAGGCTCTTGCATTGCAACAGGGAGCAGGGGCGGATAGAGATGAGGTTCGCTGGGAAAGGGAAACTCCGGAGCATAACCTCAGGAGCCCTAGTACCAGAGGCCCTCATACCTCTCAGTCCCTGGACTCTGCCACCCTCATGTTCCCCGGCGCACATGAGCACCGGGCCACCGGGATGGCAGACTACTATCCAGACAAAAGTAGAGGGCTCATAGGCCAGTACCACCCAGGTATGGAGGGGCGGGCATCCGGGTATGGGCACCCAAGCGCAGTGCAATTTAGTGGGGAACCCCAGGAGAGTAGGCCCATTAAGGGCATCCTGAAAACCTCTGCCCAGTTAGGTCAGTGGAGGGGGTACCCATCAAATCCTGGCAGCAAGGAGGAATCTGAAGACTCCTCTGAACTGCGCAGGACACAGGAGACCAGGTCCCCACATTCTGCCAGCCATTCCCAGGCTCGCAGAATCCGGGAAAACCTGGAAGAGCAGACAGGAACCTCTGGGAGCAGTGGTTCTGAGTCAGAGGATGAATGGACAAGGGTTACCCGAACCAAAAAGGCCAATAAGGCAAAAAGGGCCTTGCTTAAGGACCCCTTAAAGCAGATTAAGGCGATCAGGAGCGTCATCACGCCTTACCATAAGAACGCTAAGTATTCTGTTTGGGAGCACTTAGAGTTGTTTGAGCAAATGATGGAGACTTTCCATTTGAAGGACAGCCAAAGCTGTATTCAATATGTAAAGTGGACCTTCTCCCCGGAATACTCCAGTTTCTTTGCGGGGCTGGAGGACCAAAATCATTTAAGATGGTCCACCTATAAGGCGGCCATCTTGAAACATTTTTCCATTCATAGAAATCCTCAAGAGGCTCGCAAGGCAGCCTACAATTTGCAATGTGGGGAGGATCAGGCCCCACAAGAATTTGTGCAAGAACTGAAACGTGCTTTTGCGCAGACCACCAGAAGGGTGCGCACAGACAGTAGAGAATTAATTAATACATTTTTTCATGCCTTGCCCAAATACATAATGACCCAGCTGGTGAGGGATTTTCACGAGAAAAGATCTTTAGACTGGGTCATTGAACAGGCTACCCGGATCTATGAGGTGCAGAAACCGGTAGATAGCAAAAGTAATGCCCAGAAAAACCCCAAAGCCAACAGCACCCCTGCTGCTGCCAAGGTGGCAGAGGTAAAGGTCACCCCCGTTTTGGATTTGGAGATGGGGGGGCCTAAAAACCTACCTGCACCTAATAATGCTAGGCCCAGGAGGTCCTCGGGTCAGTCACAGACAGGGAGCCAAGGAGGCAGCCCCACAAATGGGGTCCCTTGCTCTCCTGATTATGTAAGTCCCCGTTACAAGGGAAATCGACCCATCCTGGGTTATGTGTGGACTCCCCCAGCCCAAGGGGGGGGATCCAACCGAGCACCGAACCCACGGAACTTCCCTCCAAACTTTCCACAGGAGGGCAGAAATTTACCAAACCCTGGGCAGAACTTTTTCCCCAGATATCCACCCGACTTTCAGCCCCAAAACCATCCATCCTTCTTTCCCCAATTCCCTGAGCCCAGACCACTGAATCCGGGAGAGGGGAGGCCAAGGGTGGAGGGGTACCCAAATCTTCCCAACCCGGGGTATTACCAGAGGAGGGACAGCTACCCTTCCCGGGATCAGCCCAGGGGAGAAAACAAGGCCCCGTATCAGCCTGAGCGGGTTTCCCAGTTAGAGCGCCAGGTTAAAAACATGGCGCGGGATCTGGGTCACATACTGAGGGCTCAGCAGAACCCTCAGATCGGCATGCGGGCGCAGAACGCACCCAACTCTGGACCTGGTGCTCCAGAACAATGACGGGGGCAGCACCCTGATAACACACCGGTTCCCAGGGAGGAGGCACAAGGGGAAGGGGGGTGTAAAGCCTTGGAGGAAGCTTCCTTCCTCACTTGTAAACAGCCCCTGGAAACCCAGGAACCGGAAACAAAATCTCTTGCCCCTGAAAGTCTGCCTCCTAAGGAGCAGAGGGGGGGTAGGAGAAACAAAAGACCCAAACAGACTCAGTTTGAGGAGGAGGTACAGGTCTTCCAATTTGAGGGAGAGGGATCCTCAGAGGATCCTGGGAAAAGGATCTTCTCCTTCAGAGAGGGGGGAACTCCTCCCAAAGAAAAATGGGTCACTAGGGATGCAAATCCAGACTGGGGAGATGTGGAGACTGAGCTACCGCCGCCCACCATCTCATCCCAGAACCGACAGCAAGAAAATCCCCCGGTTCAAACCCATCCTGGTGACTGCCTCCAAAAAGGGGGGGGGCACAGAACCGGAACCAGGGGAACCCACAATGGCTCTGATCTCCAGTTGCCAACTTTTTCTTTCAGATTCCCAAGGCTCTCCACAGAATTCTGCCCAAATCTCTTCGCTAGCGATGTCCAAAACCAGAAAATTAGCCCACTAGTTGTCCAAAAATGTACATTATCTGTGCCCCCTTGAGGAGAAGGAGGGAAGATATTATGCCCCGGTACAAGTACAGGGGCAGGGTACAATTTTGGCACTGGTGGACACTGGATCTCAAGCTACCCTTCTGTCCAGAAGGGCCTTTGACGAACTGAATGCAAGAAGGGGAGGGAATTACCAAATTCCTCTCACCTCACTTCCTGGACAACTCCAGAACTTTGACGGGAAGGAAATTCCCGTTGAGGGGACTGCAGATTTGGACATTAAAATTGGGCGACACAAGTTGAAACACCCAGTCATAGTTGTGACCCCAGAGGGCACCCCTTGTTTACTAGGGAATGACCTCCTGAGAAGGTTGTCACCCCTAATAGATTGGGTTAACAAGGTCCTCTGGACCCAGACTAGCCGACCAATAAAATTAAAACAGAGTGTCAACCATGTTAGTTTAAACGGCACATGCCACATGGTTGAACAAAAATCTGACCAAGTAGAATTTCACTTCCAGAATAGCCAAATTCCAGACGTGACAGTAATAGCAGTAGGACAAGAGACTGGTGATGGGGGGTCCTCTCTATTTCTGAAAATCAACCTTCCTTCCAGTCTAAAGTGGTATTCCACGCTGGAAGGAAACACTCTGAAATTCTATACTAATCCACAATCAGAAACTCCCACTCCTATAGTCCAGAAAGATGTGAAATCAGCTCAGAGCCTGGCTGATATTCAGAAAATTGGAGAGCAGTTGTTCATCCCTGTTCAGTTAAATGATGGGAAGGACTCTGTTCTCGCTCGAGTGTGTGTGAACAACGGTAAGAGCTTCATCAGCGAAGCCATGTTTCGCCAACTCCCAAAAGATCCAGCCATTCCCACCTTCAAACTGATAGACAAATGGGAAATGGACCTGGAAGCACCTAATTCCAAACATCTCCTGCCAAGCAGGTGTATGCTCAAAATCTCCATCGGCAACAAGAGCATAGTCCACAATTGTTGGGTCATGCGAGACGTCCCTGCCGCCTTTTACTTAGGCAGTGACATTCTCAATCGCTTTGCCATTAGTTTGGACCTAATAAACTTCAAAGCTTGGTCCCGATTAGCGGATAATCCCATGGGCTTTGATGATCCAGAAAAAGCATTTAGGTCAGCTCAATTGCTACCTTATGCAGTTGGAATTCAGATCAAAGAGGAAGTCACCATCCCAGAAAGGACCCGACAATTCTCCCTGGAAGTGAAAGTTAAAAGAGGACAACATTTGAAAAACCCTGAAGCTTACATACATCTAAACGCTTCTCTCCAACAGCAAGGGTTGGGGGTAAACCCAACTCCATTAGTCAACATAGAACATGACACCATTCTAATAGAGGTGGATAACAGCGACTTTAAGAGTATTACTCTAGCCGCAGGCACCATTATTGGAATGGCGGTTGATGACCGACATTTTTCCATAGATTTAGGTAATGAGCTGTTAGGACCAATCCCCAAGGACTGCTTTGACAGTGACAGTGATGACAATACAACACCAGACAGGATTTTTACCCGGCATGAGGGGAACTTCCTGGTGTACACTTCTTGCCCTTATGGTAAGGAAGATGTGACTTGTGACTTCAGGAGGGATGAGGTGATTTTCCAGGTCCATGAGGGCTGCCTTTCCCACCTGAAGCCTCCAGTCCAAATCAGCACTCTGACCAGGGACTTCTCCACCCAGCTGGAGGAGGCCGCTGAGATAGCCAAACCAGAAGTCTTTCCAGGCTTCAGGCAGATGGTGGAAGAGAGAGTCAACCTAGCTGATGCCTGTGTGACTCTGGAACAAAAGCAAAAGTTGAAACAAGTTTTCTTGGATTTCCAAGATCTCTTTGCGGTAGACTCATATGACTGTGGTCGCACCGACATCCACACAACAACAATCCCTACGGACCCTGGCATGACTCCTGTGTTTGTGAAGCAATATCGCTTGTCTCTCGCATCAATGGAGTCCCTTACTGAAATAATTAAGAACCTTGAGTCCCGGGGAATAATCCGTCCAGTCCACAGCACCTTCAATAATCCGGTGCTGGGAATATTGAAGCCAAACGGCCAGTGGAGACTCTGCGCCGACCTCAGGGAGCTCAACAAACGGGTCCATACTTCCCGATGGCCTCTTCCCTACATTGACCAAGGGCTGGCCCAGATTCATGGGTCACAGGTATTCACTGCAATAGACCTGACCAATGGATACTGGACCGTGCCTGTCAGTAGGGAGGACCAATACAAACTGGCTTTTACCTTTGGGGGCCAGCAGTATACATGGACCCGGACTCCCTTCGGATACCTCAACTCCGGTAATGAGTTCAATATTTTCCTACATAAGGCCATGCCCGACCTGGGCGCGAGGGGTAACCTGGCTTATGTAGATGATGTCCTCATCAAAAGTTCATCTGTGGAGGAACACATAGCGGAGATCCGTTATGTTCTGACGCAGTTGAGGGCCGCCGGAGCAAAACTTTCCTTTCAGAAAGCACAGTGGTGTAGAACCCGTGTTAATTTCTTGGGGCATGAGATTACTCCTCAGGGTCTCTGTCCCCAGGAAAAGAAAGTGGAAGCACTTCAGAAACTGAAAGACCCCACAACTCTGCGGGAACTAAGGAGCCTCCTTGGACTGACTAATTACAGCAGAAAGTTCATTGAGGGCTACGCAGAGATCACCAGACCCCTGATTCATCTCCTGAAGGGGGTGGTCAAGTGGGAATGGGGTCCAGAAAAAGCCGAGGCAGTAAGACAACTCAAGAGAAGCCTCTCACAAGCGCCTTGCCTAGCTTACCCTGTCAGAAACAAGGAGTTCTTCCTGGAGACGGGGTTCTCTAATACGTGCTTGACGGCAGTATTATACCAAAAGCATGACAAGGTCAATAAAGTAATCTCCTATGCGAGCAAAACTTTATCCTCTGTGGAGGAAAAATTCAACGATTGTGAGAAGGCACTCCTGGCAACGGTGTGGGCATTGAAGAATTACCGCCCGTTTATCCAGGGGGAACACATCATAGTGGAGACTCCACACCAGCCTCTGCAATATCTCCAAAGTGACAGAATCCGGGCCGGAAATGTGAGTAATTCCCGAATTACTTCCTGGATTCTGTCAATGCAAGGCTTTCCTGTGGAGGTCAGATATGGCCAAAACAAGAAGAGTCCACTCGCGCAAAGTCTGGCTGACTTGCATGATTGTGCCAGAGAAAACTGTCTCGAGGACAAAAATCTAAAAATCAAGGACAACACGGAGGCATACCTTAATTCCCCACACAAAGTCTTTGAAGAGGACAAGTGTGAGGGAATGCCCACTGTCTATGTGGATGGATGCTCTTACCATGTTGACAACAACGGGGAGAAAGAACTGGTGGCCGGCGTAGGGAATGCATGGGTGAATGAGTCCCCAGAACCCTCCGCTGGATACAAAATTGGTCCCCGAAGTAGTCAGGTGGCAGAATTGATGGCTGTGCATCAGGCCATCCTCACTGCTGTCCAGCATCAACTCCACGAACTGGTCATAATCACAGATTCGGATTATGTACGGAACGGGTTCGTGGAGCACCTGGTTAATTGGAAAACCAGAGGCATGTTATGTGCTAACAACAAACCCTTGAAACATGGGAAGTTGATCCAAAACATTGATGATCTGGTCACCTCGAATGAGATGACCATCTATTGGAAAAAGATCAAGGGTCATTCCAAAGTAGAGGGACCAGACAAAACTGGAAACGACTTAGCTGATCAGCTGGCCAAAACCGGGGCCATCCAAGGGGATCTAATTGAGATTGAGTCCCTGTTGGGGGAAATCCAGGTCACTGCTATCACTAGGTCCCAGACAAATGCTCACAACGACCTTTCAATTGCACAATGGAGTAAGGAGACCCCTGATGCTGATTTGATTACCGCTCAGAAGGGGGATCCAATTATTGGTAAGTTTTACCAGCACCTTGAGGACCCTGAGAACTTTCCCCTGACGGATACCGATTACATTGGGAAAGAGGACCTAAGGGTGTTGATGAAATGTCCAAAAATGTTCCGGATCCAAGACAGTTTGCTGGTAAGGAAATCCAAAGCTGGCCACGATCAGTGGGGGGTTCTTACCTCATTCCGAAGCCTGATGTTAAGTCACGCCCATGATGCGGCCACCGCCGGTCATAGGGAGTTTCACACAACATTGGAAATCTTAAGAGAGGTTGCATACTGGCCACACATGGGGCAGGACCTCGACCAATACTTGAAGGGGTGTCTTGTGTGTGCACAATTTCAGCCATCATCCCTCACGCACCGTGCGCCTCTCCAAAAGCGGGGGATGACACTGCCATGGTCAGATTTACAAATCGACTTTGTAGGCCCCGTGATTCGCTCGGCTAGGGGGAATAAGTACATGTTGACTGTGACATGCTTGTTTACCAAGTGGGTGGAATGTCTCCCAGCCCCAAATTGCAAGGCAGAAACGGCAGCTGCCCTGATGATTAACCACATCTTTTCCCGTTTTGGTCTACCTCAAAGGATTGAGTCAGACAGGGGTAGCCACTTCACCAGTGAAGTAATGACAAAGATGTGGGAGATGCTGGGGGTCAAGAGAAAGCTACACATTGCTTACAGGCCAGCTTCTTCTGGAGCAGTGGAACGCTACAACCGAACCATTGTGAGCATCTTAAAAAAGTTTGTGGCAGATTCTGGGCCAAGTTGGGATATCCGATTACCTCTGGTCCTAATGGCCATCAGATCTACCCCTTCACCTGCAACCAAAATGTCACCATTTGAGTTAATGACTGGGCGCAAGATGGCGCTTCCGCAGTATTTTCTCTACAGGACCCAAGAGCAGACACTGATAAATGCCTCCACTACTCATGAGTATGTGGAGAATTTAAGGAAACACCTTCAACATGCTTTTGCTTATGCTCAGCGGAATCTAGAAAGATCGGCTGATAGCATGAAGACCCATTATGACCTGAAAACCTCCAGGAAGGAATATCAGGTGGGAGACCGGGTCTATCTATACAACTTCCAAAGGAACCAGGCCAAGCAGCGCAAATTTTTGCCTACATGGAAGGGACCCTTTGAGATCATCGACAAGATCTCCCCTGTGGCCTACAAAATCCACATCCCCAAAGGTCCTTTGGCAGCGGGGGAAGACAAGTGGGTCCACATAAACCAGTTGAAATGTTGCCATCCCAGGCACACTCTGCAACAACTGGAGGAATCCTCTGGAATCCTAGCGGGTCTCAGACTAATTCAGTTCCAACCATAAAACATACCACATCTAGCCTCTAAAATATTGTGATTTGCATGAAACTGTCTCTTAGTTATACTGTTCTTTTTTTCAAAATAAGAATGTAATGTTTCGTTATGATGAAATGCATATGCTGCCCCACTATCTCAACAGTGGTGGAAATGTCCATGAATAGGTATTGCCGCTCTTCCTTTGTCGTCCTAGGAGAAAGAAAACCTGGAGACGGGACAAGGAGGACGACCCGGAGACCGGGAGCAGAGACGCAATGGGCCCGGGGTACCGCCCAATATTCCCATCAGGACCGGCGAGGAGAACCGATCGATCAGTACCGGATGGAGGAAAAGATGCTGAACTGTGCCATCTATTGGAAGAAGATGAGGAAACATCCCAGGTCTTGCGAGTCCCATCAGTGAAACCGAATGGCCATCGCAAGAGGGGGGCTTGTGGGATGTATTTACCCATGCATCCGAGCCCTACCTCAAAACTGTGCAGTACAGACATGGAAAACATCATGATGGCCAGAGCTTCCCAGAAAATTCACAGGGAAATGCATGAAGAATAGGCTGCCACTCATTTTTGCCGATGTTATGGGCACAGAAGGACACTGCCTAAAACCACCATTGGACTACCCACACAGTAGTCTGAAACCATTGGGAATGGCAATGCTGATTGCCAAAAGCAAACCCATAACTGTTGGGAATTCATTTTCTTAAATCCCAAAAAGGGGTGCAGTACCAGTACTCACCACTATCCAAAAGCCGGCGTTTTAAAACCACCAGATTTTACTTTTTTGTAGAAAACTGAATAAATGAACCTAAAACATGCCAAAGAAAGACTTACTGAGAGGTGGATCCAATGTAAAGTTATATTCTGAAGTGACTTGAAGGTTTATAACAAGACTGGCTGAGCTGTGGATTTCAGCAGTTTAAGTAAATTTGGACTGAAAGACATTAAAAATCTCAATGTTTAAAAGAAATGAGTGACCTACTTTTGAGTGTCACATAGGTTGCAATTGTTTAAATGTCATAGTTTTAAACTTAGAATCAGCATTCTAGCTGCATATGTGAAATTGTTAGTTTATTTGAATGCAGAAACTGGGGAACAGAAATGACATGTAGCTAAAAACTGGCTTAAAGAGATCCAATTTGCCTGGCAACTACCCCCATCAGGAGTGAAACTTGAGTCACAGCTGTGTTCCCAGGCCTAGCTGCCCTTTTGCTGCTCACACCAAAAGGGATATGACACTTCCCTGATTGAATTACCTGGGCTCTGCAGGAAATTGAACAAAGCCCTATCTTGACTCAGGCAAATGTTTTATGGCGGGAGTCGTAAATGGAGATTTCTCCTGGAAGCACAGGGGAGGGGCACTGCCTGTGAGAGCAAGCTGGCTTGGCAGAACTGGAAAAACCAGAAATTCAACCTTGTGCTGGAGGAAAACCACACCCCTTTGGGGCCAGAACATAACTCTAAAAAGATGAATAACTCATAGTACGGACTTGTGAAAATTATTTAAATGATACCATAATTCTTGTGATTTTCTGCCCACATTTTAAGAGGTTTTTAGAACCGGTGGTATGTTCAGGGGGGTTTTAGCGGAAAAGAGGATATTACTCAAAGTGTGTGCATGTGAAAAATCTGACACTTCATCAACTAATGTCCATACTCCTTGCGCACATGTGTGTAAATTTGGGGTAATGTCCGGTATCGCAAACCAGTTAAAAAGTGCAAAATATTGCCATTTCTGAATGCAAGCTCTCAGGAAGAGCAGATTTGGACAGGGTATACCTCCTGTAATGCATGATGGGTGCATATGATTTTAAAACAATATGTACCTCTGCAAATATGTATTTGGTTCAAATCTAGATTTGTGTGCAAGTTGACAGGAGGAGTGGACTTTCTGCAGGCTGTAAAATGACATCACTCTGACACAACTTAGCTCCCCCAATCAGGGGAGAAATGAAAGCTTGGCCAATGATAAGTGGAGAGGGGCTGGCTAGTGATGCTGCTCACACACACCCATTTTAAAAACACATAAAAGCAGAGAGACAGGACAGATAGGGGCCTTCAAATCCATTTGCAGCTGGAAGCTCTGCCGGAAAATCCATACTTTAACTCCCTCAACCTTCAGAGAGCAGACATAGAGACTTCAAATCTATCAAGAATCCAGAAGCAGTGCTGTACCCAGAGAGCAGAGCTGACCCAGGCCAATGTTAGCAGAACCAAAGAGCTGAACCGGAGTCCAGTCCAAAACCTGACCAGATCCATGGCGAGGCCCATTTAACTCAAGAATATAGTGTGAGTACCTAGAAAACTGTGCAGAACCAATCTCTTAGTTAAAATAATATAATTCAATCCTATTTTAATCTAAGTAGAACTGTCTCATAACTGTCACCTGTCATTTGTAAAGCTGTCACTTGTCATTTTCTATTTGCAAGCTGCACTTGTCTTTTTGAACTTTAAAATTTCAAATCTGAAAAACGACCTTTATTTAATCGCTAATATCTCCGTGACCGTTTGTGCTAGAGACTTGCAGTAACTTTCATCTGGAAGCTGAGATCCTAGGCTTTCCTAGGACCCCAAAACGATAGTGATAGTCCTTGTAGTTCCTCTGTAATCGCGCTCGGCGCATTCGCAAATTTAGCCGCGATTTGACATTTTACCGCGATTTGCAAATTTCTCCACGTGTAAAAATCTGCTGCTGCTTGCCTTTCAGTTGCCAAAAATTCGTTTAACCTGCTAGTTACACCCTAGATCCTTGCTAAAGTGAGCCTGGACTAATATTAACTAGATACCACTCACCCTGAACCTCTAGAGGGAATTAAAAGCATTTTAACATATTTTCACTCCATTGCCAGCACATATCAAAGCATTTGGGCCTGTGTTTTCAACTTCTGTAGTCTAAGTTGCTGGGGTGAACTGAATTACATTTAATTGCATTTCTGAGAACTGTGTGCTTCCCTTCCATTTCCTTGCATTGCATAAAGGGGGGAGGGGATTGCCAGAGAAAAGTGATTACATTGTTTTGTTGAAATCATATTGAGTATTTTCTGTACTGCATTTCATTCCACATTGCATCCATTTGAAACCATAAAAGTATTGTTGCTATCTTATCCATTTCATGTCAACTCCTTAGTGATTATCAAGAAGTGTGCTAGTGCCAGATTCTCCGTTGTTAATCTTTATCATACTAGATTAAGTGTGATATCCAATTATTAATTTATTATAAAGCGTGATATAATATATATTGTTTAAATTATCAATTAAACCTTTTAACTTGCAAAACAGAACTACTTCTTGGCTCAGTGGGGTCAGGGGGATTCCAAAGGAGGGGTGTTATATAGGGGTAGTCATCCAGAACGCATGAACTGGACATAAAGATATATCAATAAGGGTTTTCATTCAGTATTTTAGACTAGGCGTTGACTTGGCTGTAGTGCTGAATTGAATCCTCTTACAGCACCTGCTGATGAATCAAATACAATTTCTGCATTAAAAGGCCACAATAAGTACTAAGCACAGGATGTTCTATCTCACTGAGTCGTTTTGGCTGAGGTGTGCACCAAACATTTGCCGGCCTCCCCATGATGATCTCGTACGGAGAGAGCCCAGTTTTAGCCTGTACAGACGTACGCATGCATAATAGTGCTATTGGTAATGCATCCACCCAACTCAACTTGCTTCCCGCACAAATCTTGCTAATCTTTGATTTAAGAATCCCGTTGTGCCTCTCCACCAGACCGGCAGAACTCGGATGCCTTGAACTATGGAATCTCTTATCAATCTGAAGACCTGCACATATCTGTAACACCACTGCACCCACAAAATGTGGTCCATTATCGGACCATAGGACACGGGGCAAGCCAAATCTGGAAAAATACTCCTTCAACATTACTTTTGCCGTAGTCATTGCAATGCAATCTTTTAAAGGATATGGCTCCACCCACTTACTGAATGCGCAGATTACCACCAAGACGTATTTTAAGTTTTGGCACCTTTCCATCTCTATGAAATCAAAATGACCTACCTTAAACGGCATGGAGGGCGGGCCAAAACTGCCTGTTGGTGTCACTGTTCCCTTTCCTACATTGTGTTGTAAACACGTGATACAGTTCTGCACCAACCTCTCTGCATTCTTTTTTATGTTTACATTCTGCCATACTGTAGAAAGGTGCTGTATCATTTTCTTGGCACAGATGTGCGTAGGGCTGTGGGCCATTGTGACCATTGCAGTCACATATGAATTTGGCAACATCCAGTTTCTAGTTCCCTTGTCCACCCAACAACCCTCCAAATCCAACTCAGCATATCCCTCTGCCCATCCGTGTATTTCATCGGCCGTAGCCTCGGCCTGCATTTCTTTGACAGTCGCAACTCCATCTTCTATCATACTCTGTCTGAACCGTCATCATCTTGGTATTCAAATCAGTTACCATAGGACCATTTACCGAACATTGTCCTTTCCTTCTAACAGAACATTGTGGAGAAAATTTGTTGGGATTAAATTTGTTGAAAAAACTAGGTTCTGTTATACATTGCACGGTAGACGGAGTGTTTCTAACGATATGGCCACATGATGCCCCTGTGTCAGAATTCATGTCTGAAGCGTTACCAGGGGAACTAAGTAAAGTCCCAACCTGTATATGGGCAATGCATGACAACGATGTGGGATGTTTTAAGATAGAGCCAGTAAAGATTATTTTAAAAGAAGGTGTTACCCTACCACGAATACCCCAATACAAAATTTTGGTTGAAGGTGAGAAAGGATTGAAGAGTATTGTTACCGTTTTGGTGAAATTAGGGGTAATAGAGGAAATCACAGGCAGTACATGTAACAGCTTGATTCTTCTGGTTTATAAAAAAGGAGGTAATGAGGTACCCTACCGTTTCATATTTGATCTACGCGCATTGAATAAGGTAGTAGATCCGCAATTTCCTCTAGTGCCAGACGTCACCACAATATTGACAATGAAACCTGTTTCAGCAGAATATTTTAGAGTAATAGATTTGAAAAATGCATTCTTTAGTATTCCAGTGGACACGGACAGTAGATATTTGTTTGCGTTCACATTAGGAGGACGATCATTTACATTTACGCGGATTCCACAAGTTTATACGGAAAGTCCAAGTATTTACAGTAGAGCATTAAAAGAACAGCTAGACATACTGGAATTACCCGTGGGTTGTGTACTTTTGCAGTACAGAGACGATTTATTGCTAGCTGCAGACACAGAGGAGATTTGTAAAGAAAGCACTGTATTACTAGTGTCACACCTAGTGGCACATGGCCATAAAGCTAGTTTGAAGAAATTTCAGTATAATCGAAAGGAGGTAGCTTATTTGGGCTACCTACTTTCGAAAGGAGGGAGAAGACTAATGCCAGAACGCATAGAAAGTATTTCTTGTATGCCTATTCCAAAGACACAAAAAGGAGTCAGAGCCATAATAGGCATGGCTTCATATTGCTGACAATGGATTGGTAATTTTGCGTTGATTGTGAAACCATTAGTGAATTTGACTAGAAAAGATGCAGTTATGCCATTGCAGTGGGATGAGGAATGTCAGAGAGCATTTGATGGATTGAAAACTGCATTATGCTGGGCTCCAGTTTTGGGTACGCCGAACTATAAGAACATTTTTAGACTATTTGTGTGTGAAAGTGAAGGATGTGCATTGGTGGTTTTGACACAGGAACAAGGTGGAAGACGGAGGCGAGCATTAAGCTTTCTCTTCTCTTTAATTCACTGTCCAGCAGTTTCAACAAATACATCATATTTCGTGGAATTATTTTATTTTTTTTTCAAAAAACTTCAAGTCCCATTCTTCTCTGTAGTTCTAGTCTCTAGTCTCTGTGCCTTAGCCCTTCCTGTTCCTGTGTCCCTCCTCTTCTTTTCCTGCTCTCCAGATAAGTAACACGTTATTTCAGAGCTCTGTGAATTGTATATTTATATGAAATGGGATCGTGTAGTGTTTAATGCTTATAACGAGATAATGTTATGGGAGTCATAGTGGGACCCAGCGGGAGCGTGCAGCACAGCGTGCGGTGTAACAGTTTTAGTATTTACTGAGGAGAATCAGCGGCCCCGTGCCGCATTACCCGACACATCAGGGGCTGCCGATCTCCTCATTTAAGCCTGCAGCGCTCCTTAGCGCGACCGAGGGCGAGCGGCCCCCACCCTTGGAGGGGCGGAGCAATCGGCACGAGCGGGAAGCCTAGTTAGTTAGCCCCCACCCTTGTGGGGGCGGAGCGGAGCGCGAGCACACACGGAAGCTCGCGCTCCCAGAGAGGGAGAGCCCCCTCCTTTGTGAGGGTGGAGCGCTGCTTACAAGCGCGTGAGCCAATAAGAGCACGAGCGCTCGGCTCAGAGAGCCCCCACCCTTGGGGAGGAGGAGCAAAGCACACGACACGGAGAGATTCCGGTTTGAAGGGATTTCACTGTTGCGTGCTTCGGAGCGTTAATAAGCTCAGTGATTTAACGTGAAGAGATTTCACTCGAATATAGCTTCAAAGCATATACTTTCACGCATAACACATAGAGCCTAGCTCTGAAGAACCCTGCACAGCAGGAAATAGGGCAGACAGGTAAGGCCTCATAGAGTGGAGCGGTGGACGTGTCCCTACACCTGGAAAGGTATTTGAAAGGCACCTAAACAGCACAATAATGTCTACCTTTGAGTGGAGTGATGAGGAGCAAGAGGCAACCTATCCAGAGGATTTAGCCTACAGCTTTAAAGAAGTGCTGGGAGACTCGCTCACAGAGGCAGTAGCACAGGGTGTGAGACCACTGCAAGACAGGCTACATGCCACAGAATTATACCTGAGTACTCAAGGTAAATGCACCGAAGACAGTACGTCCACCAGGGTCGCTGCAAAGGACCCCAAGGGGTGTAACAAGGCCCGGAAGAGCAAGGACTCTTCTGACCCCCCTGGCCAAACTGAGGGGGCAAATACTGAGGCCCCGGAGGCTTTAGATGCTTTTAGTAAGCTAAGAGAAGCATTCATAAAGAAAACACAGGTGCCGAGCCTCGAGACCTCCTACCCAGAGGATGATAATATGGGCAACATAGAGGGAGGTTTCCCCGAAGAGGAAATCCCAGAATCCCCTACCTCTTCACAAGAAGAGGCAGACAATGAAGGGGACGAGAGCAGCCAACCTCCGCCGAGGAAGAGGCTCAGAAAGCTCAACAATTTAGAGGAGGATGAGACCTCCGATATGTTTAACCCCGAGGATATCAGAAACCCAAGATCATCAGAATGGGTACCGTCGCCAAGAGTGGCGAAATACGTGACACAGAGATTGCGAAAGGCCTTAGAAAAAGAAGTCAGGCAGAGGATGAGGGCAGAGTGCCCAAAACCGGAGTTACCAGGGAAGGTAGCAGAGGCTCCGGAGCTTGATCCGAAAATGTTGTCATTTGTCTCAAAAGCGAACAAGGACCCAAGAAAAGGCATTGATCCCTCTTGGAAAAGCTGTCAGGAGAAGCTTCTTGAGATTGTGGGACCATTAGCGAAGATCATGGATCTGGCCGAACGTGCGAAGGACACGGGGGAAGAAGTGGACCCTGGAGTCCTGGCAAACTGGGCCCAGAGAGCAGTATGCCTCTCAGGCAATGCGAACTGCGCAATTTCTTCTGAGCGCAGGAAAGGGCTCCTGCTTAAAATTGATCAGACGTTAGGAGATCTGTCATCCTATGAAGCGGGCGAAGCCGCGCAGGGCCTTCTATTCGGTGAAATCTTCGGCAAAGAAATGGGGAGGTTTGTTGGTACATACACCTCCCTAGAAAAGGCCCAAGCATCCATGAAAAAGATTTTCCCGGCACAAATTTTTGGAGGGACCGGTCGGTCTAGAGGCCGAGTGGCCGGTCGCTACCAAGCATTCAGGAGGCCTCAAGGAAACAGAAGTAATTACTGGGAAAACAGACAGCTAGACGCATTCTTCCCACCCAGGGGTCGCTTCCCGAGAGAAAGACATAGCAGAGGACAAGGGAGAGGACACTCAAAGTCAGGCGCCATGTCCTCTCACAAAAACACGAAAAGAGATAGATCTTTTGCACGCAGAACTACAGCAGTTAGCCGAAAAGCAGGCGATAGAGCCTTGCATGACCACTCCCAAATTTGTGAGCAACATGTTCTTAGTCCATCGAAAGGACAAAGTGAGACCCGTAATAAACCTAAAAGACATGAACAGATGGGTAACGTACAACCATTTCAAAATGGAAGGAACTCACCATCTCAGAGACACACTCAGACAAGACGATTGGTTAGTGAGGATAGACCTCAAAGTTGCTTATTTAACAATACCAGTTCGAAAAGATTTCCGTCCATTCCTAGCATTCTACTGGGGATAGCAATTATGGCAGTTTGCTACCATGCTGTTTGGCCTGGCGTCAGTGCCATGGGCTTTCACAAAAATTATGAAACCAGTAGCAGCAGCGATCAGGGAGAAGGGGATTCATATGATTATATACCTGAACGATATCCTTCTGATGGCCAGCTGCAGGGAGACGCTCCGCTACCAGGCCAGCTGGGTAGTGAATCTCCTGACGTCGCTGGGATTCCTAGTGAACCGAGAAAAATCGGAAATTAAACCAGCCAAGAGAATAGAATTTCTAGGTTTCGTTATAGACACCAGATCAGCGACACTAGAACTTCCAAACAGAAAAATAAGAGACATAAAAAGGGAGATAAGAACATGTCTCAGCAGAGCAGTCATATCTCTACGCACAATAGCTCGAGTGGTGGGCCTCGTAGCAGCCTCCATACAAGCAATATTCCCAGGGCCCCTACACTATCGAGCCCTACAGAGACTAAAGATAAGACACCTTCAACAGGGTCTGCAATATCAGCAGCTAGTCCACATCGACCAGGAAGCCAGAAAAGAACTGGAGTGGTGGCTAGCAAACATGGAAGCATGGAACGGGAGAGCCATTTTCGGCGATCGTCCAGACCTGATTATAGAGTCGGATGCCAGCAGAGCAGGCTGGGGAGCCCGTTGCAGAGACCTTCAGACAGGAGGGAAGTGGAGTTCGGTAGAACTCAAACTTCACATCAACTGTCTAGAATTACTAGCCGGGTCATTTGCGATCAAGGCATTTACGAAAGGGAAAGTGAACTCCTGTATTCTGTTGAAAAGGGACAACATTTCAGCAGTGAAATATATCAATCATCTAGGAGGAACAAGATCCAAACTTCTGGCGGAGATAGCCAAGGATTTCTGGCACTCCTGCCTAGAATCAGGGATTTCGGTAGTAGCAGAATACCTGCCAAGATCACAGAATGTGATAGCAGACTGGAACTCCATGTACCTCTCGGATTCCAGCGACTGGAAGCTGGACCGGGAAGTTTTCCGACAGTTGGAAGAACGTTGGGGGCCGGTCCGTACAGATCTGTTTGCGTCCAGACTGAATGCACAGAAGAAGAGGTTCTTCAGTTGGAGATTAGACCCAGCAGCAGCTGGAGTGGATGCCTTCCTGCAGGACTGGAGAGAACCGATTCTACACGCCTTCTCACCTTTCCTAATGCTGAGCAAAGTTCTAGCGAAAGCTCGCAGAGAGGCGGCGAATCTGATACTAATAGCTCCAATATGGAAATCACAAGTTTGATTCCCAGCACTCATAGAAATGTTAGTAGACTATCCCAGAATGTTACCACAAGGAGTGAACCTGCTCACGGACCCAATTGGGTCATTTCACCCTCTGAGAGTGAGGGGGACGCTGCCATTGATGGCGTGGAGGATAGCAGGAGACGCTGGAACCTCCCAGGCATTTCGGCGCAGGCTGCAAGTCTCATTGCCGAGTCATGGGCTCCCTCAACCAGAAGGAGCTACGACGCAGCTTGGAATAAGTGGTTGTCATGGTGCAGAAGGAGAGATTTTCATCCCGTTTCTGCACCGTTAGTCGAAATACTGAATTTTCTGGCAGAACTTCTGCAGGATGCAAAAGCATATAGAACCATAGGAGTCTACAGATCTGCGATTTCGGCAGGTCATATACCACTTGATGGTACACCAGTAGGAGAGAACATAGCAGTGATTAGACTCCTGAAAGGAATAAGATTTAGGAAGCCACCTCAACCTAAGTACAAAGTATTATGGGACGTATCGGTGGTGCTGAAACTGCTAACAGACTGGCCAAGCAACAGATACCTATCGCTAGAACAGCTATCAGGGAAACTAGCCATGTTACTGTGCATGGTATCATGCAGGAGAGTGGCAGACGTGAAGGCACTGGAGATAGATAGACAGACATATGGACCGGAAGGAGTAACTTTTTATCTGGCAAAGAGAACTAAAACAGACTCATCTACAATCACATACCCATACATGCAGGACTATCCGAAATGGTGCGTGGCCTCATGCATTAAAGAGTACGAGAGTAGGACAGCGGAAATGAGACCAGTAGGAACAACCCAACTACTTATAGCGCGCAGAAAACCACACAAAGGCGTAGCATCAGCTACGATAGCGAGATGGGTCAGAGATATCATGGGCCTAGCGGGTATTGATATATCTACATTTGGAGCACACTCAGTCAGAGGAGCGATGGCGTCAAAGGCATTGGAGCAAGGCGCAGCCTTACAAGATATCATGAAAGCAGCAGATTGGGCTAGTGATAAAACATTTAGGACATTTTATTTTAGACCAATCAACACGATAGCAGCAGCAGTAGCAAGAATCTTTGAACAAGCTTAATGCTCGCCTCCATCTTGACATGGAATGAAGATTCCCCCTGCTAATAGCGCAGGGAGCTCTTGATTCTATTAAAGACAAGGAGGCGAGCATTGAATTCCCGACCCAGATACACAGAAAATGGGAAAAGTATTGTAATGAAGGAAATATGAATTGTGAGTAACCATGATGACCGTTTCTTCCCAGAATAGGGTGTGTATTCCCAGCCCTAATATAGCTCTATTGTTTACTTTCTGACACTAGGAGATGACCAAAAGAATGGGTGAATTCTATTCGAAGAGGTTGGATTGTTCCGATCAGATTGCAAGTTCCGAAGCAAGAGATCGAATCCGCTGAAAGCAGCAAAGGCGAAGTTGTTGGGCCTGTTGGCAAGTTAATGTTACAGAGGATTTCAGTTTAAAGCAGTCAAAGAAGAGGAGGAACACAGGAACAGGAAGAGCTAAGGCACAGAGACTAGAGAGTAGATCTACAGAGAAAGATGGGACGAAATATGATGTATTTGTTGAAACTGCTGGAGAGTGAATTAAAGAGAAGAGAAAGGTTAATGCTCGCCTCCTTGTCTTTAATAGAATCAAGAGCCCCCTGCGCTATTAGCAGGGGGAACCTTCATTACGTACATCAGTTACATATATACAAAATGCATATCAAACAATCAGCTATGACATGGTTAACACCCCTCTTTATTGGGTTTCTTTGAACTTGGTGTGATGATGGACATCTCCGACTACTATGACACCTTCAAACATCTATTCTAGTAACAATTTGCAATTTGTGAGTGCGTAGGCATCTTTCGGTTATTGAATAGAACACGGCGCTTCTGTTCTTGGAAGCGAACTACATACGGGGGGGAGTTGCATTCCGGACCTTGCTATCTATCAGGTGCTATTCGCGTCCTGGGAGCCGACATGCTCTTAGCGGGCTCAGCAAAGGGAGACCGTTAGAAAAGCATAATTCAAGCCTTTAGCAGTATTATTCCAACATATTCTACCATACAACAAGACTGGCTGGCAGCTGTGAAATGATTAAATGCCCTGCACCTCTGCTTCAAGGCTACATTAAGGAGGGTCCGGGCATTCTTCCTGGCACTGCCTATGTTTGTGTTTCAGCGAACTCTCCTCTCGGCCCTGTGGCCTTGTCCTTTTCACATACAGACAACAATGTTCCACAGTCGAGCAGTGTATGCGGAAAATATACTGCGAAGCAATAGGAACAGAAAGCAATGAGCAATGGTTAGAAAACAAAATGGTGATTCTTGTTACATCAAAATGGCCGTTCATTGGCAAACTCGAAAACCTATATTCTGTCGTATCGTGCATGAGACGGTTGGTCCACGGCCACCAAAATGCATTTGCGGTCTCAAATTAGAGGTATCCGTATTTCTAGACTGACATACCAGCAATAGCCAATTCTTTGAATGCGCCCGCCCCGTCCTGTCACTGGACTAAGTATAACAGCCCATTTTATTAAGTTATACACTAGCGCTACCTTCCGAGCAGCCCTATATTGCACCAGCCTACGCGCTACCTACTAGCCTATCTCTTGTGCTTACCGCTGTAACTGTTGAGCACACTAATCACTGTCCACCTGATTGTGCTACATCCTGATCGCTGCTGGAACCCATCTCGTCTGTGCTCTGTATGCGGCCTATTACTCACGTTGTCACAGCCGTACGCGATTTCCTGTGCCTCACTGTGACTATCGGCAGCTATTGCCCATGGAATACACTACGATTACCATTTGATTTGCTATCCGTTGATATCAACACAGCACTAATTGCACCACTGCCCACTCAACGGTGCACACAATGATTGCTGACATAACCCACATTGCTACTGCTATGAATGCTGCCCACTCACACACCAACTTACTCTGTCGGCCCTGAATTGCATAGTATGCACTGCCCCACCCTGCCTATATTGAATTAAGTTAATTAATGTTGTTAATTAATGTTGTTCTATGCATTTTTAGCCAAACTGCCATATTTCGAATCTAGATGTTGTTCCATGTATTTTAGCCATATTGCCTTACATCAAACCCAGGTGTTACGCATTGCCTCTTAGCCATACTGTTTACCTCCAAATTAGGTGTTACTCAATGCATTTTTAGCAACTCTGCCTCCTTATTTCAAATCTAGGTGTTACTCTAGGCATTTTAGCTATATCGCCCTACCTCAAATCTAGGTGCTACGTAGTATATTTTAACCACCTTGTGTTACTTAATCCTAGGTGTTACTTAGTGCTTTTAGCTAAAGTATCCAGTTCTAATCCAGATATAACCTCAGCGCATCTCAGCCTAACTGCGGTACCTCTAACCCAGGTTCATTATAAATGTACACTGGTCTACTCGTGTCAACCAAGTCTATTCCCCGGCTTCCTAACATTCCTGCCATTAACACTTAGTATGTGTCCATTCACTACAAACTTCCTTGCCTGCTTCTTGATCCTCTTAAACATTGCAATACAGCTTAAGATGGCTCCACACCTACCCAATACGCCACCTCTAACCATGCTTAACAGCCAGGCATCATACTTAGACATAAACAACCCTCAGCCACTGTTACCCACTAGTCGCCCTCGTGCTACCACAGATAGGAATCTAGGACTTAGAGCCAGACTAGCCAAAATTTATGAGCCCCTTACCCGTTCAGTACTCACCATACAGAAGTCAAAAGCGCCGCCGCCTCGACCTAGTTCTTCTACAAAAACATCCAACCCACCCCAAAACTTTAACCCTAGACCCCCCCACAACTCCTTTATTCAGGGCACTCCCGAATCAACACAGGACAAGCGCCATACTACTACTTTTAAAAACATAGCCAGCCCCAAAATTAAGGGAGCCATGATCAACGCCATATCGTTAGTAGCTCATGCTACAGAAATCGCAGACTTGATCCTGAAAGTAGACCTTGACTTCCTCGCCATTACTGAGACCTGGCTACACCCAGCAGCAGGCCCCATGCTTATGTTGGCAGTCCCGGATAATTACTCTATCCTGAGACAAGATTGCCCCAACTCCAGAGGAGGGGGTGTCGCCATTATCCATAAATGTAGTCTTACCATGAGACTAGCAACATCTACCAACGTCCCCTCATGCGAAACACTATCAGTCAAAGTCCCACTCACCAATACCCAAACCCTCAATATCTATTTGATCTACAGCCCGCCAGGCCCCACTGGCACCTTTGATGAAGACCTCAACTCTATTCTATCCAGTAATCTTAAAAGCTCTACTCAAGTTCGCACCCTGGGGGACTTTAATATGGGCTACAATGACCCGGAAGACCACATCGCCAGCACTAAAATTAACATTCTTACTGAACTAGGCTTTACGCAAAGAAGTACGGCACCTACTCACTCGAAAGGTAAAATACTTGACTGGGTGGCCGACCACAATTGCCTAGCTAACATCACAAATATCTCACCACTAGCCTGGACCGACCACCACCTGGTATCGTTCACGCTTTCTACTGACAGACCTCTACCTCCGCCCATCATTAGGGCCCCTCCTACTCTCACTAGAAACAAGAAGAATATGACAATAGAAAGACTCATCCCGGACCTACTCCCCATACTCAACACACTCCCCAACAAACTGGACCCAGAGACCTTGGTCAAAGAATACAACAAGAGCATGGCCACCTGACTGGGCCTTATCGCCCCCCTCAAAATCAGACCAAGCAAACTGAAAAAACACCTTAACAAATGGTACACACCATTCCTTAAAAATCTAAGGTAGCAAAAAAGAAATTGTGAGGCCACTTGGAAAAACTCCCCTTCAGCTGCGAACAAACTCAAAATTTCCAAACTAGCCGCACTTATTTACCTGGCTAAACGAACCTCCTTTGACTCTCGCATATCCCAAGCAAAATCCAACATGAAAGAACTCTTCTCTATCCTTAAGGAAGTAGAAACCCCCATAGTACCTCCTGACACCTGCACCAAAGACAAAAACTGGTGCTCAGAAATTCAAAGTGCCTTAGCGGACAAGATCGTGACCCTTCAAAGTGAAATTTCCAACAAAAAAGCTTCCATAAATGACAATCTCCCTTCAAAAATTCCGGACAAGCTCACGCCCACAGATCTCACCCGCTTCAAGTTCTCCAAAGTCAATACACTTGAAGTAGAAAAAATCATCCTATCCTTGAAACCATCCAATTGCCAGGGAGATCTGTGCCCAGCACAGCTCATCAAAGACGCTGCCCGTGACCTCTCCTCTTTCATCACAAAATTGATTAATGCCTCCAATGGCTCCATCCCCACCAATTTAAAACAATCCTGGGTACTTCCATTACTAAAGAAACCTACACTTGACCCAGCCACACCCACAAATTACTGACCCATAACGACTGTTCCCTTCCTACTAAAAATCCTGGACAAGGTCACCTATGTACAAATACAGAAGTACCTGGAAGAACACCACCTCTTAGGTTCCAGACAATCAGGGTTCCGTCCTCAACACGGGACTGAAACCGCACTCATTGACCTGAAAGCTCAGACCGACACACTCAGATACAATGGGCAAGTTGCCTTACTCCTCCTCCTCGACCATCTGCAGCTTTCGATTTGGTCGATCACTCTGTCCTATGTTCACACCTCCACTCATCAGCGCACTTCTCTACCGAGGCCATCACCTGGATCACATCATTCCTTAACGGTAGAACCATGAGGGTCTTTTCTCATATTGCTGCAGCAGATCCTGTACCCATCCCTTGTGGTGTACCACAGGGCTCCTGTGTCTCCCCCACACTGTACAACATATTTACCAAGCCCCTTTTCGATGATTTGGATCATCTCGTTATCACCTACACTAACTATGCAGATGATACCCAGATCCTCCTTCCGCTTTCTGGAGATTATGGAAAGGATTTGGCCTTGTTAAATAGGGTGTACATCTTCATCCAGGCATGGATGGCCACTCATGGACTATGCCTGAATGATGATAAAACAGAGCTTATCATCCTAGGTACCACATCCAGTTTAAAGAAACTTGGGCCGGCCTACAATTCCTTCATGATGGACGGGAACAACATCAAAGTCGGACAGGAGGTCAAAACATTGGGATTTTACCTGGATTCCAATTTCTCCTTCAAAAGACAAGTGAGCTCTCTGGCATCTTCCACGGTATATACGTGTAAATTAATCCACGCAGCTAAACCATTTCTGTCGGGCACTAGCTGCCTTACACTCGCCAGAGCCCTTATACTGTCCCGCCTCGACTATTGTAACGCTCTTTACCTGGGATCCTCCAAGGCCACCACCAGCAAACTACAAACTCTCCAAAACAACGCTCTTAGAGCAGCTCTGGGCATCTCCAGAAGAGAGCACATTACAGGATTCAGCCAACAGAACAACTGGCTCGCCATCAGAGACAAAATTCTCTTAAAAACGGCATCACTCACTAACAAATCTCTCAATAATGCTGCCATGATCTACCTGATTAATAGATTCCATAGACAGTCCTCCTTGAGACCCATCAGAACTGCATATAATGACTGCCTCTCCGTCCCCAAATTCAAACGTTCCACCATAGGGGGCAACAGCTTCCCGGTGAAAGCAGCCAAACTGTGGAACTCTTTGCCTCCTAATCTCAGAGTAAACCTGCCCTATCAGAACTTGCGATCCAAGGTACTTTCATGGCTGCAGACGGAGACCCACTAAGACAACTAAGTGCCAAGTCTCCCCCCTTTCGCGCTACCCGCACCCACTGTAAACACGTGTGCCTACCTGTTTACATGTATATAATGCCTGTTTGCCTCATTGCTGCTATGTATATAACACTTGTTTGCCCCACTGTCATTATGTATATTTTATGATTATTGTAACTAAGCTTCGCAAATTCTTGTAAAGGTTGCGCCTTGATACCCTTGGGTACGCTCGCGCATTATAAATAATAAAACAAACAAACAATCTGCCGCTGGCCCGCGTGGGCAACGCACGATGATCAGTGGGGGCCTATTCCAATATGAGTTCAGGGGTCCCCTCCTTTGCTTAGTGGCAGGGTCAAGACCTGAACAACTTCGAAATAATGCTTGTTCTGGTGTAGTTGAATGGTTCCATTCATAAAAGTACAGTAAAGCATCTGGGTGTTCTCTAATTCAGGGCTCTCAGCTGGTGCAGTTCACTACTCCACGCTGAAGAGCTAAACTGTGATTTGGATATGTATATATATATGCACGTAGCTCAGAAAGCTGCATTTATTCGTCCATAGACCTAGTAGATGGCACGGGCCGCTACAGGGCACAGTGTCCAGGCACTGCTTGCAGACGTTAACATTTTCTGCAACGCTGCTTGGAATCAGAAATACTTAATAGCTGGATTTATGTGGGCGCGTGCGCATCCCACAACCACTGCCTGTGCCTTGAATATGCGAATACATCCAGGCATGGAATGCAAGGGTGGGTGGCGTTAACATAAACGCGGGGAATGTTTTCTGTTCCCCAGCCTTGCAGAACAAAGAAAGGCAGCCAGCAGGGGAGATTAAATCCTAAGCAGCTACTTAACAAAAGCCTCTAATGGTTCCTGTCAGAGGGACGGGGGTCCTCAAAGCTGTGGGCGCCACGTGAAATCGAAATGGATGAAACGCCTCATTGCCGGCACTTCTCAAGGGCGAAATTCATTGACGTTTGGGCCTTCCCCTGGGTACATGATCAACCATTCATTCTTGCGCAGAAACAGCTAGTAATCATGACCGCTATCCCAAAACAACAAAAGAAGCGCCTTTCCGCCCCAGGGGCCACTCGCGGCTCAGTAAGACTGAAATATCCTTCACCACTTCATGGGAGCTGAGGGGCAGACTTATTACAATGCTTACACTGCATCCTTTGACTTGGAACTCCTCACACATCCTCTTGTTGCATGATTGGATAATCTGCCCCTGGCATGGGGATCCCAGGTGACTAAAGGCTGGAACACTGCATCACCAGCATTGAGCTTCCATTTAACAAATGCATGCGTTCTCCAAGTTGCAGCCTTTGGTTCCCTTCAACCGAACAATGCAACGGATTTGCAGAGAGGTAGCTCATGATTGTAATAGCATCGTGTCGCCCCATAGCTGGAGGAATACCCTACTCAACTGGAGGAAAAAACAGCGGAAAGATCGTTCCTGCAAAGTGTCCGAGGTAGAAGTGGAAGACGTCAGCACCATTTCAAGTTCCTTGTAAATGAACATTTGGTTTACAATGCTTACAGTTCCCACAATGGACTGGCGTGCGCTTAAAAGTCAGGCGAGGATGGCAAGTTCTGCTGTTAAGGAGGGTTCGTGTGCGCCATTATTGCATAAGGACAGGGAGTGCTTTTGTAAGTCAATGATGGAATGTTGATGTGTGTTTCAGAATGAACAGTAACTGCATTGTCAATAAGCAAACAGGATTTTTTCAGTTGCGGGGGCGGGGGGCGCATTTTTAAATAATACAATTCAGGAATTTAACCAACAGCAGTTACAGTAAAACCCCAGCCCACTCGTCCTGCAGGTCAGCTGACACGACTCCGGAAGATACGCAGCACGTGGGATTGTTTTGAGTTCTTGCAGGCCAATCCTTGCTGGATTTCCCACGAACTTGGGCACCAAGTTAAATCAGGGGGCACTGGGGAAAAATCAGAGTGCAGGCAGGGCAAGGGAGCGAGAACACGGCCCTTGCACACACGAACCCTTGCATACAACAAGGAAGTGTGCCGGCGTCACCACACAGACCCCCCCCTCCAACACACCACAGACAAAGAATCATGGGCTGACCAAAGGAAGGCAGGAAGGGAGGCTAGGGTCACACACTTAGGAAGGCCAGTTCTCCTTGATACTCTGTTCGGAGTATCAGCTGCCCTCTGCGCACACAGAAGACTGTTCTTCTTCTTCCCCAAAACCCACCCACCCTAAGGAAAGGAAGAAGAGAAGGAACACAGGGAAATCAACAGGGCCCACAAAGTCGCGGGAAGAATGGGCGGCACGGCCCAGGCAGATGCACTGGCTCCTTGCCCAATAGATGACAGTTTTGTTTATCATTATGTTTTGTTTGGATACATTTACCCAATTGTGATGATATTACCATGTGCAATAAAACACCACAGCCTTTTTATTGTCAGCCCCAAACAACTTTGACTCAGGTCGTTATTGCCCAGCCACGAGGCACAGGTAACCAACACACCAAAGGGTAACAGGTCCGGGCGGCTCTGCCTCCTCAGATTATGCACATAGTGGCTACAATAATCTGTTTTCACACATTTCTTTGGGATTAGGATACCTTTTGACCAAACCAACGCCACACGTCCTCCATTGTGGTGGGGTATGGCCTCACCCAGATGAGCCCTACCCACCTGACAAAGAAGAACACAAAGGCCAGGTTGCTTGGTGAATGAGTCCCAGAGTTCACTACTCACGTGACACGGGCAGCCTCTGTGTATTCCCTTTGCCTGGTGACCTAACATGTCACGAGTGCTTAAAGGGGCAGACTCCACCTTCTTCATAATTAAATGATACAAACAATATTTTCGTTACGGTCCACAGCAAGTGAAAACAAGCAGTCCATAACATGCACACATTTGGGACGAACAACGGTATTCAAACTGACAACATTTTCACATCAAGGGAGATGGCGTCTCTAACTGGATAGCACTCCCGCACCCCAAATCTTCTCTGCTCAGGGTGGTGCCTCCTCCCTGATCTGTTATGCCATCTTCATCATCACTGGACAATGGTTCCTCCATATCAGATTCCTCATTTTCGAGACCTGGCCATCGTGGGGGATCCATTCTCCACGGACTGGTTGTGCTGTCATCACTTCCTGCTCCAGTCGACCACCCCATCCTTTGGAAGAAACTGGCATTTCTTGTTACCGTGGCTTGGCCATTTGAGGCAGTAACCATAGTCCCTTTTGTCTTTACCACTTCCAGGATTATGGTGTAGGGAACCTTTCCCTCTTGGGTGTCTAGAGCATACCAGTCTTGTCCCCTACCTCCAGATGTTGATCTCACAATCCCCTTCTGATGTTTTCTCTCGCATTTGCCCTCTTCCTTCGTTCGAGCACAAGTTCCTCATTGATCACTCCAGGACTATGGATTGAATGATCTGCCCATTTGGGCATCGCTGGAAAAGGTCCTCCAGAGGCGGTACCCCAGTCGAGCAGTGCAGAGTGGTGTGATATTCTGACAAAAACTAGTACTCAGCCTGCTGTTCGCATTCACCCTGTCCGTATGCAGTACAGAATACTTTATTGAGGTTCCTCATCATCCTTTCCGCTTCACCATTTGCTCTGGGCCATGGTAATGTTATCTTTGGTGCCATACTCCCAGATTTTGGATATATTCAGAGAACCCTCCGCTTTGGAAGGGCGGGCCATTGTCTGTGCAAATTTCATCATAGAGTCCATAGGTGGCAAACACCTTCTTTAGAACAAGTTCTACATCTTCAAGGGAAGTGGATTCTATGAACTCCACCTCCGGATATCTCAACCATTGGTCCACAAGGACTATGAAGTGGTTGTCTCGGCAGGTGGACCCAAAGTCCATGTGTACTGTTCCCCAGGGAATGTTGCTGTGGTCCATGGATTTGATGTAGGGTTCTCTCTGATGAGGCACAGTCGCTTGACACCAAACACAGGTGCAAACAAATTCCTCCACTTTGTCCTTGATGCCTGGAAACCAGACTTTCATCCAGTCGAGCCTTGGTTTTGGCTACACCTTGATGTCCTCTGTGCGCTAACTCCAACACCCGCGGTACTAGACTAGAGGGATAACTATTTTCGACCATCTTAAGTCCAGGCCATTTTCCATAAATGTCAGTTCGGTTTGCACACACTACATTTGTTTAAGCACTCTTTTTGTGTTTTATTGAGCCTGTTTAGCTTCTCTAGAATTTGTTTCCATTACCCACGAGTCCTGGCTGACTGCAGTAGCCTGAAGCATTCGCCTTTTGTCTATGCTTCCTGTATTTTTTTGAGGGACATCGAGATGGGCGTTACTGCTGACATCAAGGCATGCAGATACTCCACCATCTCTTTTCCTTTATCGCCCTGTAACTGTTCTCTCGCCACCACGGGGTGTTGGGAAAGGTAGTCTGCAGAGTTAGCATTCCCCGGGCAGTACACCAACTTGAGGTCATATTCTTGCAAGGCGAGTATCCACCTCTCACCCAGAGCAGGAGGTTTGGAGGGTTTGTGGTCAGTGACCACTGTCACTGATTTGCCAAACACATAAAGGTGGAAGTGTCTAAAGACCCAGGGTATGGCTAAGGCCTTGCGCTCTATTTGCAAGTATCTACGTTCCATAGTAGAGAGAGCTCTGCTCACAAACGCAACAGGATGGGTAGTCCCACAGTCGTCAGGCTGTACCAGCACAGCCCCAAGACAAAACCCGTTGGCGTCTACAATGATTTCTGCCTTTCTATTTGGGACTCGCCACTCTTAGCTTCTACTGAGATAGCCTAACCTAGGCGAACCTCTAACCTCTGGCCTAAGTTGCATCTGCCTATTTGTGAGCCTCTAGCCCAAGCTGAATCTGCTTATCTGTGTGCACTCAGACAAAGTTTTATTTGCCCATCCTATCCCTACAATCTAGACCACTTCGTAGCCAGGCCATGCTCACCTGGTTCACTCTCATCATGTTCCCTTTTTGTGTCATGCAGGATAATGTACCCTGCAGCGGCAATAACTTCATAGCCTTCAAGGATGGCCTAGCCAAACTTGGATGCCTGAGACACTCCCCTATCCCCTGTCCCACACCCTTCCTACCCACTTTGCCACCCTTCCCACCTAGCTGACACCTAAACCACATTTCCAAAGACAGTGTCTGCTCAGTTGACACCCTAGCCAACACTATCTCTGATATAACTTTGTGTCACCTTAGACCAAGTGCTCTAGGTTTGACAGGGGGCGCCTCTCTTAGTATTAAGCCTAACTACACAAAACCCAGTACTAAGCCCTACACAACCAAACCTCCAGGACACACACACACAGTCAACCCCAATCTTACAGTCCGTAACAGTAGACTAGCCACCAGACTCCCCTTTACGAACAGTAAGCTTTCTGTCAAACCCCACACTAAGACTAATAATAAGCACACAGCCCCTAACAAGCCCAAATCACTCCCCCTAAAAGAATCTCTACTCAATGTCAGGTCCCTTGCTGCCCATCCGACAGAAATCGCTGACATCATCCTAACTAACGATGTTGACTTCCTCGCCTTAAGTGAAACTTGGCTACATGAGTCATCAGGACCCTACTTAACGCTAGCTATTCCTGACAAATATTCCATCCACAGAGCTGACAGACCCAATGCTAGGGGAGGAGGTGTAGCGATCATCTTTAAATCATCTTTAGACTTCAGATCAGTCTCCGTCTCCATACTAAAATCATGTGAGCATCTCACAATCAAGTTGCAAACCTCTCCCAAAAGTATGATCTTTATTCACCTAATATATAGACCTGTAGGTCATCCTGGAGCCTTTGAAGAAGACATCACTTCGCTAATTGCTGAAAACTCCAAGCCATCAGCACAAATTATCATCCTCTGAGATTTCAACCTTGGGTACAATGACCCCAATGACTTTCCAGCCTTCTCCTTAGCCAACGCTCTAGCTGAGCATGGCTTCTCACAACTTAGCGCTCAACCTTCTCATCAGAAAGGCAGAATCATTGACTGGGTAGCGGCTCTCAATTGCAATATTACTTGAAAGGACCCCCAACCTCTCGCATGGACTGACCACAACCTCATCACATTGGATATTAATATCAATAAACTAGTTCCTCAAAAGTGCCCTATGGCACCAACTTGTCTGAGCAGAAATAAACGCAACATCACTGCTGAAGCCCTAATACCCCTGGTCTTCCCCACCCTCTACGCACTACCGGCCAATGCCTGCCTTAACCTATTGGTCAACACCTTCAACAACTCCATAGCCATTGCCATTGATACCATTGCCCCCACTGAAATTGCGTAAAGGTAAACCCAGAGCTCATTTGAACTCCTGGAACACCCCTGAACTCAAAATACTAAGAAAAAAAAAGCTAAGTTAGAATTACTATGGAAAATGGAACCATCAGCTGAAAATAAATCAAATCTTACGAATATATCCTCCTTATATAAAAAGGAGATAATTCGCACCAAAAAATAAGCCTATAACGTTAGGATAAATCAGGCAGGATCCTGCACCAAAGAACTATTTAACATACTAAGGGAATTAGAAAATCTGAATCCACCCACGGATACTTGCATGAAAGACAAACCCTGGTGCACCAGCATCCAGAACGCTCTTGCCAACAAAATCACAGGGCTCCAAACCAAAATTGAGGATAAACGACAAATTATCAGTAGTAAGTCTACCAGCCCAAGCTCACTAACTGTGAGATGTCTTAACCCACTCATCCAAGCCCTGCAACATCACTAGGCATTGCTGGCAGCAGAAACAACAGAATGGCCACTGGAAAGCATGCTGCTCGCCAGAAATCACCAGAAAATGCGCAGTGAAAACCTGAAAAATAGGCTGCCATCCACTTTTGCCTATCTTAGTGAGCACCGGAGACCACTGCCAAAACCCATCCTTTGGCTGCTCACAGAGCAAAATCTCTGCCAAGGAATACAGAGCTGTCTCAGAAATCCGTTTTATTTGGTGTCAAATTTGCTAAAATCATGGCTCACAAACCACCTAAAAAGACCCAACCTCCTTGTTGGGTGTTCCACATCATTATACTGCAAGAATCTACATACATCCAATGTCAGAAAGAATCATGTGTAGCCCCTGCTACCTTTGCCCCAAATGCATACAGCCATACCTGTGTCTCTCTTTTAAATTGTGAAGCATCCATCAATCTGCAGGGATGTTCATCTGCCATGACACTTACAGACGCCCCAGTGTCTATCAATACCGGAATCTGGGAGATGCAAATATGGCCTGTACTCTTTGGATGGAGTCGTTTTGAGGCCTTCATGCCAGACATGTAGAAATGAAAAACACATCCTCATCTGTCTCCTCTTCTACAGGCTGCTCCTCATCCGGGGGTGGCTGTTCGACTAGTGCAACCTTCCACGTCTGCCTCTGAGATGGATGTGTTGAACAAGCTTGTACCCGCAAATGTGTCGACAGTGCTGGTGAAATAGTTTGTTATTCCACATCCCCCGCAGATGTGACCTTTTGCCAGGGAGTCGTTCAAGTGGGGCAGGTCGTAGCCGCAGATGGGACAAAGGGTTATCTAATATCCTCGCCCCTCCCACTTGTTCCACAGCAGACGTTTGTTTGTTTTACAGATCTGCTGTCGACCTATGGCGCAGGCTTCTTCCAGCCTGGTCGACTTCATGGAGGCACACATCTATCCACCCTGACATCTGCCAATTCGTGGGAGCCTCCAAGTTCTAGAATGCATTCACGCAGTATTTGTCATCTTAATTTAATGGATGAACATCCTTGAATTAGCTGTTGACGCATCTCATGTTCTTCATCCGGCCAGGCACATGTTGCAACCATTCGCCGCAGCCTGAAATTATGTGCGTTACGAGAATCCCCTTCTTTTTGCAGTGTGTTCCTCATGAGGGACCTTTCATAGTCCAGATTTGCCATGTGTGCAAAGTATTCTATTCTTAGAGTTCCAACTTAGCTGCATTAAATGTTCTGTCAGCAGGTCGTAGAGTCTCAAAAATGTTGCAAACAGCAGGACCAGTCAAAAGGAGCATAACCAATTTCTTTGTATCATCGTTGTCTTCTCCGTCGCAGCTAAGAATATCTCCAGGCACTTCAACCAGGCGGACCACCTGGGCCCTAGGGCTGACAGCGCTCCAGAAATGTTGAATTCTTGTAGGGTTGTGAGACACATGGGTGTGCGTTGCACCCTGGCACCTGCAGGGGTAACCTCCAGCATCATCTGCCATATTAGATGGTTGAATGTGGTATGGTTGCGAGCAGAAACACCCCTTCTGACCTGGATGTGGCTCCTACAAGGCTTCGGCAGGATTGCTGGCCCCCGTCACCTTACACACACATGGGGCTGAGAGGGCAGGGCGCATAAGCATTCTGGGCAGCAGCTGCAACCTTGTGTAGATACTGCATTGTCGAGTTACCCCTGGTCAGAGGATCACTGTGTAAAGCTGGTCACTCTCCGACTGCATGTAGGACGCACAAGCACTCCTAGTGAGAGCTGCAACCCTTATTTGTAGTATTCGAAGTGGTTTTCCACTGCTCCATCTCTCATGTCACTTATAATATTCGTTTGTAGTTTTTCTTTTCTATGGGACTGATGGTGACCATAGTCCCCAAACATGTGAGCTGATGTCGCTGAAGTACGCCCTGCATGCGCGCACTGGAGACGGGGCAGTCGGAAGTCCGTTGTGCACTTTTATTTTCATTTTTTCTTCTTCCCGAACGCACCAAGTCGGGAGGGCATGCGGGAAAATTAAGGCATGCACCTGTGCAGTCACACCGCCGGCAGCCGAGGAATACCAGGCGCCAAAGGTCCTGCAATGTCGAGTTCGCAGCCAACGCTGGGCCTGGAGTGCGGAACTCTGCTGGAGCAAAGCATGCGCGTGCAGCGACTCATTGGGGGGGGGGGGACAGCGGGTTCACGACCACGTGGAACAGACGCGAAGTGACAACCGCCTCGTCACCAGTGTGGTGGGGTATGGTCTCGCCCAGATGAGGCCTGACCACCTGACAAAATGAACACAGATACCGGGTTGCTTGCTTAACGGGCCCCTGTGTTCACATCACGAGTGCTCAAAAGGGTATACACCACATCCAAAAGTAAGCATGTTTGCACGGAAAACAAAAAAAAAAACAACAGTTTCAAATGAATTCATAGATTGTTCTGGAAGCATTTCTTGTTTTTTTCTGAAAAACAAGAAATGCTTCCAGAAGAATTTCTCAGTTAATGGTTTTGGTTTTACTTAAATAAATATACTCCTGTAAATGCTTCCAAATATCAGAGGCATGGCACAGGCGATAAAGAGAAGGGCGTGAAAGGATACTACAGTGCTCTGACGCCACAGCTAACCCTTATAATATTCAGGGTTTTAAGTGGGCTGTGGCTAGCTTGGGCAGAGCCCCGGCAGGCTCCAAAAATAGTTTCTGGGACAGGGCCTTGCCTGGGCTGCCTAAAGTCCCCTGCTAACCTCAGCCCACCATGTTGCTAGAAGGCAAGGCTTTTTTTTTTAATAAAGCCTAAAGGTCTTGCGTGTAAGGGAGAGCCTCAAGCTTTATAAAAAAAATAATTAAAAAAAGCCTTGCATTTTCATTGTGTCGCCTACCCCCTTGCTAGGCACCCCTTTCATTAGAAATGCAGGGGTGATGACCCCTGCATCTCTAACGGAAGGGATGCCTGGCAAGAGACGGCGACACAATGAAAAGGCAAAGCATCTTTTTGTAAAGCCTAAAGCGCTTGCGTGTAAGCGAAAACTTCAGCCTTTACAAAAAAAGCTTTGCCTTTTTATTGTGTCGCTGACCTCCTCCATTTACCCCTTTCATTAGAGATTCAGGGATCTTCACCCTCACACCCCGGGTGACAGGGTATTGATCCCCACTTCTCCGGGGAAAGGGGTGCCAGGCAGGGGTTCAGCGCAGCAATTAAAAATTCAGGCAAAACCTATCTGACCTGAATCCGCCTGTTAGACCACAGCCCTTTTGGAAAAATCGAGGGGCGTGGCCTAACAGGCAACATTATGGTGAGGTAAGTGATGCCTCAATTGCGGCACTGACCCCCTGCCAGGCCACGCCCCAGCAAGAACCCTGGCTCGAGCTTCAGGCCACTTAAGGCACTGATCATATCCCAACATGATCTGCCAGGATTAGATACAAGCAATATATGGATATAGGTGGCACAAAGTCTGGCATCTTCCTGTATATTGCTGTTTTGGGTCGACATGCAGAAGTAAGGGCAGAAGTAAGGGTGAGTCAGTCAAGTAAGGATGAAGCAACTTTGGCAGGGAAAAATATATCTTTGTGCAACCTAGACACACAGTCTACCTCTGAATACCCTATAATGCTGAGTGCTCTGGGGGAAGGTGTTTCTTCCAAATGTCCCAGAGTTACCTTCTTTTTGCTACATTTTGGGAAAGCCAGGTGTGGCTCAGATGTTTATCGTAGAAGAAGAAAGACATTTTATTAGGCGTTAGCCATTAACAATAAATACACCATTAAAAATACGTAACAGTGCATAAATACCACAAAATCAGATGTTACAATTTAAAAAACAATCCCATTTTTAAAATGCATCAAGACATTTTAAAAGGTCTACTATATCTTCTAAAATTCATAAATAAGCACATTGCATTTTTGGTATCTCTAATTCCTTTGTTTATAAAAATGTTTTCTCAGGGGTTGCATGCTAAGATCATCCAACAAAGGGGAAATAAGCAAAAAATATGAAAGATTTTCCTTGCAACCTTACTCGCAACCTCCCGGTAGCACATGTTAGTTACTGCCGACCTCGTAATGAGGCCTATTCACCGTTCCCGCAAACATGATGAAAGTACTAAAGTGGCCAAAAGACACTGAGGGAAAAGTTGTGTTTTACCTCCAGAAAGCCACACATTAATATCTACTTGTACCAACCAGAGAGCTGAAGAAATGTGTGGTTACATTCTTAAAACACAGACTGTGCTTGAATCCTGGCTTCACTGCTTAATGTACCTGAACTTTGGCAGATCATTATATCACATCGTGCCTCAACTTTGTCCTTGAGGCCTGGAAACCAGACTTTCATCCAGTCAAGCCTTGGTTTTGGCTACACCTTGATGTCCTCTGTGCGCTAACTCCAACACCCGCGGTACTAGACTAGAGGGATAACTATTTTCGACCATCTGAGGTCCAGGCCATTTTCCATAAATGTCAGTTCGGTTTGCACACACTACATTTGTTTAAGCACTCTTTTTGTGTTTTATTGAGCCTGTTTAGCTTCTCTAGAATTTGTTTCCATTACCCTCGAGTCCTGGCTGACTGCAGTAGCCTGAAGCATTCGCCTTTTGTCTATGCTTCCTGTATTTTTTTGAGGGACATCGAGATGGGCGTTACTGCTGACATCAAGGCATGCAGATACTCCACCATCTCTTTTCCTTTATCGCCCTGTAACTGTTCTCTCGCCACCACGGGGTGTTGGGAAAGGTAGTCTGCAGAGTTAGCATTCCCCGGGCAGTACACCAACTTGAGGTCATATTCTTGCAAGGCGAGTATCCACCTCTCACCCAGAGCAGGAGGTTTGGAGGGTTTGTGGTCAGTGACCACTGTCACTGATTTGCCAAACACATAAAGGTGGAAGTGTCTAAAGACCCAGGGTATGGCTAAGGCCTTGCGCTCTATTTGCAAGTATCTACGTTCCATAGTAGAGAGAGCTCTGCTCACAAACGCAACAGGATGGGTAGTCCCACAGTCGTCAGGCTGTACCAGCACAGCCCCAAGACAAAACCCGTTGGCGTCTACAATGATTTCTGCCTTTCTATTTGGGACTCGCCACTCTTAGCTTCTACTGAGATAGCCTAACCTAGGCGAACCTCTAACCTCTGGCCTAAGTTGCATCTGCCTATTTGTGAGCCTCTAGCCCAAGCTGAATCTGCTTATCTGTGTGCACTCAGACAAAGTTTTATTTGCCCATCCTATCCCTACAATCTAGACCACTTCGTAGCCAGGCCATGCTCACCTGGTTCACTCTCATCATGTTCCCTTTTTGTGTCATGCAGGATAATGTACCCTGCAGCGGCAATAACTTCATAGCCTTCAAGGATGGCCTAGCCAAACTTGGATGCCTGAGACACTCCCCTATCCCCTGTCCCACACCCTTCCTACCCACTTTGCCACCCTTCCCACCTAGCTGACACCTAAACCACATTTCCAAAGACAGTGTCTGCTCAGTTGACACCCTAGCCAACACTATCTCTGATATAACTTTGTGTCACCTTAGACCAAGTGCTCTAGGTTTGACAGGGGGCGCCTCTCTTAGTATTAAGCCTAACTACACAAAACCCAGTACTAAGCCCTACACAACCAAACCTCCAGGACACACACACACAGTCAACCCCAATATTACAGTCCGTAACAGTAGACTAGCCACCAGACTCCCCTTTACGACCAGTAAGCTTTCTGTCAAACCCCACACTAAGACTAATAATAAGCACACAGCCCCTAACAAGCCCAAATCACTCCCCCTAAAAGAATCTCTACTCAATGTCAGGTCCCTTGCTGCCCATCCGACATAAATCGCTGACATCATCCTAACTAACGATGTTGACTTCCTCGCCTTAAGTGAAACTTGGCTACATGAGTCATCAGGACCCTACTTAACGCTAGCTATTCCTGACAAATATTCCATCCACAGAGCTGACAGACCCAATGCTAGGGGAGGAGGTGTAGCGATCATCTTTAAATCATCTTTAGACTTCAGATCAGTCTCCTCCTCCATACTAAAATCATGTGAGCATCTCACAATCAAGTTGCAAACCTCTCCCAAAAGTATGATCTTTATTCACCTAATATATAGACCTGTAGGTCATCCTGGAGCCTTTGAAGAAGACATCACTTCGCTAATTGCTGAAAACTCCAAGCCATCAGCACAAATTATCATCCTCTGAGATTTCAACCTTGGGTACAATGACCCCAATGACTTTCCAGCCTTCTCCTTAGCCAACGCTCTAGCTGAGCATGGCTTCTCACAACTTAGCGCTCAACCTTCTCATCAGAAAGGCAGAATCATTGACTGGGTAGCGGCTCTCAATTGCAATATTACTTGAAAGGACCCCCAACCTCTCGCATGGACTGACCACAACCTCATCACATTAGATATTAATATCAATAAAGTAGTTCCTCAAAAGTGCCCTATGGCACCATCTTGTCTGAGCAGAAATAAACGCAACATCACTGCTGAAGCCCTAATACCCCTGGTCTTCCCCACCCTCTACGCACTACCGGCCAATGCCTGCCTTAACCTATTGGTCAACACCTTCAACAACTCCATAGCCATTGCCATTGATACCATTGCCCCCACTGAAATTGCGTAAAGGTAAACCCAGAGCTCATTTGAACTCCTGGAACACCCCTGAACTCAAAATACTAAGAAAAAAAAAGCTAAGTTAGAATTACTATGGAAAATGGAACCATCAGCTGAAAATAAATCAAATCTTACGAATATATCCTCCTTATATAAAAAGGAGATAATTCGCACCAAAAAATAAGCCTATAACGTTAGGATAAATCAGGCAGGATCCTGCACCAAAGAACTATTTAACATACTAAGGGAATTAGAAAATCTGAATCCACCCACGGATACTTGCATGAAAGACAAACCCTGGTGCACCAGCATCCAGAACGCTCTTGCCAACAAAATCACAGGGCTCCAAACCAAAATTGAGGATAAACGACAAATTATCAGTAGTAAGTCTACCAGCCCAAGCTCACTAACTGTGAGATGTCTTAACCCACTCATCCAAGCCCTGCAACATCACTAGGCATTGCTGGCAGCAGAAACAACAGAATGGCCACTGGAAAGCATGCTGCTCGCCAGAAATCACCAGAAAATGCGCAGTGAAAACCTGAAAAATAGGCTGCCATCCACTTTTGCCTATCTTAGTGAGCACCGGAGACCACTGCCAAAACCCATCCTTTGGCTGCTCACAGAGCAAAATCTCTGCCAAGGAATACAGAGCTGTCTCAGAAATCCGTTTTATTTGGTGTCAAATTTGCTAAAATCATGGCTCACAAACCACCTAAAAAGACCCAACCTCCTTGTTGGGTGTTCCACATCATTATACTGCAAGAATCTACATACATCCAATGTCAGAAAGAATCATGTGTAGCCCCTGCTACCTTTGCCCCAAATGCATACAGCCATACCTGTGTCTCTCTTTTAAATTGTGAAGCATCCATCAATCTGCAGGGATGTTCATCTGCCATGACACTTACAGACGCCCCAGTGTCTATCAATACCGGAATCTGGGAGATGCAAATATGGCCTGTACTCTTTGGATGGAGTCGTTTTGAGGCCTTCATGCCAGACATGTAGAAATGAAAAACACATCCTCATCTGTCTCCTCTTCTACAGGCTGCTCCTCATCCGGGGGTGGCTGTTCGACTAGTGCAACCTTCCACGTCTGCCTCTGAGATGGATGTGTTGAACAAGCTTGTACCCGCAAATGTGTCGACAGTGCTGGTGAAATAGTTTGTTATTCCACATCCCCCGCAGATGTGACCTTTTGCCAGGGAGTCGTTCAAGTGGGGCAGGTCGTAGCCGCAGATGGGACAAAGGGTTATCTAATATCCTCGCCCCTCCCACTTGTTCCACAGCAGACGTTTGTTTGTTTTACAGATCTGCTGTCGACCTATGGCGCAGGCTTCTTCCAGCCTGGTCGACTTCATGGAGGCACACATCTATCCACCCTGACATCTGCCAATTCGTGGGAGCCTCCAAGTTCTAGAATGCATTCACGCAGTATTTGTCATCTTAATTTAATGGATGAACATCCTTGAATTAGCTGTTGACGCATCTCATGTTCTTCATCCGGCCATGCACATGTTGCAACCATTCGCCGCAGCCTGAAATTATGTGCGTTACGAGAATCCCCTTCTTTTTGCAGTGTGTTCCTCATGAGGGACCTTTCATAGTCCAGATTTGCCATGTGTGCAAAGTATTCTATTCTTAGAGTTCCAACTTAGCTGCATTAAATGTTCTGTCAGCAGGTCGTAGAGTCTCAAAAATGTTGCAAACAGCAGGACCAGTCAAAAGGAGCATAACCAATTTCTTTGTATCATCGTTGTCTTCTCCGTCGCAGCTAAGAATATCTCCAGGCACTTCAACCAGGCGGACCACCTGGGCCCTAGGGCTGACAGCGCTCCAGAAATGTTGAATTCTTGTAGGGTTGTGAGACACATGGGTGTGCGTTGCACCCTGGCACCTGCAGGGGTAACCTCCAGCATCATCTGCCATATTAGATGGTTGAATGTGGTATGGTTGCGAGCAGAAACACCCCTTCTGACCTGGATGTGGCTCCTACAAGGCTTCGGCAGGATTGCTGGCCCCCGTCACCTTACACACACATGGGGCTGAGAGGGCAGGGCGCATAAGCATTCTGGGCAGCAGCTGCAACCTTGTGTAGATACTGCATTGTCGAGTTACCCCTGGTCAGAGGATCACTGTGTAAAGCTGGTCACTCTCCGACTGCATGTAGGACGCACAAGCACTCCTAGTGAGAGCTGCAACCCTTATTTGTAGTATTCGAAGTGGTTTTCCACTGCTCCATCTCTCATGTCACTTATAATATTCGTTTGTAGTTTTTCTTTTCTATGGGACTGATGGTGACCATAGTCCCCAAACATGTGAGCTGATGTCGCTGAAGTACGCCCTGCATGCGCGCACTGGAGACGGGGCAGTCGGAAGTCCGTTGTGCACTTTTATTTTTCATTTTTTCTTCTTCCCGAACGCACCAAGTCGGGAGGGCATGCGGGAAAATTAAGGCATGCACCTGTGCAGTCACACCGCCGGCAGCCGAGGAATACCAGGCGCCAAAGGTCCTGCAATGTCGAGTTCGCAGCCAACGCTGGGCCTGGAGTGCGGAACTCTGCTGGAGCAAAGCATGCGCGTGCAGCGACTCATTGGGGGGGGGGGGGGGGGACAGCGGGTTCACGACCACGTGGAACAGACGCGAAGTGACAACCGCCTCGTCACCAGTGTGGTGGGGTATGGTCTCGCCCAGATGAGGCCTGACCACCTGACAAAATGAACACAGATACCGGGTTGCTTGCTTAACGGGCCCCTGTGTTCACATCACGAGTGCTCAAAAGGGTATACACCACATCCAAAAGTAAGCATGTTTGCACGGAAAACAAAAAAAAAAACAACAGTTTCAAATGAATTCATAGATTGTTCTGGAAGCATTTCTTGTTTTTTTCTGAAAAACAAGAAATGCTTCCAGAAGAATTTCTCAGTTAATGGTTTTGGTTTTACTTAAATAAATATACTCCTGTAAATGCTTCCAAATATCAGAGGCATGGCACAGGCGATAAAGAGAAGGGCGTGAAAGGATACTACAGTGCTCTGACGCCACAGCTAACCCTTATAATATTCAGGGTTTTAAGTGGGCTGTGGCTAGCTTGGGCAGAGCCCCGGCAGGCTCCAAAAATAGTTTCTGGGACAGGGCCTTGCCTGGGCTGCCTAAAGTCCCCTGCTAACCTCAGCCCACCATGTTGCTAGAAGGCAAGGCTTTTTTTTTTAATAAAGCCTAAAGGTCTTGCGTGTAAGGGAGAGCCTCAAGCTTTATAAAAAAAATAATTAAAAAAAGCCTTGCATTTTCATTGTGTCGCCTACCCCCTTGCTAGGCACCCCTTTCATTAGAAATGCAGGGGTGATGACCCCTGCATCTCTAACGGAAGGGATGCCTGGCAAGAGACGGCGACACAATGAAAAGGCAAAGCATCTTTTTGTAAAGCCTAAAGCGCTTGCGTGTAAGCGAAAACTTCAGCCTTTACAAAAAAAGCTTTGCCTTTTTATTGTGTCGCTGACCTCCTCCATTTACCCCTTTCATTAGAGATTCAGGGATCTTCACCCTCACACCCCGGGTGACAGGGTATTGATCCCCACTTCTCCGGGGAAAGGGGTGCCAGGCAGGGGTTCAGCGCAGCAATTAAAAATTCAGGCAAAACCTATCTGACCTGAATCCGCCTGTTAGACCACAGCCCTTTTGGAAAAATCGAGGGGCGTGGCCTAACAGGCAACATTATGGTGAGGTAAGTGATGCCTCAATTGCGGCACTGACCCCCTGCCAGGCCACGCCCCAGCAAGAACCCTGGCTCGAGCTTCAGGCCACTTAAGGCACTGATCATATCCCAACATGATCTGCCAGGATTAGATACAAGCAATATATGGATATAGGTGGCACAAAGTCTGGCATCTTCCTGTATATTGCTGTTTTGGGTCGACATGCAGAAGTAAGGGCAGAAGTAAGGGTGAGTCAGTCAAGTAAGGATGAAGCAACTTTGGCAGGGAAAAATATATCTTTGTGCAACCTAGACACACAGTCTACCTCTGAATACCCTATAATGCTGAGTGCTCTGGGGGAAGGTGTTTCTTCCAAATGTCCCAGAGTTACCTTCTTTTTGCTACATTTTGGGAAAGCCAGGTGTGGCTCAGATGTTTATCGTAGAAGAAGAAAGACATTTTATTAGGCGTTAGCCATTAACAATAAATACACCATTAAAAATACGTAACAGTGCATAAATACCACAAAATCAGATGTTACAATTTAAAAAACAATCCCATTTTTAAAATGCATCAAGACATTTTAAAAGGTCTACTATATCTTCTAAAATTCATAAATAAGCACATTGCATTTTTGGTATCTCTAATTCCTTTGTTTATAAAAATGTTTTCTCAGGGGTTGCATGCTAAGATCATCCAACAAAGGGGAAATAAGCAAAAAATATGAAAGATTTTCCTTGCAACCTTACTCGCAACCTCCCGGTAGCACATGTTGGTTACTGCCGACCTCGTAATGAGGCCTATTCACCGTTCCCGCAAACATGATGAAAGTACTAAAGTGGCCAAAAGACACTGAGGGAAAAGTTGTGTTTTACCTCCAGAAAGCCACACATTAATATCTACTTGTACCAACCAGAGAGCTGAAGAAATATGTGGTTACATTCTTAAAACACAGACTGTGCTTGAATCCTGGCTTCACTGCTTAATGTACCTGAACTTTGGCAGATCATTATATCACATCGTGCCTCATTTGAGAGGCCTAAATAGGAAGGCCCTAAAAGTTGAATCATTTTCACTGTCTAGACTATTAGAGATAACTCAATCATGGATAGACTGTAGTATGGATCCCATCAGTAAGTACTCATATGCTGCACATAACAAAGTTATCTATCGTTTGTCTCCCACGTGGCAACATCTTGCAATTTAACTTCCCACGAGGCCCACGATTATCACAAATGAATGCTGTCACACTTTTATGATGTCACTTCCAGTTATATCAATATGTATGTAAATGGGGTGGTTCCAAATGCGTTTTGTAACACAGGGCCTGCAAACACCTATTTTTTTCCAAGGAATTAAGAAGGATGCATTACTATTTGTAGAAAGAAGGCACACATCTATATATTGCATTCATAATTATTAAATGGAGCCCCACGCAGTTTCAGTTTCAAAAGGGCTGTGTACAGTTCTTACATAATGCAGCAGAGAATGAACATGTCCAAAATGCACTCTCTGAATCTAAAGAGTGACATGCGGCTGTTCATTTTTGCTGTGAAGGATTAGTAAACGTTTCCAGCATCTTCACAATATATGTTTACAGTACCAAAACGAAAATACACTGAATTTTAAATGGCACTTTACGAGGCAGGTCTCCCGAAATATTTAAGCACAGTTGTTTAAAGAAATGACAGACTATATAAATAGCTAAACATTCAAAGCCCGACTGTTATGCCCTTTAGTTAGCAAGTTCCTCAGTCCAACTCCCGAATCATTTTGAGAGTAGAGAAGGATTTCAATAAACAAACTTACAGACCAGTCGAAGATGGATCAAGTAGCTTCCCTAGGGCAGAGAAAAGACTCCTCCGAGAGCACTTGCTTTAATGTGTGGCCGATGGGCGTGTTCTGTCATTTAGGAGAGCGAAATAGAGAGCAACTTTCACGTCGAGGGTTGCTGCTGTTGAGCGATCACATTGTACCTTGTCTCAACAACAGCAACCCTGGACGTGAGAGTTCATTTTAAACACAGCAAGTATAACCAAGAAAATGCTAAATGAAAATAATGTTATTCCACCTGCTTCTCTAGGCTGCAGTTTACTTGCCTTACATGCATCTCTGTTGGTGGACTTGCCACTAGGGAACTCTGGAGTAGGCCTCTGCACCCTGGGCCCCTTTTATGTGGCATTTCCACATTTTCCCATATGAAAAGGGTTAGGCTTGCTGTTAATGTGTATTATGGGGCCACTTTGGAAATTATTTCCAGGGCCTCATTTGGTTCCCAGTCCATCCCTGGGGCCCCGGCTCCCGTGCCCAGCAGTGGCTGCAAGGGCCCCTACCCTGCTAGTGTCCAGCACTGACTATTGCCTCTTTTGGTTTAGCTTGACAGGCTGGATCTCTCTTCCTATCGATCATGTCTCCACACAGAAAGGAACCTTTGGGCTGCTGACGGTGTGGGTGCCTTAGTGTATGAAAAAGCCTCACCCTCTTTTCTTTGGAGGCTGGTGAGCTACGTGGCTGGGAGATCCCATCATGCTTTTGGACACCTTTCTTGGCAGGAGAGTGAGAACCTTTGTCCTTACTCTTCTTTGGTTTAGTTTTGTCAATTGCCTTCTCTTTTGATTTGGATGTGTTCTCCTGAGCCATTTTCTGGACAGACGTGAGTACTCACATACCTATTAGCTCTTGCATTCTCCCTAGGGTCTGTCATATTCTTGTCCACTAAATGCTGGTGTAATTCGGCTTCACAATTTTTAAGGACATGCTCAAATGCAATCAGATTGTGTAACCCTACACATTTGTCTTCCTTGTTACCAGTGACCCATCCACTCAGATTTTGAGCACTGATGTATAAAAGACTCAAACGTTTGATTCTCCTTTTTGTTGAGCTCTCTAAAGGTACTGAGGTATCGTTCACAGGTTTTGCACAGGGGCGTAGGAGACACATACAATCTGGGGGGGACAGGGGACACCTTGGGGACTTCACTTTTTTTATTTATTTATTGTGTTTTAGTCAAAGAACTCGACTTTTCCCAAAATTAAAATTAAAATAGCAGTATATATTAAATTACAAATATCATCACTGTATAAAACAAGAGAAAAGAAGAAAAGAAACCAGAAGAAAATTAAAGGATGCAGCAGCAAAGACCATGTCTTTATATGTTGAATTTCTGGATTTGTCATCTGACTATGAGCTCATGGTAAGAGAGAGAAAATAATTACTTCCAGTTGGCCACAGCTAGGACGCCAGCTTGTTAAGAGACAGATCACCTGTAAGTGGATTCCTGCCAAATAAAGGAGTTGCAGCCTTTTCTACCAACTGCAAGTTGCTACTTTTTTTGTGTGGGGCAAGGAGACATGTGTGTCTCTTGGAATGGAAGGATGGGGGTTTCAAAGGAAGAGGGAATCTTTCTTGTACCTCTGAGTAAGCCCTGTTATTGGAGGAGAGGGACCAGGTGTGTGATGCTGCTACTTTGACTGTCCTCCGGGGGCTGGGGAGTACAGCAAACAAGGAGGATGAGCGATCACAAGCCCACTCACTTATAAGCACTCCCCAGGGCTACGGCCAGATGTGTCGGACTCAGGGGATGCCTAGTAGGTGGGGTGTATGTGGACCCATGGGGGTGGCCAGAGGGGCAGCCCGCTATGTGGGCTGCCCCCTCTAGCGCCCCTATGAGGGCCGGGCCAGCCTCTCACAATTAATCTGGTCCCTCTTATTCCATCTCATGCTGGCTTTAGAGCCTAGCCTTTCTTTGCCTTTGTTATTCTGAATGCAGAGCTGGATTCTGTTCCTTTCTCGTTTAACATTTGCTGCAAAGCCTGATCTATTTGATTCTCTCATATGTTACTAGGACGGCAGAGCATGGGTCCTCTGCCCTGTTACACTATTCAAAGAGCCCCTCTGGCCTTTCTTTGCCTCTCTCTTGTCTCACTGCTTGCTTGCTTAATACATACCTCCTTGCTTGAACACACAACATATTCTCCCTAACACAGCAATGGCAGCTGCAGTCTGTCTTAACTTCTATTTGTTCCGTGTCTTGAATTGGCCTCTTATTTCCGCTTTACTGTCTGCCAGGGAAAGGCATTTGCCAGTCACTGCCATAATGGTTCTACCTGGCCATAAGAGGGCAACAGCTAGCCAATATTGGAAGAACATATTATGCAACTGCCTTCCTAATGCCTACACAAGAGACACAACTCTTGCCTTTGTTTCTAACAGTAATTCAGTGGATGAAGAAACGCGAGAACACACATATTGCTTATAAATTAAGAAGATGATGTCACACTTGGTTAAGACATTTTGATCACGCCAGGAGCTAATTTCCAGCTGCAATTAAGTGATTACCTTTTAGACATCTGGCTTTGAATAATGTTAGTATCACCTGGAAAGCACAGAGGTTGCTCAACAGGGTTCCTGGAGCACGAGGCGTACCCTACTCGTGGGTATAGATGATTGGAGGGCATTCTTGCCCTGGTTTGAAGCCTGGCCCTTACAGCCATGATGGGGGGAGGGGCCTATTACTTTTGGCCGTACTTACCCTTTGAGGGTGGGCAGACATTGCCTCCTGCTTTAGCACCCTAACAGCTCGTCTCAATGCTACTAATGTTATCAGCCTCGGAAGTCTGGAATCCTTTGCCACATCAACTAGGGTACAGGCTTGCCACCTGAGACTTACCCATGTCTGAGTCGGCATCTGTCGCCCTGTGGAGAAGACACACACAGAAAGAGCAGGGCACGGTGCCCTTGTGGGTTTTTCACACTTCTTCCTCGGGGTGGGCACAATTTACTCCGCAGAGAAAGTGGCACATTCTGGGCAACATTCTCCCACTTTGACAATGTCACCCAAAGAGCTACATTGGCATTTTGAAATACCTATGTCCACTTCTTATTGAGCAATCCACACTCATGGATTTAAACACCGGTTTAATGTGAGATGGCAATTAAGAGCATTTGCCAACGCACTTAAGAAACACACGACACCCTCTTACCAGCGACATGCCATGCTCACTCATTCTGATCACGAATTGCCATTTATCTGGGGTCATATTAAATGTATTTATTTATTTATTACATGTGTAGCATCACGCAAAACCTACAAGCATCAAGGCGCAAAGTAAACTGCATGGAGTGGACCACTTCCATTGGCGCAAGTTTTTACTTTTCTGCCACAAAATGGAAGATTTTAGTGTAAAAGGCAGGTGAAATCACATTGCTTTTCCACTCTGGAAGAGTGTAAATACCTCGCGCAATTAGCGACTGCTGGAGGAATTGACAATGGCTTCCTCTGGACTCCGCCCGCTTTTACAAGGTTTAATTTCCAAGGAGATCCCAGAGGAATCCCATTCCTTATTTCCAGCATGAGAATCCATGCTGGCATTAAGGCCACTTTTGTCTGGTGGAGCGGCAAATACAGGGGGTTCTGGTGTGTCCACTCGGCTCCCGAACTCCACCCAGAAAATGCACGAAAATCCGGCCAATTAGAAAAAGCGACAGTAATAGTGTTTTCCACCACTTTTTCTGAACCAATTGACCTGGAAAATGCTGTGCTGCATCGGAAGCTGAATGCATTCACTCCGCATATTATTCCACCGGAAGATTAAGCCAGGTGCTGAACACAGGTGTTACATATTCCTGTGCACAATCTGCATTTGGAGCATTAACTCACTGAGCTAACTTACAAATTATATCTCTTCTGGGGCTTTACCGTCTTAACCCCTTCACTGCCATGGGTATTTCTGCCAAGGCCTTTTTTTGTGATTTTGGTATGTCGCCATTCAATCCCTTGTAATTTTTTTGTTACATAATTTGGCCCCTTTTAACCCCAAATGTAGGCGGTCGTGACATTTCGGACTTTGACAGGGATTGTGGGTAATAAATTCTGGGGCGATTTGCGCAAGTCTGATCTCTGTGGATTCCCACGGGTGTCCTCTTTTCGGAAATGCATGAGGTTCCCTGTTTTCCTTGGTGGCTTTGATTGTCCACATGAGCAAAATCTGCCCCGTTTCCACTAATAACATCCATGGTGGTTCAGTGGCCCCCCACACCCACCCAAAACAAGTTTTAATTTGTTTTATTTTTGTTTTGCCCCTTTCCCAGGGGCAGATGGGCACATGTGTGTGGCCATCTGCCGCCGGGGGGGCAAAACGTACTGCCCCAGACTTGGGGGTTGTATCTGCCAATATTTGCAGTGGCCTCTCCCCCCACCCCAAATGGATGCGGAGCATCTCATGTACCCCTTGCTAGGGCAGAAATCTGCCTCTAGGGAGGGCTACATAAGGTGCTCCCCCATCCACTTAGGTTGGGGGGAGAGGGCCCCCTTTTGAACACAAAAAATGCTGGTGGTTTAATGGGCCCCACCGGGCCCCCCACCCCAGAGAAATTATAATAATCTTTTTTTTGTTGGTTTTTCCCCTTCTCTAGGGGCAAATGGGCACATGTGTGTGGCCATCTGTCCCCAGAGGTGCGGGGGGGGGCAAAACGTACTGCCCCAATCTTGGGGGGTTGGTTCTGCCAATATTTGCAGTGGCCTCTCCCCCCACCCCAAATGGATGGGGGGCATCTCATGTACCCCTTCCTAGGGGCAGAAATCTGCCCCCAGGGAGGGCTACATAAGGTGCCCGAATCCAATCAGGCTGTGGGGAGAGATCCCCCCCTTTCAATCACAAAAAATCCTGGTGGTCTAGTGGGTCCCCCCGAACCACCCACCCTCCCCTTAAACAAGTTATGATATATGTTTTGTTTATCCCCTTTCCTAGGGGCAGATGGGCCCATGTTTGTGGCCCTCTGCCCCCAGGGGGGACAAAACTTACTGCCCCAGGCTTGGGGGGTGACTCTGCCAATATTTTCAATGGCCTCTTCCCCCGACCCCAAATGGATGGGGCATCTCATGTACCCCTTCCTAGGGGCAGAAATCTGCCCCCAGGGAGGGCTACTTGAAGTGACCCCATCCACTTAGGGTGGGGGGAGAGAGCCACCCCCTTGCAAAAATCCCTGGTGGTTAGTGGCCCCACCCGCACCCACCCCCATCCAAAACTACATTTAAAAAAAATATATATATATTTTATTTTTGCCCCCTTCCCTAGGGGCAGATGATCACCCATCTTCCCCCAGGGAATTACCCCCATGCTTCGGGGGTCAGGGGGGAGACGGCTGCTTACATAGTAAGCAGCCCCTCCCCCACTTCAAAAACAGATCCCTGCACGACACACCAAACATATTCTGGGGGGGGATAAATGACATTACATCCCCCCACTTACAATTATGGGGGGGATTTGTCCCCCCTGTCCCCCCATGTCCTCCGCCCATGGTTTTGCAGAACTCCCTGATGATGACGCTCTTCATTCTGGCATAAATAGGCCTTTCCTTTCTTCTTGAGCCAGCTGCATGACAGCATGAGTTCCAGCAGTTAGAATACGTCCCGATAGGGCTGCCCTCCAAAATTCCTCTTCCATCTCCTGGAGCTGCAAGTCTAGTTACAATGCTCTTCCCCACTTCATACAGTTGGACTCGGTCCTTGGGAAGGTGACGCTGAGGATTTCCTTGGGTACCAACACTGGATTCACCACCCTCAACCCACCAGAAAATTGATTGTATGCCTCCCTTCTCTTCTTCAGCTCCAGTTTGTGCTGCTCTAGCATGACCATACTTCTTTGTTCTGAAATGGCTGCTAAATCCCTCTGCTTCTTCTTATATAGGGTCATCCTCCCTCCCAAGAAAGCAGCCATTTTTCAGTCAGCTCTGCCCCAGAGCTGCTCCCCTGGGCCTTGACTGATGCCTGGGGCCCAATCAAAGCTCGAGACTCTACTGAAACTGTGGACCTCCGGGACACCACAAAACTCGCACTCTGGGACGAACGGTGGGAACAACTGTCACTATCGCTGTCCCCTTCCATAACTATGGCCCTTAGTGGAATGGGTATCTGGGTTGGGGGCTGCAGGTCACTACTGGCCCCTGGGCCTCCTCTGACACCCTAGCTTCCTCAAAATCGTGGAGGCTCTCAATAATTTCAGGCTTACTAACATTAATGCCATGGGGGAGTCCCCATGCATAGTCCACAAAGGGCACTGGATTTCTGTCACCTCACTGAGCTCATGCCTTGCTCCATTATGGAAAATCAAAAATGTGCCTGTCAGTGTTTCTAACGTTAAATGCACTGTCTTTTATTTTTGGCTGACTAAGTTCTAGGCACAGTTTGTATCAAATTCCAATGCTGCCCACCAGTGTGACAAAATGACAACTGCTCTGCAGGAGTACAGGGATGAGTAGTGGTTAAACCACTTACTCAGCTTCAGACTACTACTAAAAGCATTGACCACAATCATAAAGCTGGAACAGGCATAGCCGAAAAGTATACCTCTGCACCTTATGTGCTAGTGCAGACTGAGGATAGGCTATATCTTTAAGACGGATGTGAACTGTTAATAGTAGCAATCCAAATACATTAAGTACAAAGATTCCAACATTTAAAGAAATGTGCAAACACGGGTCTACACAAATAGAGACTTTTAATTTGACAATACACATGCAAACAACTAATCAGAAACCACTAGAAAGTCTCCACCCCCTGTAAAAGAAAACATAGAAAAAGCAGACTTTTGAGAAAGGGCTCTCTATGCAGATGAGAAGGGGTTTTCAGAGAATCAGATTTTGGAAATAATGTGAATGTTCAAGGCAATTGGAAGGAAAGATGTAGAGAGAGATGGCTCAAAGGTCAGTATGGCACTAAAAGTGGACCAGGGGGACAAGTCTTCTTCACAGTACCATATTCACATGTTTGGGGGCTCAACAGCGTTGAGCCAGGTTTATAGGCATTTCCCAGGTGGTGATTCCGCAACAGGGTGGTGAGGATGTTGACTTGGTCTAACACATGGTGTGGTACAAGCAGCAACAGCACGTGGCACGAAGAAGGTTGAGACAGTCAGGCAGGTGTAGCTCATTTGTGGTTCAGTGAGGGAAGTAGAGCTGTTTCCTGACTGACTTGCTAGTAGGCTCAATACAGAGTCTACAAGGTTGAGGTGAGTCGTTCTGTTCTGCACGCCCTCTCCAGGGAGTTGTCTGTCACCTGAAGGGCTCCTTTCCCTCCAGCAAAGAGAGTTCTGGTTCCAATGCAGCAAGCATTGAGGCCTTGGTCAAACAGTGGTTACCCACTCCGTTCCCTGGGGATGACTAGAGGACAGAGCTCTCCTCTGCCTTTGATGCCTTCTGCCGTCACATCTATGGCAGTGGAACCTGGGATAGACTGCATCCCCAGCAGAGGCCCAAAGTAATTCTTCTTCTTTGTCTTAAAGTACAGAGAAGAATCAAAGAATGAGATGGTGCCTTCTCCTTTTAAAGGCAAGATGCCACAGAGGATTGATCCAAAAAAGCCTACTGTAGGAATTAGGTTCTAGTTGTTATAACCAGTGCCATTTTGTTTATGACTTCACAATCAGAGTACATTACCTGCAATAAATGGAGTGGACATGAAAAAGGAATAGAGTCCTAAGGGAAAAAGAAATTGACAGAACCCCTCTCCAGGCTTACCTTCCCTGTCTGGCTCTCTAACTCTGCTACCTCCCATACCTGCTCACTTGAAATCGATTGCAGAGGTCAACACCCCGGTGTGGTGCTGGCTTTGTTATGTCAGTTCTGCCTTTGAAGTACCAGTTCCCAGGATACCTCCCGGGTGTGGTTGCTCTTCACTGGAAGATGGTGGCACTTATCCCCTGGGAGAAACTGTTACCCTTCATGCCTGAGCAACAAATGGGCAGCATCCTGGCTATCATATCAAATAGCAGCTGTGAAGACAACCTGCCAGACACCGATCTACAACAGTCCTATCAAAGCTTGGCACTACTCACATAGATGACACTGGTGTGATATGCAACTACTGTGGTTGTATAATTATGGTGTGATTTTAGCAGTCACCATGCCACACGTAAGCATTGGCCTATATTAAAGATGTAGAACCAAAAACAGCGTGCAGTATTGCAATTGTAATGGATTGAATTCAGACCAAAAATGTACCATGTGGTTTAATGATAAATTCAAGTTTTATTCTAAAGTACAATTTTTTATACAAAAACATCCTGACTAAAGATATAATCACCACATTTGTATATAAAACAACCAATCTGTTGATAACCTGGTGCACAATTTCTGCTGCCACATCCTCTCATCTTTCTCCTCGGCAAACCTCATCTCATATATACCACACACATACCATACATTAAAACATACTACGGAAAACCAATAAAATGAACACCATTTGGAAAAAATCCGAAAAAAATACAACACAACAAAGATAAAGCAAAAGAGGCTTAAGCAGACTCTGCCGCCTATCTTTTACTTGCAAATGGCATATGCAAAAAGTAGACTGCGGCAATGGGGCTCATTTCAGCTTCTGACAGTCACCTGCCACCCCTCACTGCATGTAATAAAAGAAAAGTGTGTTTAGTGCGAAGTGAACTGTTATGGCAGCTGTTCTACCCCCTTCACTGGTGTTGAATGTAACTGCTCAGTGCATCTTGTGCTTCCCTCATCCCTCTCCATGGTTACTTACAGCTGGTAAGTTTATACCCCAATTCCAGCAGCTTCTGTGTATTAAACACATGGGAGCTAATTGTTTAGTTCTTCCTAAATTATGCAGAGGGTACCTGTTACAACTACACTTTTGCACAGGCAGGTCGAATGTAAAAAGGTGGCATTCTCACTTGTATGCCACAATTTTGAAATCTGCTGAGCAAAATGTGTAAACAATGCATCCCATTTACATGCAGAAAGCCTCTTCAAAGGATACCATGGAATCTGCCTGATTTATTTTTTATTTAGTTTTATTAAGTTTTGACATAACATGTAAAAACAACATGTCGATGTCTTTAAACGGAACATTGTTACAAAGAGAAAAAACATTCAATATACCTTTCTTCTCCTGAATTATAGAACCATATCCCAATGCCGATTCCTCCCTCACTCTCCCCCCAGCACACTGAAATAGTGTTTGCTAAAATGAGTCCCTCTATAAGTGTTTATATATGGAATACTTCATTTGACCAGATTTGTGTCCATACTGTATATTAATGTGCAGCGACCACGAGGAGCTCCACAACGCTTTTGAGAGTACCCTCCCGCATTTGATAGTTAAGTTCAGGGTCCTCTCTTGCAACGGTCGTACATCTACGTTCACCCATGTCACAATGCTTCACTATTAAATTCTACACCATTTTGTAGTCTAAAGGGTGGGCACATACTTGTCAACGAAGTCTTGCCATAATGTTTCATATTGTGTGGATCTCCCATGTAAGCCCGCAGTGATCCTTTCCATCACACAAATGCTGGTAGCCACATTTTCCCACTCCTTCTTGCTTGGGATCGCAACAGCTTTCCATTTTATAACTATACATGCTTGAGCGACTAATAGTAAGGTGGCAATTAGTCCTGTTGCCCTCACATATACATCCTCATTCCTCTCCAACCCAAACAGAACCAGAAGGGGTGTTTGCTCACGTTGGATACCTTCTATATCCTTAATCCAACCTAGTACTTCATCCCAGAACACTCTCACTTTGGGGCATCCCCACTACATACGCCAATAATTTGTGCTTTGACCACACTGTCACCAACATTGGGGACTCACCGTTTGGTACATCTTGGACAACCTATGGGGGTCATATTGCCACCTATGGAGAAGCTTGGTGGCATGCAGCTTATACTGGGAAGCGGTTCATACCTTTGAGGTCACTATACATATCTTAGACCATGTCTCAGGTTAATTTCCATGTTCATATCCGTTTCCCATCTCTTTCTGAGGTTGGTTGTGGAACCCTTTCCAGCCTTTATCAGGGTTCTATAAATGGCCGAGATTAAACCATTGGTGTTAGTGACAGTATCGAGAAGTCTTTCAAAGGGGGTGCAATCCCTTTGTATCTTCTCTTTCCATGGTTCCCTCATTGGTGTACTCTTGAGTTGGAGGAAGTGGAAAACCGACAGTTTTCCTATGTCCAGTGCACTTTCGAGGTTGGTGATGTGATAAAGGTCCCTCCCTTCCAGAGTTGACCAAACCTGTCCAAGCCCGCTTCAAACCATGATTGGAACCTTGCATGGTCCGGGATTTCCTCCCTGATTCCCGGTGTCCAGATGTGGCTCAATGGGGATGGCCACGTCGTAATGCCTCACATGTCCGAGCTCTCCCTCTAAATTTCCCAGATAGTGCTCATAATCGGATGCTGCCGTATCCTACGCGTCCGTTTGTCCTTCTGGACCCAGAGCCACTCCGAAAGGGTGGCAGGGGTGAAGTAGAGGTTCTCAAGGCCTAGCCATTGTAAGTGAGCATGATTCCTCAGGTGTATCTGCCTGCTTTTTGACAGCGCAAAATGCATGTGGACTCTGAAAACTCATGATGGCACAAATGCTGGAGTATTTGTATTGTAATTATTGAATTTATAAAGCACTTTTTCAAAAACGCTGAACAAAAAATGTTATAATGGACCAATAATATGAGAAAAATAAGTTAAATATGAAGGAAATATTATAAAGACAGTAAATCCGAGTAAGGACAAAGGGGGAGAAGAGAGGATAAAGAACAAAAGAGTTCCAGTGTATAGAGGCCACTAAAGAGAAGGAGTGAAAATGGGAAGTGCACAAGCGGGGGTCCCCGGACTGTTAGAAGAAAGAATGATGGAGCACATACTGAACCAGGAGGAACCTAAAGGGAGAGAAGAGAGGTAGAGGGGAGCAAGACCACGAATTCATTTAAAGATAATGTACAAGTGAAAAAGGAGGTGAGTTTCAAAAAGGAGCCTGAAAATAGAACAAAGAGAAGTAGATATAGATGTAAGAGTTGAGAGAAGGGACACAGTGTGATAGAAGAGTTGAAGATGTTACATGGAGAAGTAAGATGGCAGGCAGGGAGGCCAATCAAAAAAGCAGAAGGGTAATCAAGTCAAGAAAAGATCAGGGTAGAGAATAGGAGTTTGGTGATTTGGAGAAGAGAAGCAAGAGTGGGTTTACCGTTTATTGAAAAGTTCTAGATGGTAGGACCAAGCAGTATTGGAGATGAGGAAGGAAAAAGAGAGTGAAGAGTAAAAGGTGACACAGAAATTATGAGCATGTTGGGAGAAGGGAATAAGAGAATCAAGAAATTAAATAGATGGAGGAGGAGAGGAAGATATAAAGGATGTGGAAAATAACAGAATTTCAGTTCTGGAGGGATGTGAAGGCATCAGGAAGTAGACACAGACAACTGAGGAAAGTTTGTGAAACACATTTTTATTTAAAATATCAAAAGGGTTGGTACAAGGCCTATCTTGCCCTATTCTAAGTTGGGATTTCCCTACCCAACTAAAAGTAGTGATAGTCTGTGTCAGGAAGACCAAAGTACATTTCCATCTGTGTCCAAAACCTATACTTGCCCTCATAGCTATTAGTTCAAACTGTGTGGGGATGTCAGCATCAAATGAGAATTGTTCAAACAAAAGTTCAGAGCTTCCTCCAGCTCTTGGGTGGAAAGGGATTCTCTTTCCACAGGATTCCAAATTGTTCACTTTTAATCATAAGGATGTAGAGGAGCAGACGTACATATCCACAGGAGATCCTACCCCCTACCTTCCCTGTAGTGGAGCCATGAGACCATGCCTTGTCTAACCTCAGCTACTGTACCAATAATACAGCGAGCATATGGAAGACGCAAGCATATGGAAGACACTATCCTGAATGTATCCCCGAGTTGATGACAGCCCACAGGAGGATCTCCCTGAAGGAATAGGAGAAAGAGCTAAGAAAATGAACTAATTATGTCATAAGAAAGTGTGCACAACATCCTGAGATACTGAATAAAGACAAAGTATGGATCCTAGAGGAGAAAGGAGAAAGAGTGAACTCTCAAGAGTAAAAAGAAGATTACACGATAAAAAGCTCTGCAGAAATCAGATGCAGGAAGAATGCACAGACGCTGAAACGCAAGATAGATCAAGTCATCGTATAGGATAGCTATAAGTAGTAAATAGAATGTAGGTGGAGCCGCCATGGCACAGAAACTGGACATTGGTATCCTGAAATAATCAGCCAAAGACTCATGGAGAAAGAAGGAAAGGCTGTGTCACAGTAGAATAAGCACGTTATTGGAGCTGTGTTTGGAGGCTGGCTGGCCTGTAGTCAAAAACTGAGAGTCGAGGTCAGCTATCTACACTGAAGGAGAAAGTGTGTGTGGAGGACTGAATCCTCTCATGTTAAGGTGCAAGAAAGAACACAAATGTTGCCAAGAGTTAATTCATTTAAAACATTTAAAAGCCTGCAGAATGAGAAGAATCATGGGGCCTCATTACGAGTCCGGAGGTAGCCTGCCGTTTTTTCCGGCTCGGTTACCGCCAGACTCGTCTTACCATTTTACCTCTGTGATTCCCAGAATTACCGGGGCATTATGACCCCGGTGTCCCGGGAATTCCAGAGGCGGAATTTGGTAAATCCCCATTCCATTGAGTCCCAATGGACTCAATGGATATGGGGAAGTGGAAACACCGGCACCATCTCGTGATGGTGCTGGTGTTTCCACGTCCGCCTGCAGGCGGGCGGTGTTAAACCTGCCAGGTCAGACCTGGCGGGAACGCCACCTCCCGCCTGCAGGAATCGAGATCGGGCGGTCCAGAATTAACAGTGGTGGCGGGTTTACCACCACTGTTATTTCCGGACCGCCCGACCCGTAATGAGGCCCATGGTCTCTTGTCACGTGAGTGGAGGATGGAAATGGGGGTTGAGCTTGGAGTTCCAGATACGATACTGAATGCCCTCACTCCCGTTTCATTCCCAGGATGATTATACTCAGCAAGGTCAAGCACAAAGAGAATTTCTTGGCAGAAGCCATGGATGATGAGAGATGCAGGGCTAATTGGGTGAGAGGGCAGCCTCATGTCCTATCTACTTGCACCTGGGTCTTGGCGTACGTGCTGCTAATTGAAACAAATGTTCCAGGCATGGCACAAGCGTGCCACACCATTTGTTTTAGTCTGTATTCCAAAGGACCTTATAGCTTAAGGAACCAATGAAACACCATGTAACTGATTAATTTCCCACCTGTTATCGGACAGCCAATAAAAACCTAGCCCTTGACGATTGTATATCCAGATGTTTTGGAGATTCCTTTGAAATTTTTTGAGTCTGTGCGATATTTGGGTTTTAATATCTCTGCCTATCCTGGAACTAAGGTTTCAATCGAATCTATCTTACATAAGGCAAAATTGTTAGAAGCACAGGTGGTCAGGCTCGACCAAAAGTTTGGTAAATTTTCTCTGAAGGTTGCTCTGATATTTTATGAGAGGAAAATTATACCTAAACCAATCTATGGCCTGGAACTGCTTCCAGAGAGAGTGAGCGACTCATTGAATCGCATTGAGGGCTGTATTTGGAGAAGACTGCTAGGTATGCCGAATGCAATTCCAATCTCTGCAATTAGGTTTGATTTGGGTGTTGTATCAATGTTGCCCCGGGTACAGTGGGCCTGTATATGTCTGTACTCAAAAATTTAAACTGGCGTGCCAAACACATTGACCCACCTACTAGATAGAAACCTAGATTACTAGAGCACATTGATGTCCTTTAGGGTCCGATCAAAGGCCATTTTATATGAAATTGGAATGACTACTGAGACCTTGATCTGCAATCCCATGTCTGTAAAGCGTGCATTATTCAATCTTGATTGGATCTCCCACAAAGGTTATCCTACAACTCCCAGGTAGATTATATTGAGGTATTGTCCTTAGAGGTAGATGGAATGTCCTTCCTACTAGAGACATCTTGGTCAGAAGAGGGGTGATCCCTGCTGATTTTGCTAGATGCAGGTTCTGCCTGGCCAATGAAGAGTCTTTAAAACATTTCGTTATGGAATATGTGATCCTTCACCCACTTAGGGTAAAATATCTTGAACCTTTAAAAATCAACTATATTATGTTTGAGGATGAGTGGGCATGGTAAAGATGCTTGAATATCCAAACCACTAATGAGGGCTTAGCCCTTTCCGAATTTATTAAAAGCTTAAATCTATAATAACATAGAGTTAAGTTGGTTATCGTGTCAGGAATATGAAATTGTCTATGTAATGTTTGAGCACAGTGAATACTATATTATATATCTTGTTCTCTTTTTTGCATATGGGCTGAACTCCATTCTCTCCATATAGATGTTAGAGTTGTCTGTGTATAATGTAAAAATATTTTTTTTTCTTTGTTTTTTTTTTTAAATGATTGTCTTGATGTTTTGTAAAGGTTTGAATAAACCATATACAAATAATAAAAAATCTAGATGTGTCCATTAACCAATCCAAACCCATTATAGGTTTTTCACTATTGTCATGTAGTATGACGCTGTCATGATGCCCACCCCCAGGCATCCGGACCAAGCCCATCAGCCCCGGGAGCAGGCATCTAGACATTTAGTAAAACCTCACCAGCCCCGGCTCGGGGCTATCTGGGTTTAGTCCTGGCACCTTAGGCACCAGGCTCATAGTAGAAATCAGTCCTGGGTCTAAGGCACCAGGCTCATAGTCATTACTTACCTCAGGCAGACCATGCTGCAAATGACAAAGGGACTATTTTTCTACAGGGACTATTTATTTACTCGGGTGTGGTTCTAGGAACTTCTTACCTGGGACTACTTTTGAGGCTATTTAAACCACGCCCGACCAGCAACACACGCTTCGCGTTATTCTGCATCCAGCAGCATAACGCTCACCGTGCCTGCAGCCTGCATCCAGGCTTCTGCCACGCCCGCCTCGAAGCCGGAGCTCCTAAAACAAAGAGGAAAGAAAGGGACAAGGTTAGAAAACAAACTTATTTCTATCCCACACCTGATTCTGGATCCATCTCATCTCCGGACCTGTAAAGAACATCATTTCTGCACGTGCCGCACCTCCAGCTGCAGCGCCGTGCCATACTCACCAGTCTTCACAGCATCCTTCGGGTCGGCGCTGCCGCCATCCTTTCTTCACCGAACTGCAGCACCTAGGAGACAAATGAAAACAACAAGGTGAGCCGAGGGAACCAACAAATATAATTCTTACCACCATAGACTTACCTGATTTACCACCGGAGGCATCCTTTTGTGACTCTCCATATTTTCACGTGCTGCATCTGTAAAGAGAGACAAAACAACACGTTGTCCACGTGCAACATTTACCGGACAGCGCCGGGTAATACAGACTCTTACCTGAGCGCCACCAGCTGCCACAAGAGCATCTTTTCACGAGCCAGCTGCAAGACAAGAAAGGAAGGGGGGAACAAGAGTGAACATCGGACATATTGAACTCTATGAACTTAATACTTATTGGTCCTCAGCAGGAACCTAGAGTCAATACTCTCCGGAACTCTCCCGAGCCTTCAAACCAGTGAAGTAACTGGAATCGACACGCCCCTGCAAATCCACGCAGGATGGAGTGCTCATCTTTCAAGAATATAAGGAGAGATTGCTGTGAGAGCATTTCGGAGGTGATTAGTTGGGGAGGACTGTGGGGGTGCCATCACTTGAATCCACAAGTGGCTAAATCCATCTCTCCACTTGCAGGAGAATATTTCTACGGGGCAAGCAGACAAGATTAGGAGGGCAGATCCAGTCAGTCATCGCTGCACTATGCATCACAGGGGTGGAGACCGCAGCTGTCCGGGTCCGACCGATGCCCCTGTGGGAGCCAGGTGAGCGTAACAGACATTACTCTGACACATAAAGTATATCCTTGTATTTTTTGTGGAAATCGCTGAGAGAATGAGCGTTCATTGATGTTTGTTGAACACTCTCTGTTTTAGATAATTGTTAATAAAACAGCAACTTTCCATCTTCTTGAGTTTGTCTGGTTACTTGGACTCTGGTGTAATCCCATGCATGCATAAATGCACTTTCCAAGGGCCATAACCTCATGTGGTAGCTGTGCGGGTGGTTTCAGATCTAAACTAGTTTGACTTAAAACATTTGCGCGATCGGGCATCCTCTGCCATTAGCTGGAAGATCGTGGAGTTTCCTGTGGAGAGTGGCTGATAGAAATAAATTTGCAAGAAGAATCGAGACTAAGAATGTAGATGTAGAAAAGACTGGATTTTATGCTTTAAAAGAACTAAAAGCTGTGCTGGGATATTGTAACCCGATGTATGAACCCCCCGCTTATAATATTGATGACAGTCCAGAAGAGAGTAAAAGGATGGAAGATCCCTGTAAATTCATATGAGATGAAGAGGAAAGAGGTGAGAGATTGTATATATCAAAGATATAGACAGAGAAATTAAGAAATGGAAAAGAGAGAAGAATAGGGTTGAAGAGGTAACACCTGTACAGAACGAATGGATGGGAAGACAGATTTTACTCAACTTAAATGGGAAAAGTATTTAGGAAGTTAGGCAAAAAGACGGCAATGATGAGCAAGAACATACGGATAGGGAACAAGAAAAGTGGTTGAGGGTGGACAAGCATGGAAGAAAAAGCAGGGAACAATGGGAACAGATATATAGAGAAGAACACGAAGAAGAAGAGCGAAGACAAGAAGTAAGAAGGGAAGAACAAAGAAACGAAGAATAAAGTGCAAGAAGGGATGCGAGAAAGCAAAGGGAAGTGGAAGAAGAAATAAAACAGAATAGAAGGCGGCGAGAGCTTGACACCAATCTCGTTCTTTAAGAACGAATAAGACCAAGCGACGAAAAACAGGGACAATAGGAAACAGAAAGCAAACTTTTCCCAATAAGAGAAATTACTCAAGAAATACCTAAAGTAGCACACGAAGAGGAACGATATAATGCAGAAAGTATCAGAGAGAGGATCGATAAGATATATCAGCAGATGAGGCAGAATAGGGAGTATGGGACTTAAGAGAGCGGCAAATGATCCCTGATAGCTCAAGCACGGGATGAGGAGGAAAACATGTTTGGTGATGAACAAAGAGCACTGCCTTTGAGCAGATTAAACTTAGACAGAGAAGAGGAGGATGATAGTCACACCAGTTGGGATAGAGCAATGTCAGAAAAAGAATGGGAGTCAGGTCATGAGATAGAGGGGAAGGGTATGTGCATCCTCTTCGGAAGTCAAAACCTGGATAAAGAAGTGAGATGGTCAGATCTGGAACACTCAAAGGAAAGAACACCAGATCCTGCACCATATCCCAAACTTCCCCAAAGACGATTGTGTAGTCAGAGAGGATAATCTCCACCTTATGTGAGTAGATTAAGGTTGTTACCAGCACAAATACGAATAGGGATGATTACCGCTGCATTAGGTAAATGAATAATGGGGTCCAATTATGGGATGGGGTTCTCACAGTTCCCCTTGCTAGAGAAGGGGGGAGCAAGACCACAATATATTGCATGTTCTCAGATGGATAAGGATAACTTGAAATGCAAGTTACCTAGTTTGACTTTGGGGGCTGGGAAGTGTATATACGAATTAGAGAAAATGATAGGGGGAAATATGTTAGCCATAGGGGACTTAAAATGTCTGTTGGCAGCTATTCCTGGAGAGAGAGCTGACAACATTTGGAGATGAGCGAGATATGTGGGTGTGACAGCACAGACACAACGCATGATGGAGCACCATTTAATAATTGTAGGGCAGATATTTAGAGGGCTATCAGGGTACAGTATCCGGATACATCAGATATGGGTTGCTATCATGACACGCAAAAGGAAAGAAGATGAAGATCCTATTGCTCATATTAAGATATTCACGAGAAATGGCAGCTTGAGACATGTGAGCCTTGGGAAAAAGCAGTGACACTGTTCTATCCTATTCTGTGTCAGTGACTGCCAGAACAAGTACAGAGGCAAATGGAAAACAAGTTGGAATGGAAGCAAATCCGTGGGCGGAGATACAGTTGACTATCGTGCATCATTGCCGATTATTACAAGAGAAGAATAGAAAGAAAGTTGAGTATAGAAAGATTGAGGAAGGTAAGTTAGTTCAGAAGAAACTGTCAACATTTGCTATAGATGGGGCAATCTTGACAAGTGGAGAAGAAGAAGGAATGCAAGAAATAACGGGTGCATCTCAGGTGAAAAATGGACACCAAGTGGATCAAAGTGGTTGTGGGTTCCGGGCATGAGGAAGGGGTTCCGCAGGCTTCAGAGGAAGAAAAGGAGGATTTCCAAACACCCAAGGTGGATTTAAAAATGCAGAGATGGGAAGCCAGAATACTCAGGGAGCATATAGTGGACGGTTGGCCAGAGGGCCATCCCGAGTGTGTTGGAATTGTGGGATAACAGGGCACATTGCACGTGTATGTTGAAGCCGAGGAAACATGCAACAAAATGGGCAATGTTCAAGAGGGGGGACAGCTTATCCTCTACCATACAGTACACAAACACGATGTCCCAGGATCACACATCTTATCAAAAACAGATGTCACAAGCACAGCAGAGTCAGAAGCAAGGGTCAGTGCAAATGTACCCACCGCTGGCACAATCACCTATGCAGATGCAACAGAATGTGAACACAGGGCAAATACTAACACCTAGAATACAGGGTGTCCATGTGGTAGGAGGGAACCCTTTCACGGGGACAGGGATGAATTTGTACCCTCAATAGGACAGCTCACAGGGGCTGACTTGAAGTGTACTATCTGTAACACCAGACCCTCAAGAGGAACCAAGCGTCGATGTGATGATAGGAGGTAAATCTTTTTCTTTTCTTGTAGACACTGGGGCAACTCGCTCTTGTATACGGAAGGGAAAATATCCAATGTCAGGTATTGCCATGAATGCTCAACTGTTCTCTGGAGCTACAAATTTAGTTCCTTTTACTGATAAATTACCTCTTTCTGTAGGGGAATGTGACGTGTCTGTCCCCTTGTAATATTCGCAACAAACACCAGTTAACATTCTGGGAAGAAATGCAATGACAAAACGTAACATGACAATTTCATTCAATGATCAAGGAATAGTTTGCACCACTCCTGGAATACACTATTTAAATGTAGGAGAGTTTATACTGGTATTTACAGGACAAGTGGCTCTACAACCAGGTCATCCTTTTTTCCTCTGCTAGGGGCATCGGAAGTGGCGGTAACCTTTTGTTGCTGTGCGGCTTGACACTTGATGGTCGTTTAGGTCATTTCCTCTAATCAGGTCTGCCTTGCAGGCGTGTCGGTTTCAGTTTCTCATAGCTCCTGTGGCCTCTGCGGGGCTCATGGCTTTCATGGTCTCCACAGCTGCCACGGGTTCCAGCCTTGTATTGTGGCGGCTGATACCGGAGAGGCAAGACATTCAGGCACAACGTCTTCTGACGCGGTAAGCGTTTTTTCCCCTCTACGGATACTGTAGTGATAGTCTGGTAGAGAGGCGCTGCTTAGCTGTTCACATGTCGAGTCGCCACTTTTCTGCTGCAGACTCTGCTCTTAGTGTTTATCTCTCTACTTAAGGTGCCTGATCCCAGTCAATACCATGGATGCTGGAAAAAAAGGAAATGCCTATGGTTTACGATCGAGGGATCAGGATCATAAATTTGATACCACTACCCCGCTTGACAAGTCCTTTGCAAGATTGACGGAAGTGAGATCAGTAGGCTTAGTGACCTCTACCCTTTCTCCAGCCAGAGACCATGTTTTGGAAGAGTTGACCCATAGTTCCCGCAGGAGACATAAATTTCAGGGTGACTTCCCGGAGTTGGAAATGCACAAATTTGAGTATGATGTCTCCTCTCTTAAATGCCCAACCCAAGAACCTGATAATTCCCTCTTGATGCCTAATCTTGCAGTACCCATATCTTTGGGGAGTACTCCAAGAGCTGATAATATTGACATTATGGAGCCAGCACCCACTCCTGCTGTTTCCTTATCCATGGAAGGGTCTGAGAAACTTACAGGTACTAATATATATTATTTTAGGCAGTTCAATGCTGCCCCGCAAGAGATGGTTAGGCCTAACCCTTTTCAATCAGAACAATGAATTCTCACTCAATGGCCAGTTCTCATGACCAGTATTGCTAAAGCAGCCCTTTTAATCTTGGACTTTTGGTGGATTCATTAAACAATTGGGTGGCAGACTTTTGTTCACCGAGAATTAACACTGCTTTACAAACTAATGAGCCCCTTGGGTCTATCGTTGAGAATCAGTCATCTAAATGCGACAAGGCAAGTCACTCAAATATACCAAGTGAGCTGTTAGAGCAGGCCACACAAACCGATCCCTCTATTAAGGAGCCTTTGACGCCAACCAGCCCTATCATGTTTGCCAACAAAAGGATTATAATTTCCAATATTGACCACACCGGCCCTGAACAGGAATCATCTTCTTCTTTCCTGGTATTTGCCCAGACCTAGGATCAAAAAGTGATCAAACAACCTACATCTGCGAATGCTAGTCTCAAGGTGGGATCTTTGCAAATTTGGAGCCTAAGAAAGTGTCAAATGCCTAAAGTAGATGACTCGAGTATACATGGCTTTGTTATGGACCAGAGAAACTTTGTTATCACTAACATCTGCAAGGTTGATAGTCCGGAGTCTAGAGAAGCCGTGTGCTATAAGGTCCTAGCCTGGCTAAGACAAAGAACTGGGCCGCGTGTGGTCAGATTATCTGACTTGAAGATTCTCCATAGACTGGACCTAACAGACTGGTGCTCGCACTCTTTAATGACTGTATTCTAGTGGGATATGGGTCTAGTACTTTACCTTTGTTCTTAAGAATATGTAACTATCTCCCTAGGGGGCCTTCTAGCTGTAATTTAATTCTCTGATGTACATCAGTATTGTGGGGTTTCCTATATATGTAGCTCTTTGTACGTATAATTGAGGCTTAGTTGTTTACTTTTCTTTAAGGCATTTCCCCCTTGGATGTTCTATATATTTTGCTGTTTGTTTCTTGTTGTTTGTACAATTTGGTCTGTATTGATTGTGTTTGTTTTGTTTTGCGCCCTTAAGCCTTTGGGTACCTCGGTGCGCATTACAAATTATTAAACATAAACATAAACATAAATATACGAGGAGTTCCGGTAGATCCGGAACATATGGGGGGAGCATTTTATTAACATGGCTACCTGGATTAGTAGGGAAAATTGAGAGGATACCTGATGAATTTATATTTAGACCACAAGTACCTATGGATGAGGAAGAAGGACAGACTATTCCTATAGACATGGAAGCAGCTGTAGTACGAGGGGAAATAGCAATGCTTGAAGGAGTAGATGATGAAAGCAGAGCGTGGAGAATAGTGATAACTCTTGGAGAGGGATACAGATTAAGTGACATAACAGATGAAGATATGTTCAGAGATGAACGTATAGATGATGAGGTAGTGTTTTTCAGAAGCATTACATACTGTATAAAGATTGAGAAAAGGGAAGTCCCAAAGCGAATGGCACTTATGCGGCAAAGACTAGCATTCTTTCAGGAAGACCTAGAAAAGGACGCCAAGTGTCCTTTGGACTATGGGCACATATGACGTGGGCTATTGAAGGGAATAGGAGAGGTTAAAAATAAAAGTTAAGCCAGGAGTAATTTTACCATGATTGAAGCAGTACCCCATGTCTCGTGAAGTTGATGAAGGTATATTTAAACCATTTCAGCGCTGATGAAGCACAGAATCCTAGTGCATCGGAGTCCCTGTGCAATACTGTGGTGTATCTGAATAAGAAATCTAAAGGAGGGCCATGGAGATTTATCCAGGACTTGCACACTCTTAATCAGATTGCAGAAACAGAGTTTCTATTAGTTCCGAATCCTGTGACAATATTGTGTAGCATCCCAGTTGAAGCTAAATAATTCACTGTGATCGATTTGAAAAATGCGTTTTTCTCGATCCCGTTGCACAAATACTCACACGACCTTACTTCCTTAGGTTCAGACAAAAGCGACTAAAACATACTTGTTTACCTCAAGGTTATTGTGAGTCCCCATAAATCTTTAATAGGGTCCTACAGATGGATTTAGGTAACATTGAGCTCAAGAGTGCGGTAATTCAGTAAGTAGATGACATATTAGTCTGTAGTGAATCAGAGGATGAATGTAGACAGTACTTTGTTCAGTTAATGACTATATGGGCAAACAAAGGATATAAAGTAGATAAGGGGAAAGTACAGTATTGTCAAGAAGAAGTGTTGTACATAGGTCAGTTAATTTCATATGAAGAAAAGAAAGGGGCACCTGAGAGAGCTGAGGCTATCATGAAGACACTGAAGCCAAATACAGTGAGGCAAATGCAGGAATTTCCAGACTTATACAATTATTGTAGGGCCTGGGTGTTCGATTACAGCACATACACAAAACTGATGCTGCATGCACTTAAGAGAGCACAGGTTGGTATGGAAAAGAATGGAGGAAGGATTTTAGAAATTTCAAAGGGCAATTTGTACAGCTCCAGTTTTGGGAATTCCCAATTATAGTGAAGAATTGTATTTGGTTTCACACACTAATGGGTCAGTAATGACAGCAGTACCCACACAAAGAACAGCACTAGGGTATAACCCTGTGGCATATTACCGTGGGATTTTAGATCCAGTCATGAGAGGACCTTTTCCATGCAAACCATCTTTGGCTGTTGACACATTTGCAATTGAGAAGTCCACAAGTATTACAATGGGCTGTGCTATGACGTTATACGTGGAGCACACCTTATTTACCATTTTAGAGAAACCCAAAGGTACATTGACGACACAAAAGCTTCTGCTTATGAAGTGTTGATTTCTAATCCAGTGATTAAAATTGTAAAAGTTTAAAATAGTGAACACAGCCACATTTATAGCTGAACTTGTAAAAGAAGGTGATCATGTGCATGACTGTGCTAATTATGTCGAATTCTATGATGATAGACCCTGTGTGAAAGAAAATGCTTTAGCGGGAGGTGAGTTTCTCTTTATTGATGGTTCTTCAAAAATTGACCAAACTAGTGGGGAGAGGCATTCAGGATCTGCAGTTGTAAGACACATATTAAATGGTGAATTTGAGCTAGTGGTGAGTGCGAGACTACCATCACATTTTTCAGCACAGGCCGCAGAATTGGTAGCGCTTATTGTTGCGCTTTTGAAACACAAGAATCAGGAAGTGACGGAGTACAGTGTCTCCGCCTATGTAATGTCAACCGTACACGCAGGCCTGTCATGTGGGAAAAGGAGGGGTTATCTATGCACACACGTCATTACAGTGCAACATGCATCTTTATTGGTCAGGCTCATTAAGGCACTACAACTCCTAGTAGTCATAGCAGTCATAAAATGTGCAGCGCATACTACACTAACAGACTTTATTACTCATGGAAACGAGGCCGCAGATGTAGATGCCAAAAGAGTTGCATATTCCTCCGAAATGTTGAGTTTCGACACTGAAAATGTTAAAGAAATATTGGGCCTCATTCCGACCCTGGCGTTAACCAAGGCGCTATTAGCGCCTTGGTTGACGCCGTTATTTTTCCGACTCCACCATGGTGAATGGCGGAATTACCGGACCATTCCAAGGTTGGCGGGGTCGGTAATTCCCCATTCACCAAGGGCCCTTCCCCATTCCCATTTTTGCCCCATAGGGCTCAATGGGAATGGGGAAGGCGCTAATTACGGCACCGTAAATTATGGTGCCGTAATAAGCTCCTAGGTCCCTTTGCGGGTTGGTTTTTTAATGCCTGCAAAAAGCAGGCGTTAAGTACCAACCCACAAAGGGAACTCGGAATAGGGCGGTAAGGGTTTAACGGTACCGGTCTCGTTAACGGTGACCGTTAACCCTTACCGCCCTACTTGGAATGACCCCCATTGAGTAGAAGCATGGTGATGCGAGAGGAGTTTAATATGCTGTCAGTAACACAACTAATAGAGATACAGGGTAGAGCCCCACAAGAAGACCACAAGCTATGGAGACGTAGGGGGTTTTCATTATCCCCCATTGAAGTACTAGCGAGACAGGAAAGCACTGGAAAGCCAGTGATGGCGGTGGCATTGCTGAAAATCACAATTGAGCAGCTGCATTACCCCGCGAATATAACCAGAGAAAGTCTTGCTGCCACCATCGCAGAGGACTGGTTTGCTCCCAATCTGTTGGAACACCTTGCACAGTTTATTGTGAATTGCATTGTGTGTCAGAAATGTACAGCTGTGCATACACTAAGAACAATCAGAGGAGTAATACCCCGTCCAAATGGCCCATTTCAGCATTTGCATATCGACTATGTCGATATGCTGCAGACATGTAATGGATGCAGGTATCTATTAGTGGTGGTGAATCCCTTTTCTCGATGGACCGAGGCAGATCCTTGTTGATGCCACTTGCACAGCAACGTTTCTAGTGTGCAAAGTATTTCCAAGATGGGGTATGTGTGAAGTATTGGGGTCAGATAATGGGCCACACTTTGTTCAATGTATTGTTTCAACAAATAGGGTGTCTGTTGAACGTAAAGCATACGTTTTCTTCTGCCTATCACCCAAAAGCAAACAAGATATGTGAGAGGCTCAATGGCCTCCTTAAGGAAAGGATAGCAAAGATCAGATTAACTTTGAAAACGGGATGGCTATATTGCCTACCCTTAGCCTTGTATGCCCTTCGAAATCAGCCAGGTTTGGGCAATCACCTTACGCCCCATTAACTAGTAACAGGACACCGCATGAGAACACCCCTTACAACCCCATCTAGAGACAGGGGTGATGCCCAGAGTGTAGCACAGACTCTAGGTGACGAGATGCATGATTATTTGACATGTATAACTACCAGTGTTTCTTTCATCTCAGATCAAGTCAAGCATCAGAGGGAGGTGTCAAGGAAGAGGACAGTCCAGTAACTAATCCAAGTGAATTATTACCGCCACCAAAGTTATATGTTGGCTACCAAGTGCTTATAAAAATGTTACCTGTAGGTGGCATGAGCAAAGATTTAACTGACCTTTTGTGTAGAAGAATTTTGCCCTACTGCAGTTAGGGTGGCTGGAAGAAGAGCTTGGTTACATTTAGGAGACGCAAAAATCTACGTAGGTGAGACACTGCCTCTATTACCCGCTGACCAGGAAGCAAGACAAGAAGAAGTATTGCAGTGTGTGCAGACTGGTTCGATGACCAGAAAGAAGGACAAAGATACAATGTGCGACTAGAACATTTCTTTTGGACTGGAATTCATTGGACACTCGTTAAACATGTTTGCTGGTAGTGCATGGACTTGTAGGGAATTCCAGAGCTTAAATGTACTTTTAGAGATTCTTTGAAAAAAATACAATCAGATTGATATTATGCCCAAGCACCAATTCCTTATTATAAACTGAAAGGGAGACCAATACCCACATTAATTTGGGGGAGCATATCTATTTTAAGAATAACACTTGACACCAGCTGATATTGATACACATAAGCTTGTATTTGCAGTTTTTGTGTTTATACTCCAGTCATAGCCTATTCTTGATAGGAGAGATGTTAATATTCTCACGTTTCTTCATGACCCAAAGAATGGACCAGTTGTAAGGAGGCTTTTAATCACAATAATTGAGCAAATTGTGCAACTGCAAATGTGAGTGCAGTAATTGTATTAAACTTGATTCAGGAGGAAGAAAATGCAGTTGCAGGAAGACTAGCAATTCAAAGAGAAATGGCGTGGCACACAAAATGTTTTTCCAGACTCTTATGTCCGACATACATATGCAGGTGCTTTTTTCTTTTTCTTTCTGTATCTTACCTTTTAAAGTCTTTGTCAGTCTGATGGTTTAATTGACAACCCGACACCTGTGATCTTTCCCAGTATAAGTACAAATGATTATCATTTCTTTGACCTGTTTTGGTATGTCAGACGACATAGGAGGGATGCAGAATAAGATAAACAGGGGATAAATAACTATCTTGACAATTCAGCTCACTTGGGGACTAATATGTGGGACCACACATGTGAAAAGTGGGGAAAAGTGCATCTGATGAGAGCTGCTATGTCTGCTCCCTCATACCCTATGCCAAGAGTACAGTAAGAGCATTCATTTCAAAAGAGATGTTGGCATATGATGTAAAGTGCCTATTCATCTAGCAGAATGTACTACCAGAGGACAGTTCCAAGGCAACTGGGCAACCCTGCGATGGCGATGAAGACAGTCGTTTCCGTAACAGGATGATTATATCAAGGCAACACAAATGGAAAAGGAGCCTAGATGGAAAGTAAAGATGCTTGTGTATCCATCCATGGGACAAGATAAAGTAATAGTTGAAGAAATGAAGAGGATGAATTGCTCTGACAAAACCGAAAGAACTGGAATGCCTGAATGCTGGGAAGCTTCACAGCTATTGCTTCATGGCGAGTGATTATGACAAAAGGATGGGAAAATTGACTGATTTTCTGTGCAGCTCATGTACTAAGGAAGGAACCAGTGTATGAGGTGCAGAAAATGAACAATGAGTGCCCAAAGTCTTGGGACAAGAACTCTGAACTGCTAACAAGGGTGGACGACGAATCAGGACCATTGGCTGTAGTTCCATTGATTAATACCACAATGTGCTTTTGAAGCAATGGTAAAGTCCAAGTTGGATAAAATAAAGGGTGCAAGAACATAATTGACATCCCAGGAATGAAGAGAGGGACTGCTGTCCTAATGGATCGATATTGGGTTTGTGGATCAAGAGCATATATGAAGTTGCCCAGGAACTAAGGTGGAGTGTGCTGTTCCATGTTCCAGCCTTGATGATTCCCCAGTGTGATTTGAATATCAAGGGATTTCCAAAAGTGGATGAGCACTTGAGAAAAAGAAGGTCACTTGCACTCTGGTGGATAAAAAGAGGGAACTAGTTCTCATCAAAATCAATAAAGGCTTATGAAGACATTCCTGATGTAGACAAGTTGTTCAGCAAAACTGCTATGATAATGACATCTATATTCTTTCCCAGACTCCAAACAGTAGTCAATGCCAAATGGCTACAGATTACCAGGTGGGAGCTGCTGCAGACAATCAATGCCACTATCAAAGGATTAAATGCTATGAAGGGAGAATTGAGGGCCATAAGGTTTATGACCCTCCATAACAGGTATGTCCTTGACATGATTACAGCAATGGGAGGAGGTGTTTGCGCAAAGGGTGGGCCTTCTTGCTGTACATTCATACTATCTCATGACAGTGATAACAGGACTTTGATGGATGCTACAACCATGTTGACAGAATTGCACACGGAAATGGAGAAGACAGAGGCTATTGGAGATGACGATTGGTTCTCATACCTCTTTTCATGGATTCCCGATTGGATGACAAGTATATTCAATCTCTTTGGAGCAATATTGTTGATGACAATGCTTGGATTCTGTTTTATAAGGATAATAATTGGACAACATCAGAAAACAGCAAAGAAAGCACTAGGAATGAAGATCATGATCGACTTGAAGGGTGAAACAGAAGACAACGCTCAGACTGAAAGTACCATCAGAGACCGTAAAAAAGCCAGTATTGTGGCACCTGAGGGAATAAAGTTCCTGCACCCAAGAGATCCTAAGAATTACATGGGACGTTGGGTCTTCGGTGCCCCAAGTGGAGAATGTAGTTAAATGATCTGGAGTGTGGACGAACACATTACAAATGGGGGAACCCTGAGGGGGGAGACAAAGATATGGATACCAAAGAAACCTTTCTTCAAGAGAAGATTCAAAGAGGCAGTAAAACTTGTGGAGGTGGTTGAGGACTCAAGCAGAGGGGGGAATGCAGAGGAGCAGACGTACACATCAGCAGGAGATCCTATCCCCCTCCCTTTTCTGTATTGGTGCCATGGGACCATGCCTTGTCTAACCTCAGCTACTCTACCAATAATACAGCTCGCATATGGAAGATGGTATCCATTAAGATGACCATATCGAAAGTACCCTCGAGTTGATGACAGCCTACATGAGGAGCTCCCTCAAGGAATCTGAGAAAGAGAAAATTAACTAATGACGTTATAAGAAAGTGTGCACGACATCTCGAGATACTCAATGAAGATGATGTATGGATCCTAGAGAAGAACGGAAGAAGTAAAGAATCAAGTGAAAACTCAAATGTAAAAGAAGAAAATTAAACGATAAAAAGCTCTGCAGAAATCAGAAACATGAAGAATGTACTTCATGTTTCTGATTTCTGTAGAGCTTTTTATCGTTTAATTTTCTTCTTTTACATTCTGAAACCCAAGATAGATCAAGTCACCGTATAGGTTATCTATAAGTAGTAAATAAAATGCAGGTGGAGTCTCCATTGTACAGAAACTGGACATTGGTATCATGAAATAATAAGCCAATGAATGATGGAGAAAGAAGGAAAGGCTGTGTCACAGTAGAATAAGCAGGTTATTGGAGCTGTGCTGGGAGGCTGTCTGGCCTGAAGTCAAGAACTAAGAGTCAAGGTTGGCTACCTACGCTGAAAGAGAACGTGTGTGCGGAGGATGAATCCTCTTACGGTAAGGTGCAAGAAAGAACTCAAAGGTTGCCAAGTCTTAATTCATTTAACAAATTTAAAAGCCTGCAGAATGAGCAGAATCGTGGTCTCTTGTCACGTGAGTCGAGGATGGAAATAGGGCTTGAACTTGGAGTTCCAGATATGATATTGAATGCCCTCACCCCTGTTGCATTCCCGGGACGAGAATACTCTGCAATGCCAAGTACAAAATTAATTTCATGGCAGAAGGCATGGGTGATGAGAGATACTGTGCTAATTGGATGATAATGCAGTCTCATGTCCTATCTACTTGCACCTGGGTTTTGGCTTACGTGCTGCTAATTGAACCAAATGTTCCAGGCATGGCCAAGCGTGCCAAACGAATTGTATTAGTCTGTATAACAAAGGACCTTATAGCTTAAGAAACCAATGAAACAATGTGCAACTGATTTTTCATAATTGACATGTAGGAAGAGGTAGGCATACCTTTTCCACCTGATGTTGGTCAGCCAATAACACCCCACCTACCACTTCTATGGATATCCAACCATAAACTTAGATGAGTAAAGTGACTTCTCTTTAGTGGGGTGTATTCGGTCAAGGCGCAGTTGTCGGTCCACACTGTCCAACCCTTACAGGACATGCAACCGACATACCTGATTGGCTTCTTTCCACAGTCACTCAACCACTGCTTCAGTTCAACAGTGGCATTCAATTTATATTATTGCTGTTGTCTTCAACACAAGTTTTGCCACTATTCACTTGTTGGATTGTCACACTTTCTCATAGTGTTGCCACTGTTTCAACTTTCAGCTTCTACAGTTCCTCTTTTCCTTCTGTCTCTTTCCAATGCTTGCTTTCTCTCAATTTGTACAATTCACAGTGCTTTATATTCGGTATCAGGTAATAAAATTGTGGTAAAAATGGCACTTATAAAAATAATTGCGGCAAAAATGCTCTGCTTTGACCCGGTAAAGGTGTACGTCATTATACCATTTAAGGGGAGCAGGGGTTGCGGGGTTGTCCCCCGTTCCCCTTAAATGGTATACTGAGTCCAGGGGTTGTGGGGATGTCACCCGCATCCTTTACATCGTTGTCGCGCAAAAAACACTGCATTTTTGCCCCAATATTTTGTATTCACAGCCATTTTTGCTGCGATTTTAAGACATGGAACCTTATATTCATTACCAATGCTTACTTTCTTTAGTTTCCATGATTCATAATTCCTTTGTATCAGGGAATGCTTTTTTCTGCTTTCCACTCGTGTGGCATTCATTCATTATTACTTTCCTTTAGTTTGGTTTTCAAAATTGCAGTTCATTCATATCTAAAACAATGTAACTGCAAATTCACAGTTCACTCTCCTGCTGGGAATTTGCACCCCGGTCACGGGCTTCTCATTCAGTTACAAATTTCCTGTTATCTTGGCCTTTCAGTGGCCTTTCCATTTTTATCACAGTACGGTATATACAAACCGCATCAAACATCTGTGCTTTCCATTTCTGATCCGGCACTCACATTGCCTCTGCTGTCACTCTCGAACGCTCTGACCTTCTTTCACCACGCAGCTCACACCACCACATCCTGGAGTCACTCAGCCTCACTTGACTTAACGGGTATGCTGTCTTTGTGTGCCCTTATCCAATCCAGTCAGTTTCTTCGTGTCTGCTGCTGCACCTAAATCTGCAAGCCCCTCTTCCTGGGTGTCTGACAACTCAGGCTACCGGAGAGGGAGTCCTCTTGACTCCTGGAGGTCTGCAGCCTGACCCTGCCACTGTAGACGTTCTGACATTGCCAGCCACAGTCTGCTTCTGCTGAAATGACTCAGCAGCACCTCAGCGCTTCGGAAGCACATCTCCCTGCCTTCACCTCCGGCTTCTCCGTCGGCTCGCATTACACGGACGATCTCAATCTTCTCTGCAAGTTCTTTATTAGCCTCACCTGAGCGGGCCATTTATATCGCCCCTCTGGCTTCAGATGCAGGACCATCACAGTTTCACAACGGTCTTGGTACGCAGCATCCATCTTCCTTGTCCCAGTACCAGAGTGGTGTTTTCATATGTCTGAGTTAATAAAGTTTGAATGTGAGTTTCTATGTGGTCTCTTCCTCATCTCAGTACCATAGTGGTCTATATTGGGAGATGGTTTTCTAATACAATAGGGAAGGGATTGTTAATATCCCAAAAAAGTCTGGGGGACATTTCATTTGTTATGAATGTGAAATGGGAAATACTGCATCTCCCCCAAGGATACCTCACTCCACTCCCCAAGTCTCATAATCTGAGGTCCCCCACTACTCTCAGCCGTACAAATGATTGAACATAAGGTCTAACGTAATTCTAAAGTGTACATGTCTGACGCATGTCTTTTACATGCTAGATTTATGTTACGCCTCCACCAACATGTGATCCAAGGTGTGAAAGAATTCAATTTGAAAAGCTGCAAAGGTGTAATTGCTTAAGTTTAAAAACAAATTGTAACCCAACGAGACTGTGATTATATGATAGAATGCGCGCTCTGCTAAACAGACACACTTTCAAAAGATGCTTTCTGGTTAAATGTGGTGCATCTGGTTAAACCAGAGCTGAATTCTGGCCCAGAGAGTGAGTACTATATCCACAGTCATCCATATAAGTGATATATGATTACTGCTGTTGTGCACAATCCAAAGACACACCTGCATCTGAAAGGTGTAATGGGCACAATTTCAGATTCAAAACGTACATGCAACTTCAAATGTGCACATGAGAAACTATGTAGTGATTGTTCATGTTATTTTCCTTTTAGAACTTAATTTGTAAGTTACTTTTAAGGGGAAAACTATTATACAGATATACAGTGGTACATCTGACCCTGTCAGTGCTAAAATGTAAGTTCCAGACTAAGTTCCCCACCTTCAGATCCAAGAGTTACGTCCATACCAGGAAGTCCTTAGTGATTCCCAAGTGACAATTTCACACATCACTAGCATGTGAGAGGGCTTGCTTGTGAAGATTGAGCTATATCCATAGCTAACCTTTGGAGTAAGTTCAGGATGATCTAAGGAATGTAATGTAATTGCAGACAGAGCCATTTGTTCTTTGGTAGACACAGCATTGGTGGAACTAGGGCTGCTCAGACAATACCCATTGCACCATTTTGGATGCTTAACTCAGCCTGCAGCAAGTGGACTTTGGGAATTCCTGCAAAACAGGGTGAACATTCCCCTAATGTCCCTAGGGTAGGTAAGAGATATTTGATAGAAGAACATTATATCTTTCCTACCCCTAAGGAGCAGGAAAGCAGGACACCTAGGTACACAGATGAAGACAGTGTGCCCGGCCATGTCTCTGTGCATGTCAGCTGAACTATGATCATGTACCTGACTGCCGTCTGAGTTTTGTGATGCTGCTATGTCTGAGAAGGCCAGTTGAGCTACCTGGCTCCAAACTGCCAACACTGCTATGGAGCATCTTCAAGCTGCTTGTTAACATTATCACATGCACATTTAGGAGAACTTGCATAGCGCCTTTCTGCCATTTTGGTGTCCACCCTGCATATGGTCCTGTAAGAGAAGAGGGAGGTGTGCGCCTTTAGCGGGATATAGTGAGAGGCAGCTGTGGAACCTGTGGTGATCAGTGCAAATCAGAAGTACCCAAATCTACAATGCCTGTACGGCCCTATGAGAATGGCAGCAGCACTTGGGTATATCTTTGCCCAGATGAGGGAGCAGCCCAAGATTTGATAATTTACTGATCTGTGAATCTGGTTGGCTTTAGGTTTTGGGTCTGAGCGATAGAGCTAAAGAGGTGAGCTTTGTCATAGGGTTTGCTGTATGCTGTGGTTTGTATGTGCAGTGTAAAGTGGTAGGATATGTTAGGTATAAGTATGTTAGTCGTGAAGAGCAGGGCACTAGATGCATGGTGCCTGAAAGCTGCTCTTCATTGATCCCATGCTGACGAGTTCCATGTGGATTTGCAGTATTTTCCTATGACACTAAATAGGTGGTACATTCATGTCTAAATTACCATGAATGGGCATCATTAGTTTCTGTTTTCAAGCTGCTGGTGGCAGTCGAAATCTAGGTTTTTAGCTGTTCTCTGGAGGATGGGCAATGCACTTCAAGTTTAAGGTTGGAACCATCATTAGGGCATCGTTTCTACATCATAGAGCTCACAGTAGTTAATATTGTGGACACTTGTACAGGATGGTGGCCCTGGATCTGGAAGCCACAGTGCATGATGCAGAGTATTTTGAAGTGAATCATTTGTATTTGTGTTTGCATTCATTGAATATATAGAGCGCTTTCACCGAAGCACTTAAAAAACAATGGAACAGTGGTAAACAATAATGAAATGAAATGACAAGTCAGAAGAGAAGCACAAGCATGATGCATTAAGTATTAGAGTGAAGAAATAGAAGGCTTTCTTCAAGTGGGTCTGACAAACATGAAGAGGAGAAGAGGACCGTACATGAAGGAGCAAAGTATTCCAGTGTATGGGGGCCAACAAAGAGAAAGAGTGAAAATGGTAAGCAGCACAAGTTGGCTTGGGGACCGAGAGAAGGTAGAGGGATTGAGAATGAAGGGATCGTGTGATTAGTAGAAGGAGAATAGAGGTGAGAGATATGAGTGAGCAACTCCATGAAGACACTTAAAAATGATAGAAAGAAAGTGGGAATGAAGATAGAGATCAAAATAAAGTAAACAGGCAGAGAGAAGAGGAGGAGTGATGAGGGACCACTGGTGGGGTTGAAAGAGTAGATGAATAGAGAAATTAAAGATAGGGCATGAAGTGGCATCAAGATAGACCAAGCAATAGGGCAGAGCAGTGTTTAACATGAAAAAGGATGAGGGAGACAATAAGAAGGCTAGTAGCATGGAAAGAGAGATAAGGACAAGTCTGTCAAATATTACATAGGTGAAAAGGAGTGATGTAGGCAATATTAAATATGTGGGGTGTGTGGGATGTTCTGACCCACTAGGCTCTGCCCTGCAACATCACTGTGTGCTGCTTTCATCAGAAACAACAGGATGGCCGCCAAAAAGCTCTATGTGCTAAAAAATCTCTGAGAAGTGCGCAGGGAAACCTGAAAAATAGGCCACCAATCCATTTTGCCTGTGTCAGTGGTGGAACCCGAGACCACACTACCAAAACCTGTCATTGGGCTGCCCACAGAGTGAAATGGAATTACCTGAAAAGGCAGGGCTGCATTGCCAGGAAAACCCAGAAGTGCTTTAAAATCTGTTTTTCCTTGGCTGTTGAAAGTGCAAAATCATGGTTCCCAAACATAAGAAAAGATCAAAAATCCTTGTTGGGTGCTAAACATCACTTTATTTAAAGAATCCACCTAAGCACAATGCCAGGAGAAGCACATTTCATCACAAAAATATCCCCATTCAAAATGGTGCTTGCCTGGACAAATATGTCAGAATATGGGCACAGTACCGCCAAACCGCCTGTGTCAGAGCTGTCATTTGCTTAAACTGGCAGTTTAAAACTTATGTCTTAAAATCAAATTGTGGAAAAGATTAGACTTGCCATCAAAAGCAATATAGGTTGCTACCATTACATTTCTATGTTTTAAAAAGACTGGAATGAAGAGATCTGTGTGTATATTTGTTGAAAATGTAAGTTTATTTAGAAAAGACAATTTTAAACAAGGTCTTCTAAAAGTGAACTAATGTTAGCCACAGTACTTCAAAGGCACATTCCACAGTTTGCCCCAAACAAAGGCATCTTTTAATGGAGGTGGGAGAAGATTTTGCCATGCTGCTCTGAAGAGAGACAAAAGACTCTCTTGATTGAAAAGATATGCAGATTCAACTGTCAACAGAAAACAACTGCCAGCAGGAAGAGAGCCTGGGAGTGCTCTGGACCCAGGCAAACCTTGGGGGGCGGGAGCAGACAGATGTGTTTATCTTGACCCACAAGAAAATATCTTTTTGAAAAAGACTCACAAAGAACTGTGCAAAATTTGTAAAAATCTGTAAATATACAGGCCGATTCATGGAATAATTAGCGCAGCGCACAGTGGCCAAAAACGTGCGATTCGCAGTGGAATAGCGAAAATCGCATTGCAAATGCGAAAATCACACGAAAAGCAGCGCACATCGATTCATGGAAGGCAGTGCGCGAGAAAACCATCGGATGTGCGTTAAAAAAGTGCACGGCGCACGTTGGCGCACAGGCCATCTAACGGCGTGCGCCAGGTCACAGCGAAAATCGTACAGGCCACAGCGAAAATCGCACATAGCGCAGCGCACACAACAGAAGTAGGCGGAACACGGGGCTTAACACTCGGAATGGGGAACAACTTGCCAAAATGTGGGCGTCACGGGGGAAGTACAGGGTGCAAGGGCGCGGAACGCCCACACGCTCGCCTACAACCCGTGTTCATGGAATCGAATAGGGCAAAAAAGCGCATGGTCAAACCAGCGCACAGGCACAAACACGACCGCCACAAGAAAGCAGGCGGTAGCGTCTCTGCGCCTGTAATAAATGTGCGCCAAAAGGTGCGCCAACAAATAGTACCTATATACAGCCATGATGAATGTCCTATACTGTGGCCCTCCAAGACAAATGACGTGCAAAGGGGTACCCACAAACACGGACACCCGCTGACTGAAAAATAACGTGTGCGTGTATTCTGGGGTGCGTGGGAAGTCTCACACGCGATTTGTCAGGGTACGTGGATTTCAGGGGTGCGTGGGAAGTTCCACATGCGATTTGGCCGGGTACGTGCGCGGGAATTTCCACACGCGATTTGTCTGGGTACGTGGATCTCAGGGGTGCACGGGAAGTCACACACTCGATTTGGCAGGGTACGTGGATTTCAGGGGTGCGCGGGAAGTTCCACACGAGATTTGGCCGGGTACGTGCGTGGGAATTTCCACACGCGATTTGTCTGGTACGTGGATCTCAGGGGTGCGAGGGAAGTCTCACATGCGATTTGGCAGGGTACGTGGATTTCAGGAGTGCGCGGGAAGTTCCACACGCGATTTGGCCGGGTACGTGCACGGGAATTTCCACACGCGACTTGGCTGGGTACGTGGATCTCAGGGGTGCGCGGGAAGTCCCACACGCAATTTGGCAGGGTACGTGCGCGTGAATTTCCACACGCAATTTGGCTGGGTACGTGTATGACTGGGGTACGCAGGAAATTCTACATGCGATTTGGCTGTGTGCTCCCAGGTATTCCCTGTACACCCTCCACGGCCCCTGCAGGCAGCCGACACCACAGGGGACTACCCTGCACAACTGCTCATGTCACCCAGCACCCCCACCTCCCAGCAGTGCAGGGGCAGCCTCCACCAGGCCCCCACTCATGTCTCCCACCACCCCCACCCCCCAGCATCCAGGGGCAGCCTCCACCAGGCCCCCACTCATGTCTCCCACCTCCCCCACCCCCCAGCAGTGCAGGGGCAGCCTCCACCAGGCCCCCACTCATGTCTCCCACCACCCCCACCCCCCAGCATCCAGGGGCAGCCTCCGCCAGGCCCCCACTCATGTCTCCCACCGCCCCCACCCCCCCAGCCACCATGGGCAGCCCCCACCAGGCCCCCACTCATGTCCAACTCATGTCTCCCACCACCCCCACCCCCAGCAGTGCAGGGACACCCTCCACCAGGCCCCCACTCATGTCCCCCTTGCACCCCCACCCCCGAGCATCCAGGGGCACCCTCCACCAGGCCCCCACTCATGTCTCCCACCACCCCCACCCCCCAGCCACCAGGGGCAGCCTCCACCAGGCCCCCACTCATGTCTCCCACCACCCCCACCCCCCAGCAGTGCAGGGGCAGCCTCCACCAGGCCCCCACTCATGTCTCCCACGACCCCCACCCCCCAGCCACCATGGGCAGCCCCCACCAGGCCCCCACTCATGTCCAACTCATGTCTCCCACCACCCCCACACCCCAGCAGTGCAGGGGCACCCTCCACCAGGCCTCCACTCATGTCCCCCTTGAACCCCCACCCCCCAGCATCCAGGGGCACCCTCCACCAGGCCCCCACTCATGTCCCCCTACACCCCCACCCCCCAGCAGTGCAGGGGCACCCTTCACCAGGCCCCCACTCATGTCTCCCACCACCCCACCCCCAGCCACCAGGGGCAGCCTCCACCAGGCCCCCACTCATGTCTCCCACCACCCCCACCCCCCAGCAGTGCAGGGGCAGCCTCCACCAGGCCCCCACTCATGTCTCCCACCACCCCCACCCCCCAGCAGTGCAGGGGCAGCCTCCATCAGGCCCCCACTCATGTCTCCCACCACCCCCATCCCCCAGCATCCAGGGGCACCCTCCACCAGGCCCCCACTCATGTCCCCCTGCACCCTCACCCCCCAGCAGTGCAGGGGCACACTCCACCAGGCCCCCACTCATGTCTCCCACCGCCCCCACCCCCCAGCCACCATGGGCAACCCCCACCAGGCCGCCACTCATGTCCAACTCATGTCTCCCACCACCCCCACCCCCCAGCAGTGCAGGGGCACCCTCCACCAGGCCCCCACTCATGTCCCCCTGCACCCCCACCCCCCAGCATCCAGGGGCACCCTCCACCATGCCCCAGTCATGTCTCCCTGCACCCCCACCCCCCAGCAGTGCAGGGGCACCCTCCACCAGGCCCTCACTCATGTCTCCCACCACCCCCACCCCGCAGCCACCAGGGGCAGCCTCCACCAGGCCCCCACTCATGTCTCCCACCACCCCCACCCCCCAGCAGTGCAGGGGCAAACTCCACCAGGCCCCCACTCATGTCTCCCACCACCCCCACCCCCCAGCATCCAGGGGAACCCTCCACCAGGCCCCCACGCATGTCCCCCTTCACCCCCACCCCCCAGCAGTGCAGGGGCAGCATCCACCAGGCCCCCACTCATGTCTCCCACCACCCCCACCCCCCAGCATCCAGGGGCTCCCTCCACCAGGCCCCCACTCATGTCTCCCACCACCCCCACCCCCCAGCAGTGCAGGGGCAGCCTCCACCAGGCCCCCACTCATGTCTCCCACCACCCCCACCCCCCAGCATCCAGGGGCACCCTCCACCAGGCCCCCACCCATGTCTCCCACCACCCCCACCCCCCACCCACCATGGGCAGCCTCCGCCAGGCCCCCACTCATGTCTCCCACCCACCCCCACGCCCCAGCAGTGCAGGGGCTGCCTCCACCAGGCCCCCACTCATGTCTCCCACCACCCCCCAGCATCCAGGGGCACCCTCCACCAGGCCCCCACCCATGTCTCCCACCACCCCCACCCCCCACCCACCATGGGCAGCCTCCGCCAGGCCCCCACTCATGTCTCCCACCCACCCCCACGCCCCAGCAGTGCAGGGGCAGCCTCTACCAGGCCCCCACTCATGTCTCCCACCACCCCCACCCCCCAGCATCCAGGGGCACCCTCGACCAGGCCCCCACTCATGTCCCCCTGCACCCTCACCCCCCAGCAGTGCAGGGGCACACTCCACCAGGCCCCCACTCATGTCTCCCACCACCCCCACCCCCCAGCCACCATGGGCAACCCCCACCAGGCCGCCACTCATGTCCAACTCATGTCTCCCACCACCCCCACCCCCCAGCAGTGCAGGGGCACCCTCCACCAGGAACCCATTCATGTCCCCCTGCACCCCCTCCCCCCAGCATCCAGGGGCACCCTCCACCATGCCCCAGTCATGTCTCCCTGCACCCCCACCCCAAAGCAGTGCAGGGGCACCCTCCACCAGGCCCCCACTCATGTCTCCCACCACCCCCACCCCCCAGCCACCAGGGGCAGCCTCCACCAGGCCCCCACTCATGTCTCCCACCACCCCCACCCCCCAGCAGTGCAGGGGCAAACTCCACCAGGCCCCCACTCATGTCTCCCACCACAACCACCCCCCAGCATCCAGGGGCACCCTCCACCAGGCCCCCACTCATGTCCCCCTTCACCCCCACCCCCCAGCAGTGCAGGGGCAGCCTCCACCAGGCCCCCACTCATGTCTCCCACCACCCCCACCCCCCAGCATCCAGGGGCACCCTCCACCAGGCCCCCACTCATGTCTCCCACCACCCCCACCCCCCAGCAGTGCAGGGGCAGCCTCCACCAGGCCCCCACTCATGTCTCCCACCACCCCCACCCCCCAGCATCCAGGGGCACCCTCCACCAGGCCCCCACTCATGTCCCCCTGCACCCCCACCCCCCAGCAGTGCAGGGGCAGCCTCCACCAGGCCCCCACTCATGTCTCCCACCACCCCACCCCCCAGCAGTGCAGGGGCACCCTCCACCAGGCCCCCATTCATGTCCCCCTGCACCCCCACCCCCCAGCATCCAGGGGCACCCTCCACCAGGCCCCCACTCATGTCCCCCTGCACCCCCACCCCCCAGCAGTGCAGGGGCAACCTCCACCAGGCCCCCACTCATGTCTCCCACCACCCCACCCCCCAGCCACCAGGGGCAGCCTCCACCAGGCCCCCACTCATGTCTCCCACCACCCCCACCCCCCAGCAGTGCAGGGGCAGCCTCCATCAGGCCCCCACTCATGTCTCCCACCACCCCCAGCATCCAGGGGCACCCTCCACCAGGCCCCCACTCATGTCCCCCTGCACCCCCACCCCCCAGCATTGCAGGGGCAGCCTCCACCAGGCCCCCACTCATGTCTCCCACCACCCCCACCCCCTAGCATGCAGGGGCACCCTCCACCAGGCCCCCACTCATGTCCCCCTGCACCCCCACCCCCCAGCAGTGCAGGGGCACCCTCCACCAGGCCCCCACTCATGTCTCCCAACACCCCCACCCCCCAGCCACCATGGGCAGCCCCCACCAGGCCCCCACTCATGTCCAACTCATGACTCCCACCACCCCCACCCCCCAGCAGTGCAGGGGCATCCTCCACCAGGCCCCCACTCATGTCCCCCTGCACCCCCACCCCCCAGCATCCAGGGGCACCCTCCACCAGGCCCCCACTCATGTCCCCCTGCACCTCCACCCCCCAGCAGTGCAGGGGCACCCTCCACCAGGCCCCCACTCATGTCTCCCACCACCCCCAGCCCCCAGCCACCAGGGGCAGCCTCCACCAGGCCCCCACTCATGTCTCCCACCACCCCCACCCCCCAGCAGTGCAGGGGCAAACTCCACCAGGCCCCCACTCATGTCTCCCACCACCCCCACCCCCCAGCATCCAGGGGCACCCTCCACCAGGCCCCCACTCATGTCCCCCTTCACCCCCACCCCCCAGCAGTGCAGGGGCAGCCTCCACCAGGCCCCCACTCATGTCTCCCACCACCCCCACCCCCCAGCATCCAGGGGCACCCTCCACCAGGCCCCCACTCATGTCTCCCACCACCCCCACCCCCCAGCAGTGCAGGGGCAGCCTCCACCAGGCCCCCACTCATGTCTCCCACCACCCCCACCCCCCAGCATCCAGGGGCACCCTCCACCAGGCCCCCACTCATGTCCCCCTGCACCCCCACCCCCCAGCAGTGCAGGGGCAGCCTCCACCAGGCCCCCACTCATGTCTCCCACCACCCCACCCCCCAGCAGTGCAGGGGCACCCTCCACCAGGCCCCCATTCATGTCCCCCTGCACCCCCACCCCCCAGCATCCAGGGGCACCCTCCACCAGGCCCCCACTCATGTCCCCCTGCACCCCCACCCCCCAGCAGTGCAGGGGCAACCTCCACCAGGCCCCCATTCATGTCCCCCTGCACCCCCACCCCCCAGCATCCAGGGGCACCCTCCACCAGGCCCCCACTCATGTCCCCCTGCACCCCCACCCCCCAGCAGTGCAGGGGCAACCTCCACCAGGCCCCCACTCATGTCTCCCACCACCCCACCCCCCAGCCACCAGGGGCAGCCTCCACCAGGCCCCCACTCATGTCTCCCACCACCCCCACCCCCCAGCAGTGCAGGGGCAGCCTCCATCAGGCCCCCACTCATGTCTCCCACCACCCCCAGCATCCAGGGGCACCCTCCACCAGGCCCCCACTCATGTTCCCCTGCACCCCCACCCCCCAGCATTGCAGGGGCAGCCTCCACCAGGCCCCCACTCATGTCTCCCACCACCCCCACCCCCTAGCATGCAGGGGCACCCTCCACCAGGCCCCCACTCATGTCCCCCTGCACCCCCACCCCCCAGCAGTGCAGGGGCACCCTCCACCAGGCCCCCACTCATGTCTCCCAACACCCCCACCCCCCAGCCACCATGGGCAGCCCCCACCAGGCCCCCACTCATGTCCAACTCATGACTCCCACCACCCCCACCCCCCAGCAGTGCAGGGGCACCCTCCACCAGGCCCCCACTCATGTCCCCCTGCACCCCCACCCCCCAGCATCCAGGGGCACCCTCCACCAGGCCCCCACTCATGTCCCCCTGCACCTCCACCCCCCAGCAGTGCAGGGGCACCCTCCACCAGGCCCCCACTCATGTCTCCCACCACCCCCAGCCCCCAGCCACCAGGGGCAGCCTCCACCAGGCCCCCACTCATGTCTCCCACCACCCCCACCCCCCAGCAGTGCAGGGGCAGCCTCCACCAGGCCCCCACTCATGTCTCCCACCACCCCCACACCCCAGCATCCAGGGGCACCCTCCACCAGGCCCCCACTCATGTCCCCCTGCACCCCCATCCCCCAGCAGTGCAGGGGCAGCCTCCACCAGGCCCCCACTCATGTCTCCCACCACCTCCACCCCCCAGTATCCAGGGGCACCCTCCACCAGGCCCCCACTCATGTCTCCCACCACCCCCACCCCCCAGCATCCAGGGGCACCCTCCACCAGGCCCCCACTCATGTCTACCACCACCCCACCCCCCAGCATCCAGGGGCACCCTCCACCAGGCCCCCACTCATGTCCCCCTGCACCCCACCCCCCAGCATCCAGGGGCACCCTCCACCAGGCCCCCACTCATGTCTCTCACCACCCCCACCCCCCAGCATCCAGGGGCACCCTCCACCAGGCCCCCACTCATGTCCCCCTGCACCCCCACCCCCCAGCATCCAGGGGCACCCTCCATCAGGCCCCCACTCATGTCCCCCTGCACCCCCACCCCCCAGCAGTGCAGGGGCACCCTCCACCAGGCCCCACTCATGTCTCCCACCACCCCCACCCCCCAGCATCCAGGGGCACCCTCCACCAGGCCCCCACTCATGTCTCCCACCACCTCCACCCCCCAGCATCCAGGGGCACCCTCCACCAGGCCCCCACTCATGTCCCCCTGCACCCTCACCCCCCAGCAGTGCAGGGGCACCCTCCACCAGGCCCCCACTCATGTCTCCCACCACCCCCACCCCCCAGCCACCATGGGCAGCCCCCACCAGGCCCCCACTCTTGTCCAACTCATGTCTCCCACCACCCCCACCCCCCAGCAGTGCAGGGGCACCCTCCACCAGGCCCCCACTCATGTCCCCCTGCACCCCCACCCCCCAGCATCCAGGGGCACCCTCCACCAGGCCCCTACTCATGTCTCCCACCACCCCCACCCCCCAGCATCCAGGGTCACCCTCCACCAGGCACCCACTCGTGTCTCCCACCATCCCCACACCCCAGCATCCAGGGGCACCCTCCACCAGGCACCCACTCATGTCTATCACCACCCCCACCCCCCAGCCACAAGGGGCAGCCTCCACCAGGCCCCCACTCATGTCTCCCACCACCCCCACCCCCCAGCCACCATGGGCATCCCCCACCAGGCCCCCACTCATGTCCCCCTGCACCCAGGTCCTCACAATCCCCAATCATGTGCGTTATGGTCAGCCTCCACAGCCAAAAGGCCCTACCAAATAACCCATTCACCCACATGGAAATGGAAATTACATGTTACACCCCCAATGTTCATAAAGCAAATGAACCCATGTCCGTCACACACAATGGTTGCAAATGAATGGGAAAACACCCAACATGACATGCATGAAACCAATGAGATGATACCACACAGTGAAGTATGAAAACAAAATTGTATTAAAAAAAATGAATGCAAATGAAATGAAACAAACTACAATGGCAATGAAAAAAAGATAAGCTGCATGTCCGTCCAAAAAAATCAAAACTACAAATCCAAATCCAAAAAAATGTTGTTCAAAGTCACATTAAAAATAAAATCAATCCGAGAGATAAAAATAAATGCAAAGACCATTGCTCCATGGAGAATAAATCAAAAATAAAAAATTAAAACAATCCAATGAAGAACTATGTACAAAACATCAAAGGGTCCATGAGCCCAACTGAACAAAGGAAACCTACAAAAAACCCTAACTAAAATGCAACTATATACAAAAAGTGGAGCAGTGTCCGTCGACTCCAAATCATAAGAAGAAACAAATGAAACCTAAAACTAAAGAACTATATTCAAAGGCAGTGGGTAAGTCCAGCGGCTCACTCCGTGGTGTTCCGGGCCAGGGCATCATCAAACTCCTCGCCTATGTCCCGGAGGCGGTCCTGTTCCATGGCCCGAGGGTCCGCAGGGATGACGCCATCTGCTCCTCCAACCCCCTGCGTATTGCCTCGAGGCACTCGGCCCGCCTCAGGGCCCTCCGCATGGAGTTCTCCGCCCTGACCATTGTGAGCCGCGCCTCTTCAGCCCGCCGCCGCTCCGCACCTATCTGCTGGCCCAACCGCAGCCACACGGAAGACACTTCCTGTCCTGGGTCCTCCTGCCCCCCGGCCGATGCCTGCCCCTCCGATGTTGATGGCCCCGAGCCATGATGCCTCCCACGTTGACTCTGCTGCTGCCTCCGACGCAACTGCCTCTGCCAGCACGACGGCATCCAGGCTGATGGAATCCACCAACGCCGTCATGCACGTGCCCTGCCTGATGATGCCGGCACATCCTCCATCTGCTAGGGTACAGTTGCTGTGGTGTCCACCCCTGCTGGACCTCCGACTCCCGACTGTGGCAGGGATCCCCACCGAGCTGGCTGCATTGGTCAGGGCAGGTCCACAGGGGGCCCTGGTGGCATCTGGGCCGGAAGACGGCAAGGAGAACGACCGGCGTATAGCCTCCACAGAGGAGAGGGCCGCCAGATTGGCCGACACATGCAGGAAACCCCCGAACATGGAAGATCACAATTGGGCCACGTCGGCACGGTGCTCTTCGTGATGATGTGCGTGCTCCTCCCAGGAAGCACACACGTCATCACGAATTGCACCCGCGCGCATCGCGACCCCAATCAGGACCTTCTCCATACGGACACGGGTCCCCTCGTCCGCAGGTGGAGGGGAGTCAGGTGACATGGACAGCACCTCTACCTGCGGACGGGCCTGGGACGGGGCATCCCTGCTGGTGCATGGTGGTGCACTCACAGGGTCAGGGACAGCGACATGCACAGGCCCCTCCACGGTGACCTGTGCTGCCTCCTGCCCCTGCCCCTGGACTGCACCACTTGCACCAGCAGGAATGCCCCCACCAGGCCCCATGTGTGCCTCAGTGGCGGCCTCCTCCTCCTCTGTGGAAACCACCAACCTGGATGGCTCCTCACCGTCTTCCGCCGTAGCAGGCCCCTGTGGGGGCTCACCCACCCCTTCCGCTGCAGCCGTGGGGGCATCCCCGCCGCCTTGCTCCACAGCGCCGTCTCCGCCCTCTTCTTCACTAGCCGCTGCGTAGAGGGAGACATAGAACACAAGCATCAGGGTACTGTTCAATGGTCCCCTAGACAGGAAGCAATAGCAGATGAGTACCACTGTCAAAGTACACTTCCATCATGTCCCTCCACAACACATGGGTCAGTCCAGGCAAAACACACACAGTAACAGGCATGGTGCATGCCATGGACATTTCCATACATGTCCAATGGACTCTTGAAACATACAATGATATGGAACTCACATGCATCATGGGTCATGCCTATCACATGCACACACTTCACCTCAGTCACATCCATCTGGCCTCATACACCCCAACCACAGCGGATACAAGGGTAACTAGGCTGCATCAGTGAATCTGTGCATTGTCACACACATGTGTCATGCATCCATGGCATTCACAAGTCACAGACACGCAGGTCAGGCACACAGACATGGCTACCATGTATGTACCTGGAATCAGCACCCATCCCTCACCCCAACCCATGTCCAGGAACAGAGACTGGCATGGTCTCATGTGTAAAATCTGCATAGGGCTCCCCATTTCGCATTTAAACACATGCAACAACCATGTGGTTCACACATCACTGGTCGCACATGCATTACCATGATGTCCCTGCACACATACATGCATACATGGCCTATGTCACACATACTGGCAAGTATCAGACAACCAGCACACCGCAACATGCCCTGTCTCACACAGCAATGCTTGGACACTTACCGCTCAACTCCAGACGGGTCTCCCTCTCAAGGATCTGGGCGTGGAGTGCTGGGCGTATGCGTTCCAGGACCCTCATCTGGATGGAACTCATGCGGCCCGGGCCCCCCTCCACGAGGCGCCGGGCCTTCACGAGGGTCCTGGACCTCAAGTCCTCCCAGCGCTTCTTGATCTTCTGGACGTCGCGGGTTGTCACCCCCTCCGCGTTGATGGCAACCACACAGTCGGCCCAGATCCTCTCCCGTCCTTCCTTGCTGGCGCGGGACGATCCAAAGAGGGCATCATACTGCCCCAGGACATGCTCCACCAGGACACCAACTTCGGTGGCAGTGAAGCTGGTGCCCCTCTGCCCCTCTGGCCTGGGGTTGCCACTGGTGCCAGATGTGGAAGTGCCCGACATGGCAACCCCAGAGGCAGGAGTGGGTGGGCAACTGGGTACTGGGGCTGGGCTGTGGAGCGATGTTATCCCAGTCGGGAGTCTTCAGTTCCAGCAGGGGTGGACACAGCAACTGGACCCCTGCAGATGGCTGATGTGCAGGCACCAAATGGCAGGGCACGGTGGCAGCAGGCAGGCAGCAGCAGCAGATGGCACGTGGGAGGCTGCTCAGGGCACTGGGAGGCAGTAATTCGGCCTTCTGAGCAGGAGCGTGGTCTTCCGTGTGTTTTCGCGTGGCCAGCTTGATACGGAGTGATTTGGCACATGAAAATCCTGCACGTCAGCGTGAAATTCGAGGAAAGGCCCTTAGCGCGTAAGCACGTCAGCACGCATACGCGATTCTATTGGACCAAAGGCCCTCAGCGCGTAAGCGCGTCTGTGACGTGACCCGCACAGGTGTTTCCCTCATAGCACGTGATGACGGAGCACACGTGGAAAGACTGCACGTCAGAGTGTCATCGCGTGTAATTGGACAAAAGTGCGCGTACACGCGATTGGCCTATGTACGTGTATTTCAGGGGTGCGCGGGCACTTACACACGCGAGTACATCAGCGCACGTGTATACCAGGGTGCGCGGGAATTTCCACACGCTATTGGCCTGGGTACTGGATTTCAGGGGTGCGCGGGAAGTTTCACACGCTCGCCTACAACACGCGCAAAGAAACACGTACGCCAGTAGGAAGCAGGCATACGTCGACCCGCGACGCATAAATTTGCACGCAAACAAAATAACAAGCTCAGACGCCAGGATGAATATACCATTCCTAGCAGCAGTGGCCGTGGGCTACCAAAGGAGGATGAGGAGGATAGTCAGGGCCAGAATATTCACACCCAGAACCAACCTTTTCGGGATGCCTGATGACCAGGTGTATGGGAGGTACAGGTTTCCACCACACATAATACTGGACCTGGTGAGTGAGTGGGAGGATGACCTCACATCACCCACCCTGTGCTCCCAAGCACTCAGCCCCCTGGAGAAGGTCCTCAATGTACTGCACTTCTTAGCCACTGGATCATTTCAGCGGACAAGTGCCATAGTGGGTGGGGTGTCACAGGCCACGCAGTCACACTGCCTACACCAGGTCTTGAACATCATCACTGCACGCCCATCAGTCCTCAGGCACATATACCTGCCCAGAACACCTGCAGAAAGGCATGCTGCCTCCCTGGATTTTTACGGTGTGGCACGATTCCCCAAAGTGCTAGGTGCCATCGACTGCACCCATGTGGCTCTACGTTCCCCCAGGGCATCTGAGCACATCTATAGGAACCGCAAGCACTGGCATTCCATCAACGTGCAGGTAGTATGTAATGCCAAGGGAATCATCACCTCAGTATATGCCAACTATCCCGGGTCCACCCACGACAGCTTCATTTACCGAATGTCCACCCTAAGCCGGGACCTAGAAGCTGGGCGGCATGGCGATACATGGCTGATTGGTGAGTATGAATGCCACTGCACATGCATGCATGTCAGATACTGAGCAAGGTCACAACCCCACCAATGATACCAATCACCACCTCCACAGGGGACAGTGCCTACCCTCTCAGCCCCCACATGATGACGCCAATTCGGAACCCCACCACGCCACCCGAGGTAAGATATAACACAGCCCAGATTGCAACCCGGGGCATAGTGGAGCGCACATTCGGAGTGCTTAAGTCACGCTTTCGCTCCCTTGACCGTTCTGGCGTGCAGCTGTTATACACTCCCCCAGTAGTGTGCAGGATCATAGTGGCAGAATGTGTCCTGCACAACGTTGCAACACGCCGGGGCCTGGCCGTGGACATGGTGGTGACCCCACATCCCCAACCACATGCACGGCCGCTGCGCATGGGAGGGGAAAGGGCACGGGGGGAGGCAGCCCATACACAGCTAGTGGCTAATTACTTCACCTAGAAATCACACCCCTGTGGAGTGCACACTGCCCTGGCACATACCATCTGACAATCAATGAGGACTCAACCTGACACTGATCCTGAATGTCTGGAGAATCAACCGTCAAAACCATATCAGCCTGAGATTGTTCGCCTGGAAGTGTTACAATGTGTGCATCCCTACCTACACAGACACCACCAATGCAGTTTTGTGAAAAAACACATTCTAGCAGCTAAAATGAATACCCACTTGCAAAATGCAACATGAGGACAGTGCCATGTCACCCAACCCATCCCCAGCACCGCCACACGACGCACCGTGCCATGTCATGCTATGTGCAGGTAAACAAAGTAATCCCCACAACATGACACAAGTGTCACAATGTACAGTGTCCCTAATTGAAACTAGCGACACCTGAAATGCTCACAGTAATGCAGGACCAACAACACACTTGAGCAGGTATTTAGCAATAACACTTATCAGCCACTGACCCTCAAAACTACCATTAACATGACATTACGAATGTAAGGAATTAGTAGTCTCACCACCTGGAAATGCCTGCACTCCCACCACTTCCAACTGTACAGTGTTGCCGCCATGTAGAGTTGTGGATGCACTGCTGGCAACATGGACCCCATCTCCAAAGTAGAGGGCCTTGTGTAGACATGAGGAAAGGACCTGCAAATTAGGAGGTAGACACGGATGATGAGTTACACATCAATGCAACATGCAGTGTACAACACAACAGCAATATGCACTAGGAATGTATACACAGTATTGACTAGACTACCCACACATGTAGTGGGAGTCCAATGTCACCATGTACGTCAATGTCACTTGGGCACACCCTTTGCAAGCCCATGGAAACGGGAAGCAGGAGGGGTGTGTGTGACAAAAACCCAAGCATCTGAACCAAATACATGACAAGCCTGCATGTGCCCAGCCACAATGCAGCGTATGCCCACAGGAGCCACGGAAGGCAACACATTGCCCCAAAAAAAAAAATAATAATAAAAAAAAAATAATAAAAAATGGCCATTAATGGGCCCCAGGGGGTTGGGGAGGCCACCCAGGAGGTCCGAGGACAGGGTGCACACCAAAACCCACCTGTGTGGATCTTGGGAAAAAAAAACACCTCCATGGGCTCATGGCCCAAACGGCTACCCTATTGTGGGAGTATCACTGCAGTCGCTATTATCACCCTGTGCAGCTGCATCCGGAGGTGGTTGCACTATGGGAGGCAGCCCACGCAAGGCCCTAGTCTGTTCCTCCATGGCTGCAAGCATGCGGGTGTGGTAGGTCTCGTTCTGGAGGATGAGTGTGCGCAGGTCCCCATGCAACAACTCACGGGATGCCCGGACCTCCGCCCTAGTTGCCTGCATCTCAGCTGAGAGCGTACGGGTGAGACGCTCCAGCTGCTGTTCTGTCCTTCGGTTTGTTGAAGCATCAAGCTCAACAAGAGTCGTCCTGAGGTGAAGGAGCTCCTGCCTCAGGGCTTCCCTGTGGCCCTGGGACTCTATGGAGATGGCTTCCTGCAGGGTCGCCAGTGCCGCCCGCCTGTCCCTGTTGGACGCCAACATGTCCTCCCTGTGTGACTGGCAGATGGAGTCGGTTGCCTGCTGTAGTCGCTCCATCAGCCTTTCGGGGGGGACAATGGAAGTGGCCACCCTATCCATGGCCTGAGCCATCATCTCTGAAGAAGCTGCCTGTTGGGTTGCCATACCGTAAATGGATTGCTCCCATGCGGTATTGCCAGGTGGCGTACAGCCACCACGTCGGCGGGCACCACACCTGACTGGGGCAAGGCGAACTGCGCCTTGCTGTGCCAGCACTGCCTGAGGCTGCAGGACTGCATTCCCCCTCTGATCTGCTGGCCCAGGAACAGTATCAGATGTCGCGGAGTGTGACCCTGCATCCATAACCACCAAAGGCGTAGCTGCCAACACTGACATCCCCATTGAGGGTTCTGACCCTGGTGCAGGTGGGTGGGACAGAACAGAATCCCTCCCAGGAACACTCACCTGCGACGGCACGTAGGTCTCATCATCCGAATCAACACCTGAGTACAGCTCGGGGGAGGTGCAGCCATGGACACCCCTTGAGAGCACAACCTGCAGCAGTTGTGGGTTCTCACCCACCACCACACCACGTCCCTCACTGGTGGTCGGTCGGCCCTCGGACCCCTCCTGGGTCTGCACCATCTCCACAACCCCAGCAGTATCAGGTGCGTCTTCCCCTGCAAAGACATAAAAGAAAACAAATGGAAACAGGAATTAGCACTATGGCACACAATGAGGGCTGAGAAGCAAGAGAACCAGTACTTGCTTGACACATGTCCCACATGACTAAAACCCTCCCTTGCATGCACCCTCACTGCGTATGAAGGGCAGGCAAATGGCACACACTGATGACACCAAGATGGAAGATGAACACATTTTCTGCATGCTGCCTGGCAGTGGCATCACACATTGGCCTGTGATTGCCAGGTGAAATACACATGCCATCACACAGATGGCATGTACCATTGCTATTGAGTGAAGATGGAGAGGAGGGCAGCACTTATTCATTCAGTCCAGTTCCCGCATGTAATAGCTTTTCTAATTCAAACAGGTCTGATTTTTCACCTGGAGCTGCCAGTCCAAAATGGTCCGTTTGCACAGGGACATATGTGAACAAATGATATCCAGGTAACAAAGTCACTCCACTTTACCATAGCCATGTCAGACATGTGACTACAGGACTGAGAAATGCCTAATAAAAGTGGTGGAATGCAAACAATCTGCCTGAATGAACAGAGAAAAATAAGCAACATTGTTGTGGCAAGGTGACACTTAAAGGGCAACTGGCGTGCTGTTGGCCTAGATGTCTACTGTTGGCAAAAGGGATACTGCTATGGCCAAATGCTGCTGCGCAGAATGTGTTGCATGAAGCACATGGGTGACCCAAACGACTCAGGCGCACACACCCTCACCTGGCACACAAACAGAAGCCCTCACACACACATCATGCACATGGATGACACACACATGCATGTGCACTCACCGGACAATGCCTCATAATCAGGCAGATCTCCCACTCCTTGGATCTGTTCCTCCGTGACGTAGGTCCCAGCGACTGACTCATGTGGAGTCAGTTCCATGTCTTCTACTGGAGACCCACCTCCAGTCACTGGAGTTGCGGCATGACTTGAGGCCAGCTTATTCTTTGCCCTGCGCTTTAGGTCATTCCAGCGCTTATAGCAATCATTGGCTGTGCTCCTCACGATTCCAAGGGCACTTACGATGTCCGCAACGGTCTGCCAGTGTGCCTGGCGATGTGCAGGTGTGGTCTTGGATCCTGCAACAATGACCATCTCGTTATCATGTGCGGACACATACTCGACAAGTGCATTCAGTTCGTCATCCGTGAAGCTGAGCTTCCTCGACGGGCCGGACTGTGTAGCCGTGTCTGGGGCATCAGCTTGTGCCGGACAAGCACTCTTCCTCTTCCGCTTGGAAGGTGGTGGTGATCCTGAGTGTCCTGCGCCGCTCTGGACACTAGGGGCAGGAGCCCTGGTGGACTCTGTATCAGGAGTGTGGGATTGCACACTCAGCATGGGAGTTGGTGCAGGCATTGGCTCAAGTGTAATGGTGTCAGGGGGAATGTCAGCAGGATGGACTAGGACCGACACTGTCCTGGCTGGGTGTGTGAGAGCTGGGGTGGATGGAGCCGCAGCTGCCCCTGCAGCCTCTCCACCCTGCCTACTTGAGGCAGCAGATGACCTTGCTGCCCCTGATCCACGTGGCCTGATGACATCAACGTGCACCAGCGCACGTGTCATAGGCCTGCTGACCTGGAAGTCAGCAATGGAGTCAGCCAGGTCTGGTGCCACAATGGGCTGGTCCAACAAGGGCTGAGCATGGATGGTGTCAGCCACATCAGCCTCAACCAGGGGGGGGGGATTATGGGTGCTCTTGACTGGTCCTCCACACATGGGGGACAGGGTCCCCCTGCAAGTAACGACCACGTCCCCTACCGGATCCACCACGGCCACCACTTGTGGCTCGTCCACCTTTGCCACCCTTACGGAATCCTCGCCTCCCAACCATGGCACTGATGTTAATGTGCGTATGGGAGTGGCTGTAAACTATTGTCCTGGGCAATTGGGGGTCAAAGGGGTTGGGTACCAGATGGTAATTGTACCCTAGTGCTCTAGCAACGCTGAATGTGACCCCTGGGGAAAGATGACGGGTCACGCAACGCACAGGAAGCCCAAAAAAGGGAGATGACGTGCACGCAACCCCTCCTAGACCACGTGTGCGGAAAAAAAAACCTGCACTATGCTGTGGCACCCAGTAACACAAGAATGAACGTATGCGTGTCACACACAGCCTAGAATGACCTCTGAAGGGGTAGGCTACACATGGGGAAAGCACAGATGTTAGATACGTGCGTGACTCACCGTCTGCCAGGAAAAAGAGCGTGAAAAAGAAGCGCGTTTGGTTGGCCACACCCCCGCCAAAAGAAGATTTGTACGCTGTCTGAGGAGACAGGACAGCAGTAGAAGGGAACACTGTTTGAGCGAACAGGCCCAGGAAAACCAGAAAAAGAGAAAAAAGAGAAAAAGCTGTCAGAGGTAACAGGGAGTACGAACTTGAAACGCCGTGAAGTAAATCGCGTGTGAAACGACAAGAAGTACAGAATTCACCCACTCGCTCTCCACGAAAAGCACGTACAAGGAAATGGTGTTCTACACGTACCTTTTATGCAGGCCCACACGTCCAGCGTCACTTACGCGGCGTGTACGCGCTAGGGCGATTTCCACCAATTACACGCTTTGTCACTTCTGCGTGTAGGGCCATTTCCACCAATTACACGCTTTGTCACTTCCGCGTGTACGCGCTAAGGCCATTTCCACCAATTACACGCTTTGTCACTTTTTTTAACACGCAACATTTCCAACGTGTGCCCTATTCAACATGCACGTGACTTCATATACGCGCATACACTGGTGGCCTTTGGGCCAATGAATGTACAGTGTGCTGAAGCGTTTACGCGCTAAGGGCCTTTCCTCGAATTACATGCAGACGTGTTGAATTTTCACGTGCAAAATCACTCCGTATCAAGCTGGCCACGCGTTCACACACGGAAAACCACTCTCCTGCCAGAAGGCCGAATTACTGCCCCCCAGAGCCCTGAGCACGCTCCCACCTGCCATCTGCTGCTGCCTGACTGCCTGCTGCCCACGTGCCCTGCCATTTGCTGCCTGTACATCAGCCAGGGGTGCTGTTGCTGTGACCACCCCTGCTGGAACCGAAGACTCCCGACTGCTTTTCCATCGCCCCACAGTCCAGCCCCAGGACCCAGTTGCCCACCCACTCCTGCCTCTGGGGTTTCCATGTCGGGCACTGCAACATCTGGCACCATTGGCAACCCCCGGCCAAGGAGGCAGAGGGGCACCAGCTTCACTGCCACCGAAGTTGGTGTACTGGTGGAGCATGTCCTGGGGCAGTATGATGCCCTCTTCGGAAGGTTGCGTGCCGACAAGGAAGGACGGACTCGGATCTGGATGGACATTGTGACTGCCATCAACGCGGAGGAGGTGGCAGTCCGTGACTACGAACGTGTCAGGAAGCGCTGGGAGGACTTCAGGTCCAGGACCCTCAACAAGGCCGGCGCCTCCTGAAGGCAGCGGATGCTAAGGGGCGCCGGGGCCACTTGTCGGAAGATCAGATGAGGGTCCTGGAACGCATATCCCCAGCGCTCCACATCCAGGTCCTTGAGAAGCAAATCCGTCTGGAGTCGATCGGTAAGTGTACATGCATACTGATTGTAAGCTGTGCGTGTGGTGGTGTGCCAGGAGTGTGCAGGGTGAACATGTATTTTTATGTGGCCAAGTAGGGGGGGTGTACAGGGTCGTGAGGGTGACACATGCGAGGGGTCTCATGTGTGACACATGGATGGTGCTTGTGTGTGTGGGCTTGCATGGCACAGGATGTGTAGGAATGATTGTCAGGTGTGACATGGATGTCGATCAAAACACTGCGACAGTTGGAGGAGGTGTAAACATGCTTGCAAGTTTGGTGTTGTGTGTGCATGTGTAGTGTACTCCCTATGTTGCATGTGATGTGTGGATGACCTTTGCCTGCTCATGCTGTTGTATGTGAATGGATGGTGCTGGCTTTTGCAATATGGCTGTGGTATGGCTCATGTGTGCAAGTTGAAATGACATGTGTGTTGGGGATTGTGATGCCATGTCTGAGGTTTACCAATGCCACTCATGTATAACTGTCATGTGTGTATGAGTCCATTTTACAGTGCCCTGATGCCTGTGTTTTCTTTCTCCCTGTCTGCAGCGTCAACTGATGAAGAGGGCGGAGAAGGTGCTGTGGAGCACAGCGGCAGGGGTCGCACCACCAGCCGGAGACGCAAGGCCCGGATCCCCTCCCAGGTTGCGATCTCGTCGGGGAGTGAGGAGTCCGGTGCCGTGTCCCAGGCCGCAGCTGCCGAGGGGAGGTCCAAGAGGCGGAGGTTGGAGTTGGGCTCCTCGGCAGCAGAAGGGGCAGCTGGGAACCCACAGGGCCCAACGGAGGAAGATGGCACGGAGTCATCCAGGTTGGTGGGGGGTTTGGTGGAGGAGGAGGCCGTGCAAGCGACAGTGGTGGGGTCTGGAGGTGGGGATTCCACTGGTGCTAGTGGTGCAGTGCAGTATCAGGGACAGGAGGCAGCACAGGCCGCCGCGGAGGTGCCTGTGTGCAATCCTGTCCCTGCTCCTGTCACTGGATCATCTTGCACCAGCGGGGATGCCTACCTCCAGACCCGTTCTCAGGGAGAGGATTGGCTTACAACACCTGGCCTTCCTCTCCCTGCGGATGTGGCTATCCTGCACCAGGTTGAGCCTGTCCAGGGTGGGGTGGCGTTGCGTCAACGGGCCATGCAAGCTGACCTGCAGTCTTTTCATGATGAGTCTGCACGTCTTCTCGCATGGCTCGTTGACCGCGTTGACCCACTGGGACAGCTCACCTGGACCTTGTTCCGACCCCCTTCTCCACAGAACCCCCTATGCCCCAGTCGTCCTCCATGCCATCTTCCAACCCATGTGTCACCTGGGTGCCCTGTGGAGCTGCCTACGACCGTGCTGCCAGGCTGGTGGACAACAGATCCCTGCCACAGTCGGGAGTTGGACGTCCAGCAGGGGTGGCCACATCAACGACTGCACCCCAGCTGGAGGAGGATGTGCAGGCACCATCGGACAGGGCACATTGACAGCAGCAGCTGCAGCAGCAGGAGGCTGTAGGTGGGAGCCACGATAGCTCGGGGCCTTCAACATCGGAGGGGCAGGCATCGGCCGGAGGGCAGGAGGACCCTGGACGGGAAGTGTCTTCCGTGTGGCAGCGGTTGGGCCACGCCATAGATGCGGAGCGGCGGCGGGCGGAAGAGGCGCGGCTCACGATGGTCAGGGCGGAGAACTCCATGCGGAGGGCCCTGAGGCGGGTCGAGTGCCTCGAGGCAATCTGCAGGGAGTTGGAGGTGAACATGTCGGCGTCCCTGCGGACCCTCGGGGCCATGGAACAGGACCGCCTCCGGGACATAGACGAGGAGTTTGATGATGCCCTGGCCCGGAACACCACTAAGTGAGCCGCTGGACTGGTCCGCCGCCATTGTATATAGTTATTTAGTGATAGGTTTCCTTTATAGTTTATTTTTATTTGGAGTCGACAGACACTGCTCCACCTTTTGTATATAGTTCCATTTTAGATAGGTTTTTTGGTAGGTTTCATTTCTTCTCTTGGGATGATGGACCCTGAATACTTTGTACATAGTTGGACTTTAGATTTGGATATTTTTTTTACTATGAATATTTTTTCCCATGGAGCAATGGTTTTCTATTTCTTTTTTCCCTTCATTTCCTTTTCATGGACTTGAACTTTGGAAGATATTTTTTTGGATTATCATTTATTGATTTTAATTTGAAAAGGGACAACCAGCTTAATTTTGTTATTTTTTTACTTGTGTATTTTGGTTAATTTTGATTGCCATTGCTGTTGTTTTTAATACATTATTTGGATTTTTTCATTCTTCAATGTGTGGTTTCATCTCATTGTTTTCATGCATGTCATGATATGGGTTTTCAGGTTCACTTGCAACCATTGTGTGTGTGTGAGATACATGTGTTGATTTACATTGTTTCCATTGGAGTAGTATCATGGGCACATGTAATACTTGGTTATGTCTTTGGGCTGTGGTGGCTGGCCATGAGGCACATGCTTGAGGATTGTCAGGGCCTGTGGGCAGGGGGACATGAGTGGGGGCCTGGCGGAGGCTGCCCATGGTGGGTGGGGGGTGGGGGTGGTGGGAGACATGGGTGGGGGCCTGGTAGGGGCTGCCCATGGTGGCTGGGGGGTGAGGGTGGTGGTAGACATGGGTGGGAGCCTGGTGGAGGCTGCCCCACACTGCTGGGGGGGTGGGGGTGGGTGGGAGACATGAGTGGGGGCCTGGCGGAGGCTGCCCATGGTGGGTGGGGGGTGGGGGTGGTGCGAGACATGAGTGGGGGCCTGGTGGAGGCTGCCCCTGCACTGCTGGGGGGTGGGGGTGGTGGGAGACATGAGTGGGGGCCTGGTGGAGGGTGCCCCTGGAGGCTGGGGGGTGGGGCTGGTGGGAGACATGAGTGGGGGCCTGGTGGAGGCTGCCCCTGCACTGCTGGGGGGTGGGGGTGGTGGGAGACATGAGTGGGGGCCTGGTGGAGGCTGCCCCTGGTGGCGGGGGGGTGGGAGTGGTGGGAGACATGAGTGGGGGCCTGGTGGAGGCTGCCCCTGCACTGCTGGGGGGTGGGGGTGCAGGGGGACATGAGTGGGTGCCTGGTGGAGGGTGCCCCTGGATGCTGGGGGGTGGGGGTGGTGGGAGACATGAGTGGGGGCCTGGTGGAGGGTGCCCCTGGATGCTGGGGGGTGGGGGTGCAGGGGGACATGAGTGGGGGCCTGGTGGAGGGTGCCCCTGGATGCTGGGGGGTGGGGGTGCAGGGGGACATGAGTGGGGGCCTGGTGGAGGGTGCCCCTGCACTGCTGGGGGGTGGGGGTGGTGGCAGACATGAGTTGGACATGAGTGGGGGCCTGGTGGGGGCTGCCCATGGTGGCTGGGGGGTGGGGGTGGTGGTAGACATGGGTGGGAGCCTGGTGGAGGGTGCCCCACACTGCTGGGGGGGGTGGGGGTGGGTGGGAGACATGAGTGGGGGCCTGGCGGAGGCTGCCCATGGTGGGTGGGGGGTGGGGGTGGTGGGCCGACATGGGTGGGGGCCTGGTGGAGGGTGCCCATGGATGCTCGGGTGTGGGGGTGGTGGGAGACATGAGTGGGGGCCTGTTAGAGGCTGCCCCTGCACTGCTGGGGGGTGGGGGTGGTGGGAGACATGAGTGGGGGCCTGGTGGAGGGTGCCCCTGGATGCTGGGGGGTGGGGTGGTGGGAGATATGAGTGGGGGCCTGGTGGAGGCTGCCCCTGCACTGCTGGGGGTGGGGGTGGTGGGAGACATGAGTGGGGGCCTGGTGGAGGCTGCCCCTGGTGGCTGGGGGGTGGGGGTGGTGGGAGACATGAGTGGGGGCCTGGTGGAGGCTGCCCCTGCACTGCTGGGGGGTGGGGGTGCAGGGGGACATGAGTGGGGGCCTGGTGGAGGGTGCCACTGGATGCTGGGGGGTGGGGGTGGTGGGAGACATGAGTGGGGGCCTGGTGGAGGCTGCCCCTGCAATGCTGGGGGGTGGGGGTGGTGGGAGACATGAGTGGGGGCCTGTTGGAGGGTGCCATTGGATGCTGGGGGGTGGGGGTGGGTGGGAGACATGAGTGGGGGCCTGGCGGAGGCTGCCCATGGTGGGTGGGGGGTGGGGGTGGTGGGAGACATGGGTGGGGGCCTGGTGGAGGGTGCCCCTGCACCGCTGGGGGGTGGGGGTGGTGGAAGACATGAGTGGGGGCCTGGTGGAGGGTGCCCCTGGATGCTGGGGGGTGGGGGTGGTGGGAGACATGAGTGGGGGCCTGGTGGAGGGTGCCCCTGGATGCTGGGGGGTGGGGGTGGTGGGAGACATGAGTGGGGGCCTGGTGGAGGGTGCCCCTGCACTGCTGGGGGGTGGGGGTTCAGGGGGACATGAGTGGGGCCTGGTGGAGGGTGCCCCTGGATGCTGGGGGGTGGGGGTGGTGGGAGACATGAGTGGGGGCCTGGTGGAGGCTGCCCCTGCACTGCTGGGGGGTGGGGGTGGTGGGAGACATGAGTGGGGGCCTGGTGGAGGCTGCCCCTGGTGGCTGGGGGTGGGGGTGGTGGTAGACATGAGTGGGGGCCTGGTGGAGGGTGCCCCTGCACTGCTGGGGGGTGGGGGTGCAGGGGGACATGAGTGGGGGCCTGGTGGAGGGTGCCCCTGCACTGCTGGGGGGTGGGGGTGGTGGGAGACATGAGTTGGACATGAGTGGGGGCCTGGTGGGGGCTGCCCATGGTGGCTGGGGGGTGGGGGTGGTGGTAGACATGAGTGAGGGCCTTGTGGAGGGTGCCCCATGACTGCTGGGGGGTGGGGGTGCAAGGGGACATGAGTGGGGGCCTGGTGGAGGCTGCCCCATGACTGCTGGGGGGTGGGGGTGCAAGGGGACATGAGTGGGGGCCTGGTGGAGGCTGCCCCTGCTGGCTGGGGGGTGGGGGTGGTGGGAGACATGAGTGGGGGCCTGGTGGAGGGTGCCCCTGCACTGCTGGGGGTGGGGGTGCAGGGGGACATGAGTGGGGGCCTGGTGGAGGGTGCCCCTGCACTGCTGGGGGGTGGGGGTGGTGGGAGACATGAGTTGGACATGAGTGGGGGCCTGGTGGAGGCTGCCCCTGGTGGCTGGGGGGTGGGAGTGGTGGGAGACATGAGTGGGGGCCTGGTGGAGGCTGCCACTGCACTGCTGGGGGGAGGGGGTGCAGGGGGACATGAGTGGGGGCCTGGTGGAGGGTGCCCCTGGATGCAGGGGGGAGGGGGTGGTGGGAGACATGAGTGGGGGCCTGGTGGAGGGTGCCCCTGGATGCTGGGGGGTGGGGGTGCAGGGGGACATGAGTGGGGGCCTGGTGGAGGGTGCCCCTGCACTGCTGGGGGGTGGGGGTGGTGGGAGACATGGGTGGGGGCCTGGTGGAGGGTGCCCCACACTGCTGGGCGGTGGGGGTGGTGGGAGACATGAGTGGGGGCCTGGCGGGGCTGCCCATGGTGGCTGGGGGGTGGGGGGGGTGGTAGACATGGGTGGGAGCCTGGTGGGGGCTGCCCCTGCACTGCTGGGGGGTGGGGGTGGGTGGGAGACATGAGTGGGGGCCTGGCGGGGGCTGCCCATGGTGGCTGGGGGTGGGGGTGGTGGTAGACATGGGTGGGAGCCTGGTGGAGGGTGCCCCACACTGCTGGGGGATGGGGGTGGGTGGGAGACATGACTGGGGGCCTGGCAGAGGCTGCCCATGGTGGCTGGGGGGTGGGGGTGGTGGGAGACATGGGTGGGGGCCTGGTGGAGGGTGCCCCTGCACTGCTGGGGGGTGGGGGTGGTGGGAGACATGAGTGGGGGCCTGGTGGAGGGTGCCCCTGCACTGCTGGGGGGTGGGGGTGGTGGGAGACATGAGTGGGGGCCTGGTGGAGGGTGCCCCTGCACTGCTGGGGGGGTGGGGGTGGTGGGAGACATGAGTGGGGGCCTGGCGGAGGGTGCCCCTGGATGCTGGGGCGTGGGGGTGGTGGGAGACATGAGTGGGGGCCTGGTGGAGGGTGCCCCTGCACTGCTGGGGGGGGTGGGGGTGGTGGGAGACATGAGTGGGGGCCTGGCGGAGGGTGCCCCTGGATGCTGGGGGGTGGGGGTGGTGGGAGACATGAGTGGGGGCCTGGTGGAGGGTGCCCCTGCACTGCTGGGGGGGTGGGGGTGGTGGGAGACATGAGTGGGGGCCTGGCGGGGGCTGCCCATGGTGGCTGGGGGGTGGGGGGGTAGACACGGGTGGGAGCCTGGTGGAGGGTGCCCCTGCACTGCTGGGGGGTGGGGGTGGGTGGGAGACATGAGTGGGGGCCTGGTGGAGGGTGCCCCACACTGCTGGGGGGGTGGGGGTGGTGGGAGACATGAGTGGGGGCCTGGCGGGGGCTGCCCATGGTGGCTGGGGGGTGGGGGTGGTGGTAGACATGGTAGGGAGCCTGGTGGAGGGTGCCCCACACTGCTGGGGGGGTGGGGGTGGGTGGGAGACATTAGTGGGGGCCTGGCGGGGGCTGCCCATGGTGGGTGGGGGGTGGGGGTGGTGGGAGACATGGGTGGGGGCCTGTTGGAGGGTGCCCCACACTGCTGGGGGTGTGGGGGTGGTGGGAGACATGAATGGGGGCCTGGCGGAGGCTGCCCATGGTGGGTGGGGGGTAGGGGTGGTGGGAGACATGGGTGGGGGCCTGGTGGAGGGTGCCCCACACTGCTGGGGGGGTGGGGGTGGTGGGAGACATGAGTGGGGGCCTGGCGGAGGCTGCCCATGGTGGGTGGGGGGTGGGGGTGGTGGTAGACATGGGTGGGAGCCTGGTTGGGGCTGCCCATGGTGGCTCGGGGGTGGGGGTGATAGGGGACATGAGTGGGGGCCTGGTGGAGGGTGCCCCACACTGCTGGGGGGTGTGGGGGGTGGGAGACATGAGCAGGTGTGCAGGGTAGTCCCCTGTTTTGTGGGCTGCCTGCAGGGGCTGTGGAGGGTGTACAGGAAACACCTGTGAGGACCCACCCAGCCTAATCGTGTGTGTAACTTCCCGCGCACCCCTGTAATACACGTACCCAGCCAAATCGCGTGTGATAATTCCCGCGCACCCCTGTAATACACGGACCCAGCCAAATCGCGTGTGATTATTCCCGTGCACCCCTGTAATATACGTACCCAGCCAAATCGCATGTGACAATTCCCGCGTACCCCTGTAATACACGTACCCTGGCTAATCGCGTGTAAAACTTCACGCGTACCACTGTCATACAAGTAACCAGCCAAATCGCGTGTGATAATTCCCGCGTACCCCTGTAATACACGTACCCTGGCTAATCGCGTTTAAAACTTCACGCGTACCCCTGTCATACACATACCCTGGCTAATCGCATGTAATACTTCCCGCGTACCCCTGATATGAACGTTACCCGCTTTGCGTTCCTTGTTTGGCAGCCCTGTAAACTGGTCCAGGGTTGGCGCAGCCCTTTGCGATGATTTAGCGATTGTGATGGCTTTTCCTTGCGCGAGGGCGTTCTTGGGGACGTTACTGGCGCTGCTGCAGGGTTGCTGCGATACTCTGCGCCACGGCTGGTTTGGGAGCCTGAAATCCATGAATACGCTGTGCGCGGAAATCGGTTTTGGCGCACGCGCCTGGCGCAGACAATCCCACGCGGACACTCTTCGCCAGCCGCTTGCGACACTTTTCTGCGAAATTCTATGAATTACCATGTCAGTGTTGTTAAAATGAAATTTCTGCTCACAGTTTGAAACTACTCTGAACTCTGTGCGATGTTCAGAGACAGGACTACCAAAATGTTGATGTTGTAGCAATTGTGATAATGCTAGAAATATGAAACTTCACAGGATTATGCCCAGATGTCATCCTCATTTATGGAGAGAAATGTGGAAAGATCTGACACTGGGTACCCCACCAAAAGCACGAAAAACAGTCAATTATGAACCGAAGCTCTCACTAAAATGAGACTCGGATGGATACGGGCTCTATTAAATCTGTGATGTATATATGTATTACTAGCAAGTTGGTGATACTGTAAATATGATTTATGTGAAAATAGATATACTGTACAGAAACAAAGGGGAGGTACTCACTGGATTGTAAATGCAGCATCACTATGACTCTAGATTTCCTTCTCAAATCAGGAGAGGGGAAATACTCTAACCAATAGGATTCCTAGAGGGTGTGCTTAGTATAATTCAGCCTACCCACCTCTTTGGGAAATACATAAATAGAGACTGCTTAGGACCTAGAGGGACACACAGATTCACCCATCAATTGATTTACTGGGGAACTCTGCAGGAGGAACCCAGATCCAAGACTCCAGAACTCTGAAAGCAGAAGGCCCAATTCAAAAGCTGAAACCCTTCTCAGCTTGGCCTTTAAAATCTTGAAACCTGATTTTACCCCCAGACTTCCAAGGGGCACACCAAAAATTGAACAGCCTGGCTGTGCTGTTTCTGTTTTCTTGCCACAAACTCTTGCTAGAACCCAGAGATCCAAACCAGTAGAGCAGAGCTGTAACCAGATAGCTGTAACCCAGAACCAACACGTCAGATCCAGTCCAGAGGCCGTGCAGAGACCAGAGTGCTGTGCTGAGTGCAGAACCGGGTGCCTGAATCCTGTCCGGTGGGCTAGCAGAATTCCAGTCCAGAACCGTTTGACCAGATCTTTGAAGTGCCTATTCCAAACCAAGGTTTTGAGTTGTCTATAGCATATAATTGTCTATAGCCAACCTCTTATCCTTAAGTAATCCAATCCAAAACCATTCTATCATATCCAGAACTGCATTGTAGAACCTTTCTTGTTTTTCTGAATCTTTCCCTCAACCATATAGCCCTTTGTTCATAGCCTCCCTAGTGTAAAGAAATTCCTGTTTGTAATTTCAAAAGCACATCTTTCATTTGAAAATCTTGACTCTTTCTGAGAAAAATCGACCTCTACTAAAACCTTCATAAATTCCATACCGTACATGCTAGAAATGAAATGTAAGTGTCAGATTGAAGCTAACATCGTCAGCTTTCCAACAAACCCAAAACTGCATTCCAACTCCATAGTTTACCCGCAATCGCGTTTCTCGTGCGCTGAAAAGTTTGCCGCGAATTTGCGTTTGGCTCAATTTCATCACTTGTAAAACAGCTATTCTTTGCATCTGACTTTAGAATTCAGTTTTCAATCTGCTAGTTATTCAATCATCATTGCTAGTGTTTACCAGAAACTATACAAAGCGGCTCCCACTAGTTTTGAATCCAGTTTAGAGAATTAAATTCATTTTTCAGTGTTTTTCCCATTCATTCAAAATCACATTCAAAAGCATTTGACCTGTTTTGAAATCATTCCTGTTTCTCTCTGCTTGCTGTGGGGAATTGGGATTTAAACTGTATTGGTTGAGATTGTATATTCCTGAAACCTGTTTTCTCCCCTTCCATCTCTATATTGTATATTAGGGGGGATTGAGTAGTATCAGGGGGAAAGAGTGACATTGCATTTGATTGAACCCCCATCAAGTATTGTTCCCTGCTGCATTGTTTTCCTATCCATATCAAGTATTATTCCATGCTGCATTATTTTTCTTATCCATACTCATTCTGATTAAAGAGACTGTTGATTGTTGTGATATTACCCAATGCTGATTATTGTATAAATATTAATAGTGTGATATCTAGATATTGTTCAAATTCATAAAAGTGTGACATATATTTTGTTCAAATTCATAAAATAAATCTTTTAACTTTGCAAAACAGCCTGCTTCCTGGTTCAGTGTGACCGGGGGGATTCAAAGAGAGGGGCGTATTATAAAGGTACATCATTCAGAAATAAAATAACTTATAGACATAAAAATATATAATTAAGGGTTCCAACTGTGCATCACACGCTAGGCATTGACTTAGGTGGAGTACCTGGTTGAAATCACTTACAGGTGAAAAGAAGAGTGAGAGGAATCAAAGTTGACATCAAGATTGCAAGCAAAGGAAAAAGAATGAAAAGAGTGGGAATACAGAATAGTAGGAGAGAAGGTAAAAGTAGACGAAGTAAAGCGCTTACATTTTACATGGGTTCAGATAGATGTAGATGGAGGCCATCCAAGCATGGATTGCACTGAGACAGGACAAGCAGAGGAGTGAAGAGTATCAGAGAAGGGGTAAAGGAGAAAAGGATGTTGATATCATTGGCATAAAGTGGCTGGAAAAAACCCACAAGCACGCACAATGACACCACAAAATCAACATGCACACTTGTCAGACATATCAGCAACACATTGCAATGCACATGTGCCTCATTCTCACTGATGTACTGAATTCTGTTGGACCCACAAGTGTTGCTGTTGAACCAGAATTTGTGTTCAGAGTTTCCAGGTGGTACTGCGTTATGGGGACATTGGCGAGATGCAGGGCATACTGCTGAAAGGCTTTTTCACAGCATCTGGGACTGTTCAACATCTGAGGAAGTTCTGGAGAAACAAATGGAAGAATGTTTTACACTGATCTGCTGATGTCAGCTTCATTATGGAAAGAATCTGTGACATAGTGAGTGATAACCCTTGTGAGAAATTTCCACTGCAGGGTTTCTCTGTGGGTGCGGGCAATCGGCAAAAGCTGCGAGGGAGGACCATTGTCCTGTTTATTGTCAGTTGGACTGGAGGAAACATATATTTATCTTGCACATTGTCAAAAGGATACATATAATTCAATTTAGGATAAAGAAACCATCTAAAAGAGCTAAACCACTTATTGTCTGCATGCCAGGCCCTTGCCAAGGGATTTACCTGGTGCAGCATAGGAAGCGGCATCAGGCTAATAAATTTGGGCTGTGGAAACGCACACTTGCCAACGCTTTATACATTGGATCAATGTGGACCTTCACTGTGTGCAAAGCAGATAACAGTGATGTTGGCCACCACGTAAAGACATGCCAGCTGCCACTGGAATTGATCACTCTGGACTGTGACTCCTTCAGAGAAGGTGCCGGGAATGCCTGTGCAGTCTGCTGGGATCAGGTCTGTCTCTGTGAATCAGAATACTGATCACTGTGGATGAGATTTGTTTCACCCAGCATGGAACATGAAGCTCTACAGTGATATGGTTAGATGTAACTTCATTGTAGTGTTCATCCTCTATGTGGAAATATGAATGCGAGGAGTTGTACACATGGAACACGACAGACTCAATGTTTTCTGATGGGTTCTACACTGTCCACCAGTATATGTATAGGTGGGCCGCTGTATTATGTTAGGTGATGTGTATTCTGTTAGTTACTGATCACCACCTCTTGGCTTCATGGATCCAACTTCCTCAATAAACAATCAATTGTGGTGATGCACAAAGCCTACCAGAAGGGGGTCTCCTCAGACTAAATTTGACCTGCTTCAAAAGAATATTAATGAATTCAATTTGACAAATATTCAAATCAATCCATACAAAGAAAAAAGTCATATTTACACCTACATTAGAAATTCAAAAATAGAAAAACGATGGCACTAACTCAATGCCCCAACATCATCCCAATAGTTAGGCATACGTTCAAGAAACCAGTCCTAACTCTGACATAATTGACACATTTTAGGATAATGTCAATTCTATATAGGTATATTTGTAAGTATGTATGTATGTAAGCATGTATATAGTTTATACACCACAAAATCAGCTGCTAAGCAATGAATTTCTGAACATAGGAATCACACCCAGGGGGCAGAAGCATTGCTAGGGGAGAGACTGGAGGGGCTATAGCCCTGGTTCTTTTGGTTGAAGTTCTGATTAGTAGCTCAGGTGCTACAACCAAAAGGCTAGCTAGTCCTGATTCCCGGCAGTCCCGACATTAGCGTAGCCCTGGATATTTTTCAGCCCTAGTAACACCCCTGCCAGGTGGTACAGAGATGGTGTGGACTTAAAGGATGTTTCTGTGATAAGTAGGGCACATGGGAGCTCTGGCCATGGACAAGAGAAGTTGACCAAGATGTTCTGTGAAGGCTAGAGCCTTCACGGCCTTCCAAAGTGTATGGCGGAAGGGGCACATCTATTCTTTGTTGGTAATTATTTCCAGAAAGAGGGTGCATAGCAGCACAGTGCCTGTTTCCTAGTTTATTTTCCGCTTCCACTTCATCTGATAGTTAGAATGATATTTTGGTTGTGACGACTTAGTAGGTAATGCAAGCTGCATTCAAAATAATTTGTGATTAACTGTTCCATTGACTTGAATCCCAAGTGTGTTGAGGAGGAATCATGGCCAAATTTATTAAAGACAGCAGAGATGTAGAGTAGGACAAGTATGGGTTCCCCTATTTCAGAATGCAAAGGGTGTAACTAATAACTTGGATAGTGGCTATCTGTGCCGCATCCAGATTGACAGTCCTTTTGAAGAAGGTTGCCAATGGTCCTTCCATGAGGTAGGACGGCAATGATCTTCTCAATCACTTTGCAGAAGAAGAAGGAATATGCACCTTCTCAAGAATGATGCAAAACATTAACTTATATAACAAGAGTAAATGGAGGCCTGTCCACTGTTTCTTAAGGAAATGGGAGCACATTACCTATACTGCAGTTTTTAAAGCAATGTCATTGACTGATTTAAATTGTTTTCTTGATATACCAAGGAGTTGGATGTATTGACAAATAAATATGTGCCCTTCTAATAAAGCTTATTATTGCCTGATGACTTTAACATACATATGCCTTATATGATGTGTACATAATTCATACTTAGGGCCTTATTACACGGTAGGCGGTAAACCATGGCGCTAATAGCGCCATGGTTCATGCCGGTAATTTACCGGTACCGCCTTGGAGGAAAGGGGAATTACCGCTCTATTCCAAGGTTGGGAAGGCGGTAATTCCTCCTTCCTCCATTGCCTTTCCCCATTCCCATTTTTGCCCCATAGGGCATAATGGGAATGGGGAAGGCGCTAATTACGGTACCGCAAATTGCGGTACCATAATTAGCACCCCGGTCCCTTTGCAGGTTCGTTTTTTAACGCCTACAAAAAGCAGGCGTTAAATTCCCCAACCTGCAAAGGGACCTCGTAGTAAGGCGGTAAGGGTTTACCGGTACCGGTAAAATACCGGTACCGGTAAACCCTTACCGCCTACCGTGTAATGAGGCCCTTAGACAGTAATACCCCAGCATCCTGAGCCTGCAGAGTCTGGATGGAAGAAAGACAATTTAAAGAAAAGTAAGCATTTTGAAAGACAATCGAGGAAGAAAAGAACATACTTGTGTTTCTTGGAGAGAAGAGAGCATTTAATGGAGCCAGCTTTATGTACTGTGTCAAGACGCCAGAAGCAGGAGTTGGACACAGAGGTGGCATGATTCAAAGTTAGGTTTATTTATAAGAAAAGAACACCTAACTATCCCTAACTTTAGAGGGATTCCCCTACCTAATAAACAATAATCTCGGCTCAGTCTAGTAAGAATGTCCATTAAACTAATAAATCTGTCCTCTATCCAAATTCCTAATCTAGCCCTATCATTACAAACAGAAAATCACTAAATACTATTCAGGAGGATGACTCCCTACCCCTGATTAACAAAATGTTTTAAACTTCCAACACTAAACACTTAGAATTCAAATTGGATGCCAGGAGAATGACTCCCTTCCAGGGGTGTTGCTAGGTCTCAAAAAGATCAGGGGCTAAGCTAATGTCAGGGCTGGCGGGACTCAGGGCTAGCTAGCATTTTGGTTGTAGCACATGAGCTTCTATCCAGGGCTAAAACCAAAAACCCCAGGGCTATAGCCCCCTTAGTTGCCCCCTAGCAACACATCTGCTCCCTTCTCCTGACTCAGTTCCAACAAGGATTTCTAAAGTTTTATTTTGTCTATTAACCTAGAGTCCCATTTGCCAACCAGGAGAATGTTTCCCTTCTCCAGGTATAAACAGTTCCTTGGTATGATCAAAAAACACCTTTCATCAGGCATTGTAACTCCTGCCCCAGTTCCCCAATGGGTGTTGCACCTTCCTCCTTTACACCCTCGGTAATGGTCCTAAGATCTTCTCTTTGGTTCTCTGATGATTTACAAATGATTCCCAACTTTGAACAGTACCGCTCTTGATGAGATTGGTATGAGGAAGTTTACTTTTGACACACATGATACAGTTCTTTTGTTTAGTAGTTTCTTCACTGATATCAAGGTTGGAGTTCCTTCCACCAGTGGCTGTATCTCCCCCACTGGGACAAAGGAGATCACTTTCAATGCACAGACATCAGTTTCTTTCATCAGTAGCATTGTCTCTGCCACTGGGCCAAGGGAGATTATTCCAGATGCACAGATTATAGTTTCATTCACCAGTAGTATTGACTCTGCTACTAGGCGGAGGGAGATTACTCCTGAGGCACAGATTATAGTTTTTTCAACAGTAGCTGTGGCTCTGCCGCTGTGCCAGGAGAGGTTACTCCTATGTACAGATTACCATTTCTTTCACCAGTAGCCTTGTCTCAGGCCCTGGGCCGAGGGAGATTACTCCTGATGTACAGAGTACAGTTTCTTTCAACACTAGCCTTGTCTCTGCCACTGGGCAATGGGAGGTTACTCCCGATGCACAGGTCACAGTCTCTTTCACCAGTATCCTTATCTCTGCCACTGGGCTGAGGGAGATTACTCTGATGCACAGGTTGAAGTTTCTTTCACAAACAGCCTTACCCGTGTTCCCACCAGTTCTCCTGTGCCTCCTGTTATCTTTCTCTGGGCTGTGACACATCACTGGTTCTTTCTGGGACTGGGGTCGGAGTTGGCCGCTGCTATGGATTCTCTGTTCTGTTTCTGCTGATCCACAATGGCTCCGTGGTCCTCATCTCTGCATGATGTTGGTGTAGTTGTTGGACCAAATGGTCCACCTCATTGAGGTCATGCCACTGTTTCTCATCTCTGGTTTTATAGTAGGGTATGCTCCTGCTAGACCTCTGCAGTACTCTCTCCACTTTGTGCCAGCATTCTCCATTCTGCAATCTGTCCTCAGAGTTGGTAACTTCTGCATGAATTCTGCTCCACTTCTGCTTCTGTTCCCAGCTGGACTTGACACTTTGTGAAGTCCATTGTCTCTTTTTATAAAAATGTTGCCAAATCATTCCCGGTTTACTATCAGAGTGCTTTATCACTTTCAAGGGATTGAGCTTCATAACTCCTTGGGGGCCTCCTCGTCTCAGTACTTGAGAAGTCTACTGTGATACAACATAACAGAGTGTTATAAGACGGTGGTCTGTAGCTTGGGGTTTCAGATGGAAGGGAATAGGGGTAGGGAATCATAGATTGAACATCTCCATCCCCAAGAGGTGAATCCTTCCCTGGAAGGTTCTCATGCATGTTACGTTCCCCAGGAGGATTACTGGTTAGCTGCCCCACCCCTCTCTCCTTACAGGGAAGGTCTTCCGCCTGTGGAGAAGTGACATTATCCAATGATTTGTCACAGTACCCACAGATCAAGTAAGTAAAGCTAGAATGATTCAGTGCTGACCACTCAGAGTGATAATAGTAGTACTTCTATAAGTTGGCCAGTCCAAGGCTCTAATGCATCTCATAAAGGAGAATGGAAGAGGTCTCAGCTATGACATTATAACCTGAGATTGTACTTAAACCGACTGTTGCCTTGTGTTTATGTGAAACTATGTATGACCTAACATGGGAGAATGTCAACTGACACGGGTATGAACACCCTAGATGTTTTGATTTTTATTAATATAAAAAGAAGCAGACAATTCTGTTTCTGATAGGGAGGTCTACTATTCAGCCACCCATTTTAATAAACTGCATGTCAAAATGATGGTACACACATGTGTCTTGCTGTAACTAATGTACTGATATGAAATCACCAGCTCTGTTGTTGCACAGAACAGGATCAAAGGTCGCCTGTGCATCCAAACTTCTGCTTTGACTCCAAGCCACTGCAGGAAGCTGTTGTAACGTTGGCACCATTGATCAAAATTACAATATGTGTCTGCCTTAAACAGTCTAGTGGTAGGTAAATCTCAAAATACAAATCATCTGTGTTGTGGCATGATGACTGATAAGTATTCTTCAATCTATGAAACCATCTAAATGCCCAGAAAACATTGTTCCCTCAAAAAAAGTTCTCATTCGCAAGGACATTTTTATCACCTTTCCTGGTTAAATTCTTTAATGTTTCCTTTTGGGGCAGAAAAGTGCCTACCAGCATTAAAACGATTGAAATTATGCCAATACAAAAAAAAAAAAAAAATCTAGACCCCAAAGATCTAAATAACCTCAGACCAAACGTGAACTGTAACATGCTCCTCGAAATTATGGACAAAGCTGCATATAAGCAATGTCACTCTTTTGTTGAAGCCGAAAACAACTTGCACACCAAGCAATCTGGCTTCAAACCAAACTATAGTATGGAGAGAGTCAAAGAAAAGAAAGCTGAAGCCAGCTCCACTTAGTTGGCAGCACCAAAAAGAATTAGTTTCAAACAGTAATGTGTTTTGAAAAAGAATATTTTTATATGCCCTTATTTGAGACACGTGTTTCGGATAATTCTTTGCTTTTTCGATCAGGGCTAATCAGAGTAATAATGGTATTTAGGTTAGATTTCCAATGGTTGCACAAATCACGGGATAAATACACGAGCATGAAAAGAATTGAGTTTGAATACAGTGCCTTTTTTTGTTAATACAGCATTCGAATTTGTTGCGAAAATTACAATATTTGGATGGAGATACCTTACGAGTAATGTGATAATACAAGTTAGCTAGAGCTCACTGACAGAGAGAGATGCCATTTCTTTTAGATATGAGCGATGGAGTTCTAAAGTAACCTTTGTTTATGATTAGAGCACATAGAATTGGGAACAAAAGCCAAGTATATGGACGTATAACGTCTATTGTACGATGGGACAATAACATTGAAAAACAGTCCATGGGCCTCATTACGACCCAGGTGGAGGACCATGGTGCTATTAGCACCATGGTCTATGCCGGTGTCCGCCATGGCGGAATGGGGAATTACCACCCCATTCCAAGTTTGGCGGGGCGGTAATTCCCCATGCCACCATGGCCCTTCCCCATTCCCATTTTTGCCCCATAGGGCTCAATGGGAATGGGGAAGGCGCTAAGTACGGTGCCGCAAATTGCGGCACCGTACTTAGCACCAAGGTCCCTTTGCGGGTCCCTACTTTAACGGCTGGTAAAACCAGCCGTTAAAATCGGGTCCCGCAAAGGGACCTCGTAATTAGGCGCTAATAGGTTAACGGTGCCGCAGCCTTTTACGGCACCGTTAACCCAGTAGCACCTGGGTCGTAATGAGGCCCCATGTATCCATTGGGTGCATTGACTATACTTTTGGGGTTCCAAGCATTTGTATGGACACAAAGATTCTAAGGTATCGAGGCATGGTTTCAGGGACACTTTGTTTGAGTGTATGCTCATAGATACATTTACATTGAGCATGACGCATGTTGTTATATCTTCCAGGTAATGTATATTACTTGGATAAAATACTTATCAGTGATTTAATTCACTGTGTGAATATACCCCAGTATTCATTTGCAGAAGTATGTGAACCTTCTCTCCGCCTACATGAGCTGTTCTGAGACATGGAGCTTTTTCGTGGATTATTTACATTGATGTGTGTTTTGTTGTTGTTCGTGCTGTAGGTTTAATTATAACTGCCTTGGTCCTGACGAAGACTGTTGATATGAGTGATTTACACATGGAGTTTTGGAATTCAAAAAGGACAATTTTGACCTCCGCTTGTAGACCAATATAGGTATTGATGTAATAAGACCACGCTCATGATACGAGTTGGTCTATATTATAGATTTGTTGATTTACAGAATTATTCATATAACCCCCCCGCACCTCCGAATGGGGGTGTTGTTGCACTAGCAAGTTACATGTGTGATTATGTTTACAATGGGAGGATGGTGTTTGTTAGTGTGTTTTTAGGATGGATGGATGGATGAGTCAGGTGAGATGATTTATACATGTACATTTCAGTATGTTTAATATTTTTCACGACCTATTATACGTGTTTGTGTGTGCTGTAATGTGTTTTTTTGATTATTCATGTGTAATACTTCATTTATTTATTTATTTTGTTGACTCCGTGGACCTTGCATTGGCTCATTGTGAGGAGAGGGTTTCAGTTGATAGTTCACCTCTCATATGTACTAAAGTAGGTGCTACCATTGATCCTCATGTGGCACCATATGTGTTGTAATTTGTATATAGTGATTGATAAGAAACACAACATCAATAACATTCTGATATCACACCAGCAACAACTATGTGAGCAGGGCTCAGGTGTGATGTATACTAGTCTAAGTGGAATGTCTCCAGAGCTACTTTTTAGAACAATGCCCAGAATGCTGCCTCCTTTGGTTCTCAAGGAGAAGGGACACACTTTCCTCCAGACCATCGAAGCCTCCCCCAGGAGGTCTCATGGGAATGCTGCTTCAGAGGTAGCACTAATACTACAAAGCTAACCTCAAACCAGAGTGCTGTTCACTGGAATCCCTTTGAAGCTATCAGGCAAGGGGAAGGGACAGGGTTGAAGTAGTCTTAGAGAGAAAGCAGGCTTTGAAATGGGTCCCACCATCTTGCTTTCAGTTAGGGTTGCCTTCCCTTTAGTGTCTGCTTCATTTTCTTCAAGCATGACACTCTGAGTGTCATGTCACAAGACAAAGGGCACTTGGACCTTTGCAGAAGCTTGCTTTTAACCAATCCCGTGTGGCATTTTGCCTTCAAAAGGAGAAGGGCACCCCCTTTGTGAGGAATTCAACCATCTGCACGGGGAGAGTGTGTTCGCCTTGGCTTTTTGATTTTTTGATAAGTGAAAATGAACTATAGGAGATCAACCTCTAAGGACTGTGTAAGGCCATTCAGCATACAGTCCATCTGCTTCCCGCAAAAAATGCATAGTCACATGTACTCCGGAAAGACAAAGCCTGCAGGCACTGTCTCCCTCTGTCATATTCAGCTGAAATGTGACAGCCCCAGGTACATCAAAGCATCTCCAGAAGGGGGAAGGCACACCTTCCTCCAGCCAAAAGGAGCCTAATTTAAATATCAAAGGCTCCATGGATCTTCCTTCCTTTTGTACTCTGGCTGGTGGCAGTGCATACTAATGAGATAATTGAAGCAAGCCTAGAGGAGAGGCTTGGTTTCCGGAGTTGACAACAGGAAGGCAGGATTGACACCCCTTTGGTATGCAATGTGTCAACTTGAAACTAGTTCCCACCCCTATGTATGAAAGGCAGCGAAATGCAAATATGGGTCCACTATTTACCGTAGGCAAACTCCTGCAGACCTGACTCCTTTCAGATGGGAGAACTATGTGGTTTGGGGGAGACAGGAAGTCTGCTCCCAGCACAAACTTCAAGGGAAACCTGCACTTTAATCAAGAGTCACAGAGGGCTCAGTTAAACAAAGAGACACTTTGATCTACAACAGACAGCGAGATAGGTATATGTTGTCACCCCCTTCTCTGTCCTGTTGCAGAGAACTCTGGTCCTGGCCTCATGCAGAATAGAAGATTTTTGGTGGGGACCCAGGATTGGTTCATTAAGGTGGGCTTAGCCTGCACCAATCACCGGGGCCCATTTGGCTTTAAAAAAGGGCTGAACTCCTCACTTAGCAGATCATATGAAGACTTTGAAAGGTGTAAGAAGAAGTACTCATTTGGACCCCAGCTGAAGGTACAGTCTACCTTACATCTTCCACCAGTGAAGGAAAGCCAGGGGTTCCAAGAGGGAAGCAAGATCCCTCCTTTAAACATCCCCCAGGGATCAAAGGTAGATTCAGAACTCAGAGGACCCATCCAGCAGTTCCAGAACTGGTACCCAGCCAGCACACAGCATGCCCTGCTCGGTTCTGCCAGCAAGCTTCCTAGGTGGGAAGTGTCAGAGAGTCTCTGGACAAAGGACAAGGACGTTGCCTGCATTCACTCTCCTGAGCTTTAGGCCATCCGCCTTGAAAGGACACAAGCCCTGCCAGAAGCTAGGAGGAGTGCCACACAGGCATCATCCAACGTACATCTTTTAAGGACATTTTCGAGACAGTCGAATCCCCGAACTTCATCCGGCTGCACTGCTGACTGTTGTCATGCTGCAGTCACAAGAGCCCTCTGAGCTGCCTCGACCAGCAGTCCAGATCCGCTATCCAGCACAGCAACAATGAATCTTGGCCTGAGCCACCGCGCCGGATAGCCTGCAGATGTCCGTCCAGCCTTGCCTGCCGAACTGCCTGCTGACTGGTACCCGCAGCTCTCTCCAACCACTAACTCTGTCTCAAGGGCTGCGAAGTGCCCTGGAACCACCTCAACACTGTTGAGCACCAAGAACTTCTTCAGCACCAGGTACATTGTGGCTTTGCACCCCTGGTCCTTCTCTGCAGGCCCATAGGGACAGTTAGGATCCTTTGCCCCCTTGGCGCTGAACCCAAAACCCCTTGAACAGTTAGATTGGTTACTTTACCAACTACCCTCCTGTCAGTATCCAGAGTGCTTCCCTTTCCTTTGTAAAGCTGTCAGTCCTCTTTGTTACTTTACAGGGTGGTTTGTATTTTGTAGTGTGCTAGAACTGTCTGTAGTAGTGATAATAAAGTATATGGGCCTCATTACGAGCAAGGAGGTAATGAAAAAAGGAAGGTGTAATGGTATTACCGGTATCAATAACGGGTCCGGGCCATTACGAGTCGACAACCTGGCAATACCGCCACCGCCCATACCGTGCCACTTCTTACCAGTATGCGTGCGTACACGCGCCCCTTCGTGGCGGAAATACCGGGATGCTGCTAACAGGAGGACATCACAAGTTACGCGTGCAGGCACTTGCCGGCATCCCGAAGGCGGTAGATAACACCTGCACGATGGTGGCAATACAGGCATCACGGACAACTTGTAAATTGCAACCTGCAGTGTAGCCAACTGCCATAGGTGCACACAATCACCACAGGTGGAGTCAATGGAGCCTGTCCCAGTACAAAAGGAGCACACGCACACACCACACCCCTTCCTACACCAAAATGATCCCACTAGCTGTTGCAGTCCTGGGGCAGGAGGATATGCATGTATTGCTACACCAGCACCAACAACTACAACTACAACAACAACAGCAGGCAGCACAGAGGAGATGCAGAAGGAGAAGGAGGGTGAGACAGGCCCAGCAAGTCCCACCAGTGCAGACAGTGGTACCACATAGGCAGCCACCAATCCCTCGCATCAGAGCCAGTCCATTCAACCTAACCCCTGAGCAGATCCACACCCTGTACTGGTTGGACCGGGACACCATCACCAACATAGTGGACATGATACACAATTACATTGTCAGCCTAATAGAAATCCGCACTGCCATCCCCCCTCTACTGAAGGTAGTGTCTGTGCTCCACTAACTGGCCACAGGCACCTACCAGCACACAGTGGGCCAGCTGCATGCTATATCACAACCTCTCTTTTCATGCATGATGACCCAAGTGCTGGATGCCCTCCTGAAGCATGTAAGCATCCACATATCCCTACCACGGACTGCCCAGGAGCTTGCTGACACTAAAGTTGGCTTCCACGCACTGACAGGCATGCCCAATTGCGTTGGTGCCCTCATCTGCACCAATGTAGAATTGGTGGTCCCTCACGCCATAGAGGCGGTGTACCTCTATCGTAAGCAATACCACTCCATCAATGTGCAGCTGGTATGTGACTCCAGCAAGATCATCACACATTGTTGTGCCTGATATCCGGGATCCACACATGATGCCATGGTGCTGCGTAACTCCTCGCTACCCTGCTACATGGAGCGACATGCTGGACAATGTGCCTGGCTGCTTGGTAAATTGCTTGACAGGCCCATGGCAGTGCAGTGGGGGAGTCAGTTGGGGGGTTGCATAATCCACCTGGGTGAGAATGGGGGGATGCATAATCCACCTGGTTGAGATTGGGTAGTGAGTGGACAATGCTCATACACCTAAACACTGTTGCCCTGAACATCCCAACCTGAACATGACACATCAATGCCATACATAAGACCAATGCTGCACAGCAATGACAATATGCCAGACGCACAAGCAGGCCACCATGGGAACGTCAAGCAATGGATGACAAAACATGATTACACCTGTGACAATGCCGCTAGTGGCAATACATACATAGTGCCATACATCGCCATTATGGGTGGCAAGACATGGTTCCGCATCCACACTACATCTGCATCAGCATGCAAGTGAACACCCTGCATCATCTGGATAACACATTCCACACCAGCAGACCATAGTACTGTACACATTGCATCAAATGAGCTTGTGTGCAAACATCCAGGCATGTGCATGTCAACACCAAATAGCTGCAGCCATTGCAGTGATTTCAAATGTTGTCAGGTCAGATAGTGACTTACACATACCCCATTGTGCTCCCATGCAGGTGATGGGGGCTATCCCTTGAAGCTGTGCCTACTTACCCCTGTACGGAACCCGCAGAACAGGCATGAAGAGGAGTACAATCGGGTTCATACCCGTACCCGTGCTGTGATTGAGCAGACCTTTGGCCTGTTGAAGGCACGGTTCCGCTGCTCCAGCAGGTCTGGTGGAGCACTCCTATATGGGCCTGAGAATGTGGGAAAGATCACCATGGTCTGTGTCATGCTGCACAAGATGCACATCCGGAAAAACGTACCACTGCCACCTGACATTGACCTACATGCACTGGGTGAGGATGATGAGGATGATGATGGAGGAGGACCAGCACCCCTGGCAGTTTGCGATGCACAAGATGGGCATGCTGTGCCCCAATCAGTGAATGATGATTTCTTCTGAACCACAGGGATGCAGATGGTTCTGTGTTAGTACACTGGGATGTTGCTACAATGGACACAGGGTGTGTGGGAAGTTGGGCACTGTGCGCTGTCATGAATTGAATAAACACACACAAAATGAACAATGACCAGTCATGATATGATTTTGACACAACGGGTGTATTGAAATGTTAACACTAGTGTGCTTCATCCCTCCACCTCACACACACCCTACCCCCTCCCCCACCCCCAAAACCCCAAACACCCTACACCCCCCAACTCTCCAACACCCCCAACATTCCATACCCCACCAACACCCCAAAACCCCCAACATGCCCCAAACACCACCAACACAACCTCCCCCCTCACCCATTATCATCCGACACACGATATGCCATTCGTGAGTTTAGCAAGGCGGCAGTTAGCACATGCAGGGTGGTCCTGCTATTTCCGGCCTCTCTTTGGGTCTGGGGGCCACATGTCCGTGTGGCGTGCGCTGCACCTGGTCATGCGCACAGGACTTGAGGGAGTGGAGCTGGCAGGTGTGGTGGATGGGGTGGAGGTGGATGGCTGTGCGACCGCCAGCACAGGTTGTTGCTGCTGCATATGCTCTAGAATCCTGCCAAGGACCTGTGTAACCACAACTAAACTGTCTCTGATGATGATGGTGTGTGAGTTCATGGCCATTATAGAAGCCCATTTGCCTCCCATATCTCAAAGCCGGTCTGTTCTCCATCCACCACAGACTGTTGAACCAGTTCAATCATACTGTCCTGGCGGGCCTCTACCCTCGTCAGGCGGCCTCCATGTCAGTGGGGGCTGTGGAGGTGGATGGTGCAGTGGCAAGGTGGCCCATTGCTGGACTGCCCTCTGATGTGGTCGACAGATGCGGACTCCCCAGTACAACGGCATGTTCCTGCATGGGGCATGGTGGTGTGCCCTGTGTGGAGTGCAGGGGGGTGGCCTGGGGGCTCGGTGTATGGGGACATACTACATGGATGTTGTTTTCCATGTCTACATGTTCCTCAGCTTGGCCCCCCATGTTGTTGAGGGGGGCAATAGCTGCAACCTCCCCTATGGAACTTGTGGCAGCTGACTGCATTCCATCACCCTCTACCTCTGCAGGAGTTGATGACTCCATTGTGGCTGTGTTGTTGGCTGTTGTTGTCTCCTTCTGTGATGGAGTTGCCTGTACTGATGGCCTGTGTTGCATTCTGGGCGTTGGTGTTGCCCTGGAGGTGGAAGGTCCAGTGCCTTCTTGTCTGGCCCTGGTTCCTTTTGAGGATGTACTGGCCTTTGCGGCAGACTCCTGGCCTTCACTTTCTGCATCTGTGCCTGTGGAGGATCAAGAGATGCTGGGTATCAGTGATGGTGGTACGGGCAAGATGCATGATTTGGTGCTGTTCAGTATTTCACATTTCATGCATTGCTTTCTTGTAGATGTGACGCTCAGGGTACTTGCAATGTGGGGGGGGGCATATTGGCATACGCCGTGGACTCTCCTTTCTGGGCTGATGTGTACTATGTGGCATATCATTGTATTGCAGTTTGCGTGATGTGTGACATGTGATTGATCCCTGTGTGTTGTGTGTCTGTTGGTAATGGGATTGGCACACAGCATGCATTTCTTGTGCCAGGGTTTGGGCCACCATCTGGACATGGATTTGAATATGTGTGTATGATGGGCCATGCATTGGCTTGGTTCACTTTCACATCTGTTGTGCTATGCCATGCTTTGGTTCTCTGTGGTTTGTGGGGACACTCACCTCCATCTCCCGATGTCGGCACTCCTGTCTCCATTGCTCCATAGCTCTCGATCGATTCCATGTTGATCATGGTGCTGCACGTCTCATCCCATTTCATCAATTTGGTGGGTGAGTGGTCCCCGCAGCCTGTAGCCATGGCCTCCCTGTGGTTGGCTGCAAGTATGTTGCGCACCCGGAGATGTAGATCATCCCACCTTTTTTTGCAGTCCTGCACTGTGCGGGTGGTGGTGCCAACCGCAGTCACCTTACATGCCATCTGCTCCCATATTTGCTTTTTGCGCAGTTGTGCTTTGCGTTTGAGGTTAATGGCAAACACCTCATCTGCATTGCCTGCCAGTGTGTCCGCCAGCATATTAAGCTCCTCGTTGGAGAAGTGCTTCTTGCGCATGCGGGGGGTGGACTTACGGGTAGCCTTGGACATGATGGGTTGATTGTGCCTGCTTTCCACTCTGTACCAGTGCTGTGTTATGAGGATTGCAACGGATTGTGTTTTTAAAGATGGCCACCGACGCATTTCCCATTCTGGCGTGATGACGTTACTTCCGGGTCCGGTATTACGAACCCGGTATTTGGATGATGGTATTACTGGGTCTGTGAATAACAAATTACATGCACAAAGTAACCATGTGAAACACATCATCAAAAACATCCCATATGGGGAAATGTTAAGAGTAAAACAAAACTGTAGTGAAGAAAAGAGGTATAAAGAACACCTAAAGGATTTAAAGGAGAACTTTAGAGGATATAGAGAAGAGACTTTGAATCAAGCTATAAAGAAAGCAGAAAAAATCCCAAGATCAAATCTATTGAAAAACAAACAGAAAATTACAGAATCATGTGTGAAAACATATTTTATCACCGCATATAGCAGTAAAGCACATATAGTGAAAAAATTACTAAATAAACATTGGAACATTTTACTCACAGATGCAACCCTACAAGGATATCTAGAAGAAAAACCAACAATGGTATACAGAAAAGCTCCCACATTAAAACAAAGGTTAAGCCCTAGCCATCTAAAAAAACCAAAATGGGTAATCCAAGTGAATTTGTGAAATTACCAGCACCAACAGGATCACACATATGTGGAAGTTGCACAATATGTGTTTATATGTTACATGGAACCAAACAAGTTAATCTACCTACTGGAAGAACACAAGAAATTAGACAATTTATCAATTGCAGAAGCAAATTTGTCATTTACGCAATTATATGTGTTTGTGGAAAGAAATATGTGGGCAGCACAATAAGAGAGATGAGAATTTGTATCATGGAACACCTAAGAGCTATATAAAATCGAGACACAAGATACCCAATAGCTACACATTTTTCTAATGAGCACAATCTAGAAAACATCAAGGATATAAAAGTCTTGGGTTTAGAAAAAATTGCCCTACCGGAAAGAGGTGGTAATAGAGAACTTCTACTACGAAAAAGAGAATCAAAATGGATCTGCATTTTGGACACATGTTCCACAGGTTTGAACACAGATCATGAGATGGCATATTGGCTGTAATAATAAGATGTTGTCAACACTATATGTCATCAAAAACTATTATGTCCAAATTGCTTATAATATTGTTCAGTCTGTGCAAATATTGAATAGTATAATTTTTAATATTTTGTATTATCTGAATGTAACCATGTATCCATAAATCATGAACAAAATCACTAGTAAAGTAAGCCTCTTAAACAAGTAAAATATCCACCAAGATGGCGGCGACACGCTTTTGGAGCGTCTTGACGTCATCGCGGCACGCGCACGCGATGACATCATCACGCGCCAAATTAATTTATAAAAACAGAACAAAATTAGTTTCACAACAACCGCGGATCCTGGCGAGCATGCTTAAGACAATCGGACCTGGCAAATAACAATAAGAATAAGGTAAAGCTTTTCCTCTTTCATTCTTTAAAAATTATTTTGGATCACCCAAACTCAGCCACGTTGTAGAAAGGAGTAATACAACACCTTTATAAGTAAAATAACTGGTCCTTCTGAAATTCTTTTCAGATTTATCAATTTTGGCATAAAAGAAACCCACTTTTCAAGTATTGAAATCAAAAAAACTACAATTATATTTCGAAAAAAAGAAAGAAAGAAAGAAAGGGTGAGTTAACCAGAATATTTAATTCAATACAACAGTGTTCCTCTTGTTTAGTCTTGTTTTCTATACAGAGATGATACAAAAGCTCAAGAGAGGGCATTTATAAAGTGTTAAAGGTGAAATTATCATTAACCAATGTTATGTTGAGCTCAATTTTCAATAATTTTGTTAAAAGTATTCTAAATTACTATTATTTTTCTGGGTACAGAATCTCTCCTGAGGAACCACGGCTAAAAGCTGTGGAGAAACACGTGTTGGGAGAATAAAAGTGTTTTTCATCTAAACTTAGATGACTGGAATGTATGAAAATAATACATGAAAAATAAAATCATGGGAGAATAAAAGTGTTTTTCATGTAAACTTAGATGACTGGAATGTATGAAAATAATCCATGAAAAATAAAATAATTCATAATTTAAATAACTAAGAGTTTATCGTATCATATCTGGTGCAGGAGTCGCACAAATTACAAATTACAACATATGAAGAAAAATAATTACTGGGTCCGTTATTAAGGGGTTGCTCTTGGGCAGAGGCGGTATCGGTGGGTCCCATGATAGCGCTATCGGGGGTTTGGGGGGTCTTTAGCGGCAAGGAGGTGCAGCCATTACCGGCATGGGTGTTCGCGCGTGCTCGCGCACTCGTAATCAGCCGCTATTAGCGGCGTCAAGGGTACACGGACGCGCTAATACGACCATGCCGGTAATGACTGCCTTTTTACCACGATTCTCATAATGAGGCCCTCCATCTGTATACAACCTTGACAGGACAGTCCCTTTTGTCATTGGGTAATAATTGTATTTTCGCTGTGTTGCAACTAACCAATGATCCACGACCTTGCGGAGATAAGGCTGCCGCTCCGTCCACTTTACCGAAACAAATTGGACAAGGTTTTCTAATTCACTTGTATTCCAATCTGTTTGGATCCCTTCTGGTGTACTAGAGGTGTGGGGTAGATTGATGGTTTAGAAACTGATATACCACTGGTGCCCCGGAAGTTGATTCGTCACACCCTTATTTGTTGATTCATCTTTGGATGCCAGGAATAAAAAGAACATACTTTTGTACCTTTGCTGAGAGTGCAGTCGATTCTGGAGTCCTCTGGTGAAAACAGAAGATATCCAATGCAGAGGAAAGCTCTGCCCCCTAGCCATACCTATCCCAAGTGAACAGTGGGGATGAACTGCTGTGGACAAAGTGCTGCAATTCTGCCAGCCGCAACAGAACCAGGGCAGCCAAACTCTCTGAACTGGGAGTGCAGATCATGAAGGATTCACCTTGTTGTGAAGGCCATGAAGTGGGACCAAAAGCAACCCAGAAGACCAAGAGCAGCTGGAAACCTGTTTCACTGCTTTAGGCCATCTTCGAGATGCTGTGCTCGTGTTCAATGCCCTTTGAGCTGACATAGGCCCTGCTCTGTTGCTTTGATACTCCACAAACTTCGAGCTGCTTACTTGCTTTTTTGAGCATCTGAATGCAATTTTGCATCAGTGAAGATCACTGCCAGCTCTACTCGAGTGCTGGCTAACCACTGTAGCAGCATACAACTCACTGCATTTGAGCATTGTTTCGACACAACAGAGCCTTGACTCAACCCAACTCGACCTTCGAAACAAACTGCTGAACGCCATTGTGTCACTTGCCGACCCTACCCAGCACAGGCATCGATTTGACCTGAATCGCCCGCAGACTCATTACTGTTGAAACTCATCAAAACTGCATTGCCTTGACTCCAACTCGCTGCTGGATCAAAACAGTTACTACTGCTTTGACACTGACTGCAGGAAAGCGCATAGAAACACCGCTCCACCCTGCCAACCAGCCTAAAGCAAGAAATATGTTACTAGGAAGAGGTCCTTTACCTGGTCCACTTTTGGAACCATACTGACATTTAAAAACCCCTTCTTTGCCTTTTTCTTATAAGATACCTTCTTGAATACTGATATTGTGCCATTTGGGTGCCTAAACAACCCTGCTCATCTACCCCGAGTGCTGTTGTATACACCTTGTATGTTCTGTGCCCTTTATGCTGGAGATTTTGTGTGTGTTTTAGTTAGTTATTTACATATTGTTTAATTAATTACTACATTGGTATAGAATCTTGATTGGACATTCATTTATTTTGAACTCTTTTACTACTGCTGTTTGGTTCGCATCTGCTATCAGCTTACACCCCTCCTGAAGAGTACAGCCTGGCCTTGGCCCACGTTATCACAAATGGTGAAGGAGTTATAACCGTTGGGCTGTGTCTAGTACAACTTTATGATTGGGATCACTGCTGGATTAGTAGTAATGTGGAGCTGGTTTAGTAGTAGTGTGAAGCTGAGTAGGCGTTTCAGCCACTACTCGTCCCTGTAATCCCACAGAGCAGTCCCAGCCATAGTAAAAAGGACAGGCATTTCTAAGCATTGACTAAGCAAGACAACCGCTTCCAAAGGGACTTATTTTGGCACTTACTAAGCCCTGCTCTGGCATTTATAGGGCACACAAAATGTAAATTGGCTAAGTAAATATTTTCTGAATGGTTTACTGAATGCTTAGAGAAAAACCTAGCTGTGTGGAGTTTCTGGGAGTGTAGTCCAAAACATGTAGAGAGCCAAAGGTTGCAGAACCTTGGTTTCGGGCCAACCTTGATAATCCCCTTTCCTCTTCTGATATCCCCTTCTGAAGAAAGGATTAAATCCATTAGGGATCTTGGCACCTAATATGAATATGGTCCAAGAAGAATCCAGGGATGTCATTTAGAGGTCGTCAGAGGTCGCAACTGCGACCTCTCAGGTCTCCCTTGCGACCCGACCTCTACAAAAAGTGTTTTTTTTTGTAATGCAAGCTCCTTGTCTGTGGCCAGCATCATGTGACTCTTTACTTCTGGAGTGGCTCTGGCTTTCTTGTTCAGGCCCCTTCAAAAAAGAAGAAAAATAAGAACAGAACATGAGTGCCACAAATCTAAAACTTTCAGCATTGACCCTAAATAAGAAAGAATAGGAATACCAAATAATGTGTCTTTCTGGAATTCTATGCAATAATTGCTAAACTAATTAAAGGTTTATTTCAGGTACACTACAGGGGGTGAGTCAGTGATTTAGTCTGTTCTCAAATGCCTCAACCCAGCCTTTAATTCGTCTGAGGTCGATAAATGAGTACCAACACAGGTTGGGTGATATTGGGTGTATATTTTTTTCTATATGAAGTTCTTAGGCGTAAGTGCTATATAATAACACATCATTATCCTTTGGTCATGGACGTCTGCTTGCTTTCACAGTAATTTGGTAATATGAGCCTATACACACTGATCTTAACGATACATATCGCGATCCATTCTTGTATGAAATGTACATCACATTATAGTGATATCGTAACCACATTTTTCGTAGTGTACAATGCTACGTGATGCCACTTCCTGTTTTGGGGTGGGGTCAAATGACATCACTTCCTGTGATGTCATCAGGGAGTCAAGGGTTGTGTGATGTCACTTCCGCTACCCCAGGCATTTTGGTGAAATGACGTCCTTGGAAGAATCCCATTTTAAGAAAAAGTAGGTCGCATGTCACTTGCACCAATCTGTCAGGTATTGCATTTTGAGTTGAAGCCCGGTTTCCCTCTTGTACGTTATGGTCTTAGACAAGCTTTTGTCTGCACCCAATTGAATTTATTTCCATGCGTTTGCACACTACATGATCTCATTGTTGGTTAATTTATTAGGTGTTGGGTGTCAGCAATCCCTTAATATAATTGTGAATTGAATGCTTAAACTCCAGGCACGCAGTGGCCTGGCTTATCCCTGCCAGTACACAGCATCTAATTGAGTGGGATGCATTAAGCTGGATACCAGCAGATAAATTGGCTGCTAAGCTTAGCCTTCGATCTGTTCACAGTGCAGGACTTCTTACAGTCGAGATGAGCTATGGGCTGCCGGGAGCAAGTATTGATGAACTGGAGCGGGGCTGCTATGGGGGAGAGCTGGCTGACAGAGACCCCTGGTTTCCCTCCATTGGGCAGTACATCATTTTCAAGACAGGGTCCTTGCCTCTGCTGTACGATCTGAAAGTGTGGGCCTTCTGCGATCAAACGCCGGCACATTGACTCGGCAATCATAGCCTTGTCAGTTAAGCGTGATGGGCTTTTCACTGCGTACTTTGTCTTACCTAAGGCACGGTCCGCGTGCATTTCTCTTTTAGGTAAAACTCCACAGCATTTGCATTTAATTTCTGCAGTTTTCAAAGATGAGTCGCAACATTATTTTTCAAGGAACATGTGCACATCACTTGCCAGTTTTAAAAATAGGCTCAATTCATAACCCCAAATGTCTAAAATGGCCGCCACGTGTGTGCAAGTTACGCTAAAACCGCTCTGTAAACCGGGCGCTAATTGCTTTTGAGGGAGCGTGGTATATCAGAGAGCTAGGTGGCCAGAGCATGTCCAACCACATCTCAGATTTACAAACTGACGCCCACACCTGTGCGTGACCCTGATTCGTAATTCTCTTGATTGGACCAGCCACAGCGGGAGCGGCAAAAATGAGTGCTCCGTAAAAAGAACTCGGCAGAAAGAATTCTGAAAAAGTAGACACACAAATAACTTTTACCACGCCCATTGTAGGGTTGGCAGTAATTCTGCTGGAATCACTGCCAAGCACGTTTATGCTTACCGCCACTCAGTCAGTCTGAATTACAACCGAATTATGATAATGGCGGTGTTTGTCGCTATTTTTGGTGGTCATAAATCACCAGGTGGATTTTGTAGGATTTACCTTAAGCGATAATTCTGAAGCTGTGAATCCTCCAACATAAAGTAGAGAAGTTACCACCCTCCACTTCACCTCCATTCAGAATTCGGTGGTTACAATAAAAGTGGCAGGTGCTGGTCTTGGAATTAACACCTCGCAGAGGAACAGAAGTTCGAATCCCGTATCCGCGCTTAGAAACCGGACTGGTGGTGAGGGAAAAACGGCAGAAATTCAATTACTGTGAAAAATGTGGTGGTAAATTACCGCCACTTTTTTCCCAAACCACCAAACTTCGAATGAGGAAATGTCATTTTGGAGAAAAACCAAGCAATATAGCACATTTAGATATTTACTTTATTTTTTACTGAGTACATTGTTTCAATGTGACTGCGTTACATTTACCTCTTAACTTTATTTTTTCCTACATATTAAAGCAAACAACCCCAGAAATATTTGGTCATTCCAGATTACTGCCTATAGTGAAATGTGTGGGAAATAATATTTTATTGTATAGCGCTTTAATCAAAAGCACTTTACATAGGACATATTTTACTATTATTACTCAATTGAAATTGGTACTCATTTATCGACGTCGGAAGGATGAATGGCTGAGGTGAACTTGCCTGTATTTTAACCTGCAACCTGCAGATCAAGCACAGATCACAGCAGCAAATGTTCAACCCGCTGAGCAATCTGCCGGAGGTGGCTTGGCAAATGCTTAATAATTATAGACAAGCCAAAACAGTTGGCTTTGCCAATGCTTGTTTTTAAGAGGACTTCAGTGAACAACATGCATAGTGCTTATACATCGAATGGGGGAAGGCAGAAAGGTTCAGAAATGTTTATGACACCAGTAACGCGTTTACAACTCCAATTAAATTATTGGCTCTCAAGAAAGTAAACACAAAAGGCACTTTGACTGTAAGATTTGATGGTAATGCTTGATGAAAGCGAGCTCAAAGAGTTCTCATGAGGTGATGTTTTGGTCAGGGAGGGGCAGGTACTGGCTGGCTGGGAAATTTGCCGTGGCCATGGTCAGTCAATGGGTGGGCAAATAACCAAATAACACCTACAACACCTACAAGCTTTGTTTCCCTCTTCATTTGCCATTTCTCCCTCTACACCCTAATGCAATAATTTGGGCTTATAGGTGGTGCTATAGTGCCACCTAGTAGTCCAAACTAAAAACATTGCGTGTAGGGAGTACAAAACACTGTGAGAAATCCGGGCCATGAAAGATCCAGCCCAGTGAACGCCAGGCAAACCTTCAGTAACAGCCCTCCTCCAGTGTCACTATTTTTCTATTCTCAGCAATTACATATTCATCTCAGTAGTTTTCGGGGCTCTTTATACAGAGATTTGACGCCTTTCTAGGAGGCTGCTTTGGGCCCACGATGGCCCACAGCTGCTGTGGGCATGTGGGGGGTTGTGGGGGTGCTGGTTGGCAAGGCCAGAAAATGGAAATGCTTGGATTGCAGTGCCATGAAGTCGCAGGAACTACTGGACAGAGGGGCATAAGAAGGAGCTGAAAGTAAATCGAGAAAGAGGGTGTGTATAAACGTTCATCGCTCCTGGAACACTAGCTGCACGTTGGCCAAACAGAGCCATTTGCACACAAAAAATCAAGAACAATCTGCAATGTGTTTCCACTACGTTGTTTGCGAAGTGTCACCCACTTGAAATAAACATTGCCATAGCTGGGATTCAAATCCAGCTTTTGTGGATGCGAGGACAGACATGCAGCCACAAATCCACATAGATCTCTTAGCATAAGTTGCAACGTGTATCATATTGACATTCTGCTATACAGGACATGTTCTTTTTGCAAATGCTCATTTGTCCCGTGCACTTTCTTTGATTAGGGAAGACACATTGAATCACATTTGAATATTTCACTTAAGGCTCTACATGTTACAGTCTCCCCACTTTCTTTTCAAGACTTCAGCACTGAAAATAATTTGAGTGTGTACTTGTGAGGATGAAAATATGAAAGGTCTGTCAAAATTAGAATGCCCCATTAACTGCACAAGTTTTGACTATAAACTCTTTTTATGCTGAGTTCAATAGATTGGACATTTAATGGAAGAGATGCATTAATCAGGTATTAATGCCTTGAAGTTTTCAAATGCATGACACACTATTAAGGGGGCAATTCATAGATTTCTGCACAGAGGCAGCACACGTGAGCAGCGCATAGAGGGAGCGTGCGCCACCGTGCAGCAGCCGTGTGCGCTAAACAGCATTCTGGTGCACCGCATATTCATGGAATTACCAAGCCATTTTGAGCGCTGGCGCAGAGAATATCCCGCAGAGCCAGTTATGCCCCCAAGAACGCCCCTTGCGCAAGGAAAAACCATTGAAATCCCCAATGCAGCGCAAAGGGCCGCACTAACCCTGGACCAGCTAACAGGGCCGTTACACTGCAACCGTGCGAGCGGGGAACGTGTATTTCAGGGGTTCGCGGGAAGTTTCACACGTGATAGGCTTTGTCCGAGCGGGGTATGTGTATTTCGGGGGTTCGCGGGAAGTATTACACGCGATAGGCCTTGTCCGAGTGGGGTATGTGTATTTCGGGGTTGGGCGGGAAGTTTCACACGCGATAGGCCTTGAGCGAGCAGGGTATGTGTATTTCGGGTTTTTGTGGGAAGCTTCACACGCGATAGGCCTTGGGCGAGCGGGGTACGTGTATTTTTGGGGTGCGCGGGAAGTTTCAAACGCGATGGGCCTTGGGCGAGCGGGGTATGTGTATTTTGGGGTTTTGCAGGAAGTTTCACACGTGATAGACCTTGTCCGAGCGGGGTACGTATATTTCGGGGGTGTGCGGGAAGTATCACACGCAATAGACCTTGGGAGAGCGGGGTACATGTATTCCTGGGGTGCGCGGGAAGTTTCACACGTGAAAGGCCTTGCGCGAGCGGGGTACGTGTATTTGTGGGGTGCATGGGAAGTTTCACACGCGATAGCCCTTGGGCGAGCGTGGTACATGTATTTTGGGGGTGGGCGGGAAGTTTCACACGTGATATGCCGTGGGCGAGCAGGGTACGTGTATTTCTGGGGTGCCCCAATGCGAATTGGCAGTGTGTCGCCTCCCAGGTGAGCCCTCACTACCCTCCCCATGGCCTGCAGGCAGCCCACACCACAGGGGACTACCCTGCACCCCTGGCCATGCCCCGCAGGCAGCCCATCCACCCTGGCCATGCCCCCCAGCCAGCCCACATGTCACCATGCACAAGTGAGCACCGACACATGTCCCCCTGCACCCCCACCCACCCAGCAGTGACGGTCACCTGCCAGCAGGCCCTGACTCATGTCCCCCTGCACTCCGACCCACCCTGCAGTGATGGGCACCTGCCAGCAGGCCCCGACTCATGTCCCCCTGCATGCCCATCCACCCAGCAGTGACGGGCACCTGCCAGCAGGCCCCGACTCATGTCCCCCTGCGCCCCCACCCACCTTGCAGTGATGGGCACCTGCCAGCATGCCCCTGACTCATGTCCCCCTGCACCCCCACACACCCAGCAGTGACGGGGACCTGTCAGCAGGACCCAACTCATGTCCCCCTGCACTCCCACCCACCCAGCAGTGACGGGCACCTGCCAGCAGGCCCCACTCATGCCCCCCCAACGTGTCATAAAGATGCACAATCATGGGTCTCATGTCCACCAAAATCCCACTGCATGCCGCCCCAGTCTTGAGACCCAATCAAGTTTCCCATCCACCCCACACTGAAAGGCTTATTACATGACACAAACCAGAAGTCAACTCTGTACATCAACACATGTCCCTCACACACACACACGGGGTTCCAGTGATTGTGTAAACCCACATTGTGACATGCAGTAAACCAATGAGCAAAAATCAATTATAAAATGTTATTATGAATTTTTTTGTGTGTTTTTTTTTTCTTCCTTTCACTGCTATACTTTTTGGGGTGTTTGGTCTGGTGTTGATTGTGTGGTGTTGGTGATTGTGTGTGTGTCCTATATTGGATGTTTTTATTGACTATTGTATTTTGCTCTTTTGTTGTCTGTAAATATTGAAGGTTTCTTAGTATGTCGGGGAGGTTACTTGATTGTGATGTTTGTTTATTGACATGTAATTTAGTTGAATGATTTTGAATTGTATTATTTGGTTTACTATTCATTTCTGTATTGGACTGTTCTGTTCTTTATTTGTTGACATACTAATAAAAAGATGTTTAAAAAAACACACACATGGTAGTAATAAATCAAAATGTATTTAGCACAAAATGAAGGTAATGGAATTAAAACATGAAAAATGTTTTAAACAAAAAAAGAAATGCATGTCCAAAAATGAAAAAAAATGAAGTTCCAATCCAAAATAATCCAAAAGAAAGTTTGTCCAAACTCTCCTTCCACCAAAGCAAATCGAAAGGAAACGTAAATTGCAAAATCCATTGATCCATGGTGATGAAAACATATTTAGTTTTCATAAATGCACAGTTCAACTATGTACAACGATTCAATCCAGGGTCCATGAGCCCAACGAATGTGAAGAAACCTATGAAAGAAAAATACCTAAGAAATAACTATATACAAAAGGGTGGGGCATTGTCCAAGCACCCAAAAATAAAGCAAAACTGAAATGAAACCTAACACTACAAACTATATACAATGGCAGCGGGCTAGTCCGACGGCTCACTTATTGATTACCCGGGCCAGGGCATCATCGAACTCCTCGTCTATGTCCTGGAGGCGGGACTCTTCCATGGCCCTGAGGTTTCGCAGGGACGATGCCATGTTCAACTCCAACTCCCTGCGAATTGCCTCGAGGCACTTGGCCCGCCTCAGCGCCCTGCGCATGGAGTTCTCCGCCCTGACCATTGTGAGCCGTGCCTCTTCCGCCCGCTGCCGCTCCACATCTATGGCCTGGCCCAACTGCTGCCACAGGGAAGACACTCCCAATCCAGGGTCCTCCTTATCTCTGGCCGATGCCTGCCCATCTGCTGTTGATGGCCCCGAGCCATCATCGCTCCCACCTTGTGCCTGCTGCTGCTGTGCCTGTGCCCTGCCTCTTTCTGCCTGCACGTCCTCCTCCGGCTGGGGTGCAGTTGTTGTGGTGGCCACCCCTGCTGGACGTCCGACTCCTGACTGTGGCAGGGATGTGTCCTCCACCAGCCTGGCCGCTGGGTCAGAGGCAGCTCCAGAGGGTACCCAGATGATACATGGGTGGGAAGATGGCATGGAGGATGACTGATGCATAGGGGGTTCAGGTGAGGAGTGGGTCGGAAGAAGGTCCAGCACACGGAGGAATCCAGCACTGGTGACCCGTCCTAGTAGGTCAACGAGGTCAAAGAGGCATTCGAGATGACGTGCAGTGTCTTGATGAAAACACTGCAGGTCAGCTTGCATGCCCCGTTGACGCAACGTCATCCCAGCTAGGACAGGCTCAACCTGGTCCCGGATTGCCACGTCCGCAGAGAGAGGAAGGCCAGTTGTTGTGCGCTCATCCCCTCCCTGAAAACGGGTCTGGACGTAGGCATCCCTGCTGGTGCAGGATGATGCAGTCACAGAATCGAGGACAGGATTACACACAGGCACCTCCGCGGCAGCCTGTGCTGCCTCCTGTCCCTGCCCCTGGACTGCACCACTAGCACCAGTGGAATCCCCCCTCCAGACCCTGTGTGTGTCCCTTCCACGGCCTCCTCCTCCACCAAACCCCCCACCAACCTGGATGACTCCGTGCCATCTTCCTCCGTCGGACCCTGTGGGGTCTCAGCTGCCCCTTCTGCTGCCGAGGAGTCCACCTCCGACCTCTGCCTCTTCGACCTACCTTCGGCAGCTGCGTCCTGGGACACGGCACCAGACTCCTCACTCCCCGATGAGATGACAACCTGGGAGGGGAGCTGGGCCTTGCGTCTCCGGCTGGCGGTGCGATCCCTGCCGCTTTGCTCCACAGCACCCTCTCTACCCTCTTCATCAGTTGACACTGCAGACACGGAGAGATCGAACACAGGCATCAGGGCACTGTGCAAAGGTCTTATACACACATGACAGTTGCACATGAGCGGCAGTGTCAAACTTCAGACATGGCATCACACTCCCCAACACACATGTCATCTCAACTCACACACATGAGCAAATCAACAGGAATGTTGCACCAGACAGCACCATCCATACACAAACAACAGCATGATCAGCCGAAGGTGAGCCTGACGTCACATACAACTTGGGGAGTGCAGAACACATGCACACACCCCACCAGACTTACATGCATCTGTACATCTCCACCACCTGTCGCAATGATAACATCGCCATCCATGTCACATCTGGCAATCAGCCTCCTACATGTCAGTGTCACATGCATCCATGTTGTATCACAGTTGCAAACTTGTCAAATACACACACATGCACATGTACATAGTGAAATAGTGCAGATACATGCAGCTGGAACCAGTATCCATGTGTGACACCACAACCATGGCACAGTACATACACTGAACTTTTAACATGTGTGCACCCACACATGCATTTGGCCAGCATGCTTACCAACACATACACCATCGATGTGTCTCACACATGAGAAGACTCACATGTGGCAGGTTCACGTCCCTGTTCATACGCATCCATAAATGGCCCTACAAAGACATATGTGCAACCTGCACACTCCTGGAACACCTCAACACGCACAGGGTCCAATCAGTAGGCATATACACTTACCGCTCGACTCCAGACGGGTCTGCCTCTGAAGGACCTCGACGTGGAGCGCTGGGCGTATACGTTCCAGGACCCTCAGTTGGTTGTTGGTTAGGCGGACCCGGCACCCCTTGGCATCCGCTGCCTTCAAGAGGCGCCAGGCCTTGTTGAGGGTCCTGGACCTGAAGTCGTCTCAGTGCTTCCGGACGTGTTGAATGTTGTGGACTGCCATCCCCTTCTTGTTGATGGCAGTCACAATGTCCATCCAGATCCTCTTCTGTCCTTCATTGTCGGCATGCAAACCTCCAAAGAGGGCATCACACTGCCCCAGGACTTGCTCCACCAGGATACCAACTTCACTGGCACTGAAGCTGGTAGCCCTCTGCCTCTCTGGCTGGGGGTTGCCAGTGGTGCCAGATGGTGTTGTGTCCGACATGGCAACCCCAGAGGCAAGTGTGGGTGGGCAACTGGGTCCTGGGGCTGGACTGTGGAGTGATGGTATCCCAGTTGGGAGTCTTCATTTCCAGCAGGGGTGGTCACAGCAACTGCATCCCTGCAGATGGCTGACGTGCAGGCACCAAATAGCAGGGCACGTGGGCAGCAGGCAGCAGCAGATGACAGGTGGGAGCGTGCTCGGGGCTCTAGGGGGGCAGGAAAATGGCCTTCTGGGCAGAAGCGTGGTCTTCTGTGTGTTGTCGCATGGCCAGCTTGATACGGAGCAATTTGGCACGTGAAAAAAGTGCACGTCAGCGTGAAATTCGAGGAAAGGCCCTTAGCGCGTAAGCGCGTCTGTGATGTTATGCGCAAGGGCGTTTCCCACAACACGGGTGCATGTTCATTGTACACGTGAAAAAACTGCACGTCCGGGTGTCACTGCGTGTAATTGGAGGAAAGGCCCTTAGCGCGTAGGCGCCTAAGTGACGTCACACGTGTGGGCTGGCTTAAAAGGTACGCGTAGGATGCTTTTTGTGGCGAGCGAGCGGGTGATTCTTGTACTTCTTGTAGGTTCACACTCGATTACTTCACAACGGTTCCATTTCGTACTCCCTGTTTACTCAGACAGCGTTCAATTCTTCTTTTGGCGGGGGTGTTGCCAACGCGCACATGCGTGTCTTTTTCACGTTCTTTTTCAAGGCAGACGGTGAGTCGCGCACGTATTTTCCAACTGTGGTTGCTCTGTGTGTCGCGTACCCCTTCAGAGGTCATTGTAGGCTGCGTGTATCACACATACACTTATTTTTGTGTTTCTGGGTGCCACAGCGTAGTGCAGGTTCATTTTTCCACGCACGTGGTCTACCAGGGCTTGCATGCACGTTTGATATTGTTTTCGGGGTGCCTGTGCATTGCGTGACCCGTCATCTTCTCCCAGGGGTCACAGACAGCCTTGCTAGAGCACTAGGGTACGAATTCCATCTAGTACCCTACCCCTTTCACCCCAATTGCCCAGGACAATTGTTTACTGCAACTCCCATACGCACAACAACATCAGTGCCATGGTTGCGAGGCGACCAAGCAGTAAGGGAGGCAAAGGTGGCCGACCTCCAAAAAGTGGGCGCGGTAGGGGACGTGGCCAGGATGTGCAGGGTGGCCCAAGAGGCCAGTGTGTGGAGGACCAATCGGGGCCACCTATGCCCCCCCAACCTCCCAATGGTTGGGGGAAATGTAGCTGACACCATCCCAACTCAGCCCTTGTTAAACCGGTCCATATTGTCAACTGAACCGGTACAGGATGACTCCCAGGCTGACTTCCAGGTCACCAAGTCTAAGCCACGTGTGGCAGTGAAAGTTGCTGTCACCAGGCCACGTGGATCTGGGGCAGCAATGTCATCTGCTGCCCCAAGTAGCCAGGGTGAGGAGGCTGCAGGGGCAGCTGCAGCTCAATCCACCCCAGCTCTGAGTCTCCCAGCCGGGACAGTGTCGGTCCAAGACCATCACACCGAAGTTGGTCCTGCCAACATCACCCTGCAGCCAATGCCTGCACCGAGACCTTTGGTTATTCGCAAACTTACAGTACCCAGTCCATCTGCGGTTCTGCCCCTACCCACCAGAGTGGCGTAAACCACTCAAGATCCGCACCACCTTCCAAGAAGAAGAAGGGTGCTCTTGCACTACAGGCTGGGACCCCAGACACGGCTACACACTCCGGCACGTCAAGGAAGCCTAGCTTCAATGACTCCGAACTAGATGCACTTGTGGCCTATGTGTTGGCACATAGCCGTGAAATGGTGGTGACTGCAGGGTGCAAGACTATGCCTGCTCAACGTAGGGCCCACTGGCAGACCATCGCAGACCACATTAGTGCCCTTGCATTTGTGAGGCGCACAGCTGATGATTGCTACAAGCGCTGGAATGACCTGAAAGGGGAGCAAAGAACAAGCTGGCTTCCAATCATGCCTCTACTCTGGTGACTGGTGGTGGGTCTCCACCAGAGGACGACCAATTCACTGAACATGAGTCTGTCACTAGAACCTTCGTCATAGAGGATCAGATCCGAGGCGTGGGAGACCTACCAGATCTTGAAGCATTGTCCGGTGAGTGCCCATGCATGTGTGTGCAATCCATGTGTATGTTGCTTGGGTGAGCTGTGATTGAGTGCCAGATGAGGCTGTGTAGTCATGACTGGCATGGGTCACCCATGTGGTTCTTCCAAACCATTCCCCAGCCTTGGGTTTGGGTATGACAGTATCCCTTCTGACCACGGTAGACAATTTGCACCAGATTACTGCAGTTGCCCTTCTACTGTCATCTTGCAACAACATTGTTCAAAATGTTTCCTGTTCATTTAGCCTGATTGTTTCAATCCTTGCCATTTTTACGCCACATTTTTCTGCCGTACTGCCACAAATGTAACATACTTCTGTCATAGATTACATCGCACAATGGCCCACATTTATTACCTTGTTATGGGAATGATTTAACCATTAAGGCTGATTGAGTAATGGCCTGCACACAAAAATTTTTGGGCCCAGTTTGAATGTTGAACATGACTGTTGTCTTCTGTCATGCTGAAATAACCAACCATTGATGTATCCATCTGCCTGTCATCACTGTATCAGTGAACGCTGGATCTGTTGCAGCATGTGGCAGATGCGTGTTTTGTCACACTATTTTGCATGTTTAATCTCATGATGTCCATCTCACATGGATGGGTGACAGTACTTATTTCATACCATAAGGCAGTACTTGTCAAATGTACCATGGCTATGCTACGTGCCATCTGTGTGCTGGCATGTGTCATGTATGTGTATTGGACATGCCACGCACAGGCTAATGTGTGATGCCAGTGCTATCCAGCATGCAGCACGTGTTGCTTTTCTATCTTGGAGTCCTCAGTGTCTGCTTTTTGCCTCCCCTTCCAACTCATTGACAGTGCATGCATGCCAGGGTTATAGTCATGCGGGACATGTGTAATTTATGTACTGGATCTCTGCCTCGTCAAGCCTATGTGTGGGCTATGGTGCTCATGCCTGTTTCCATTTGTTATCTTTCATGTTTTTGCAGGTGATGAGGCACTTGATGCTGTTGAGGAGGAGGAGATGGTGCAGACCCAGGAGGAATCACAGCCACAACCGGGCACCAGTGGAGGACGTGGGGTGGTGGTGGGTGAAAACCCATTTGTCCTACAGACCATGCTGTCCATGGGTGTCTCTGGGTACTCCTCCGCAGAACTCTATGAATCAGGTGTTGAATCAGACAGTGAGACATATGTGCCGTCGCAGCTGAGTGTTTCTGGCAGGGATGCTGTTCTGTCTAACCCACCTGCACCAGGGGTAGACCCCTATATGGGGATTTCAGTGTTGGTAAGTCCGCCTTTGGCTGTTACGGATGCAGGTCCACACTCCACAACATTTGCTCCTGTTCCTGGGCCAGCAGATCAAAGGAGGAATGCAGTACTGCAGCCTCAGGCAGTGCCAGTACAGCAAGGTGCAGATCGCCTTGCCCAAAACAGGTGTGGTGCCCGCCAACACGGTGGCCGTGCACCACCAGGCAATACTGTATGGGAGAACTCCATTTATAGTATAGCAGCACAACAGGGAGCATTGTGTGAAATGATGGCTCAGGCAATGGATAGGGTGGCCACTTCCATTCTCCCCCCTGAAAGGCAGATGGAGATCCAGCAGCAGGTAACAGACTCCATTTGCCACTCACACAGGGAGGACATGTTGGCGTCCAACAGGGACCGACGGGCTGGACTGGAGACTCTGCACGAGGCCATATCTGTAGAGTCACAGGCCCACAGGGAAGCCCTGAGGTTAGAACACGGGTTCCTCAAAGATACTCTGGGTGAACTTGAGGCTTCCTGGAATTTTAGATCAGAACAGCAGCTGGAGCAGCTCACACGTTCACGCTCAGTTGAGCTCCAGGCAACCCGTGCGGAGATCCGGGCATCACGCGAGGCCATGCAGGCAGAAATGCGGGCAACCCGTGAGGGGCTGCATGGGGATCTCCGTACCATCATCCTGCAGAACCAAACCTTCCAGACCCACATGCTTACTGCCATGGAGGACCATACCAGGGCTTTGCGTGGGCTGTCTCCCATATCATGGCCACCTCCTGATGTAGCAGCAGAGGGTGAAGAGAGAGACAACAGTTCTCCCACTGTAGTGTAGCCGTGCAGGCCATGAGCCCATGGAGGTATTTTTTTTATCTCAACATCCACCTGGGTGACCCCCCCCCCACCTGGTCCACACATGGCCATTTTTGATATTTTTTTATATATATTTTTTTTACAGTGTGTTGCTTTGTGTGGCTCCCGTGGGCACCCACTGTGTATTCCAGCTGGGCACATGCAGGCTTGTCCTGTCTTTGGGTTAGATGCTTGGTTTCCTGACACACACACCCCTCCTGCTTCCCCTTTCCATGGGCTTGCAAAGGGTGTGACCAAGTGACAGTAACTTACACAGTGAGATTGGGCTCCCATGAGTTGTGTGGGCAGTCTGTAGTCAAAACTGTGTGTACATCCCTAGTAGGGATTGTTGTTGGATTCTACCCTGCATGGTGTATTGAAATGTGCTTGTGCATCCATGTCTTTCTCCTTATATACATGTAGGTTCTTCATGTCTTCACAAGGCTGTCTCCTTTGCAGATGCACTTCATGTTGTATGCAGTACACTGAGACATTTGCCTGACAGCAACACTCTTCAGTGGAAGGGGTCGATGTGCTGCCTTAGTCAGGTTGTGAGACTTGCACTACTTCAATTTTGTATTGTCATATATTGCCACGGTTTCATCCTGAACTGATGTTTTGTATTGCTGGTAAGTATTTGTTCATGTGTGCTGTTTCTTATTGATTGCTGAGCGCATATTGTCTGTGGCCTGTTTACATTAGGGACAGTGAACTTTGTGACACTTGTGTCATGTGTTGTGCATTCATTTGGTTGCGTTCACATTGCATGCCATGCCATGGTGTGTTGGGTAGCTGAGATGGGGAGGGGTTGGGTGACATGGTACTATTTTGATGTGGTATTTTGCAAGGGCGTAGTCATTCCTGCTGCATGAATGTGTGTCTTTTTGTGACACAGCATTGGGTGTTTTTAAATAGGTAGGGATGCACACAACGTAACACTTCCAGGTGAACAATCTCAGGCTGGTATGGTTGTGACAGTTGACTGTCCCTTTTGTCATCATCATTGATTGTCAGCTGGTATGTGCCAGGCCTGTGTGCACTCCGCAGGGGTGGGATTTTAGGTGAAGTAATTTGCCACAAGCTGGGTACGGGCTGCCTCACCACGTGCCCTTTCACCTCCCATGCGCAGCGGCCGTGCATGTGGTTGGGGATGTGGGAGCTCTGCCATGTCCACCGGCATGCCCCGGCGGGTTGCAACGTTGTGCAGGACACATGCTGGCACTATGATCCTGCACACTACTGGGGGCGCATATAGCAGCTGCCCACCAGAGCGGTCAAGGGAGCGAAAACGGGACTTGAGCATTCCGAATGTGCGCTCCACTATGCCCCGGGTTGCAATAAGGGCTGTGTTGTATCTTACCTCGGGTGGTGTGGTGGGGTTTCGAATTGGTGTCATCATGTAGGTGCTCAGAGGGTAGGCACTGTCCCCTGGGGAGGTGATAATGGGTGTCATTAGTGGGGTTTCCCCATTTCTCAGTTTCCGACATGCATGCATGTGCAGAGGCATTTATACTCACCAATTAGCCATGTGTCGCCATGCCGGCCAGCTTCCAGGTTCCGGTTTAGGGGTGACATTCTGAATATGAAACTATCATGGCTGGACCCTGGATAGTTGGCATATACTGAGTTGATGATTCCCTTGGCATCACATACAACCTGCACGTTGATGGAATGCCAGTGCTTGCGGTTCCGATAGATGTGCTCAGTGGCCATGGGTGGACGTAGAGCCACATGGGTGCAATCAATGGCACCTAGGACTTTGGGCAAGTGTGCCACCCCGTAAAATTGCTGGACAACAGCCTGCCTTTCTGCAGGTGTTCTGGGCATGTATATGTGCCTGCGGACTGAGGGGTGTGCAGTCATGATGGCCAACACCTGGTGTAGGCAGCATGACTGCATGGCCTGTGACACCCCCCCCCACTATGGCACTTGTCCGCTGAAATGAACTAGTAGCCAAGAAGTGCAGTACATTGAGCACCTTTTCCAAGGGGCTCAGTGCTTGCGAGCAAAGGGTGGGTGATGTGAGGTCATCCTCCCACTCCCTCACCAGGTCTAGGATTATGTGTGGTGGAAACCTGTACCTCCCATACACCTGGTCATCAGGCATCCCAAAAAGGCTGGTCCTGGGTAAAAAAATGCAGGGCCTGGCTATCCTCCTCCTCCTGCAGTGTCCCACGACCACTGCTGCGAGGAACGGTATATTCATCGTAGCGTCTGAGCTTGCTTGTTGTTTGCTTGCACTTTTATGCTGCGCTGGGCCGCTTACGCCTGCTAGCGTACTTGTTTCGGGATTAGCGCATCTTTTTTGGCACACGCCTTTCCCTTGTTCGATTCCATGAATACGTGTTGTTGGCGCACGTGTGCGCGTTGCGAGCATTTACCTCCTGTACTTCCCCGTAACGCCCACATTTTCACGCATTGTTCCCCATTCCGCGTGTTCCACCCCGTGTTCCGCCCACTTTTGTTGTGTACGCTGCACTATGTGCGCTTTCCCTGTGCGCATAGCGCATGCCGTTTAATGACTTGTGCGCCCGCGTGCGCCACCCACGATTTTAGCGCACATCTCAGGATTTACATGCGCACTGAATTCCATGAATCGACGTGCGTGGCTTTGGCATGCGTGCGCTGCGCTTTTCACGCTTGCGCTGCGATTTTCACGCTTGCGCTTCCCTTTTCGGCGCACATTTATTCCATGAATCTGACTGTAAATGTGTTCTGCAGGCCTTGCACCTACACTGTTTTCTGAAATGCTAGAATCAGCCTACTGCAGAAAAATACACTCTCCCCTTAACTACCGCAAACCGTTTTCTGACCCCCCCTCAACTTTGTTCTCCCTTGACAAAACTCTCACTTTTGCAACTCGCACCCTCTATATAACCATAATCACGCCATGCGTAACCTATTGCTCTTGAAATTCCTGCCCCTGAATTCAAGTCTATTCGTGGCCTAGACTCACTGGTGATGGTGGCTGTTTCTAATAGAGAGAGAGGAGTTTACTCGGAAGACATCCCGTTTTATTTTTCAGTGCCCTTTTGTATTTTATGACACAGCCTAAGGTCACAGAATTTGTTTTGGGGGGTGGCGGGGTGCGGGATGGGAGGCTGGTGTGGTATGCTCAGAAGTGATGAATTCCACACATGATCTGAAAAAATACAGGCAGAACACAATGCGCCACCTCTGCAGTGGCGCCATGACATGGATTCGATAATGGCGGAGAGGACAAATGTATTGTTCTGCGTGTTAAAAAAGCAACGCACTCCTGCCTTGCGCGGGAAAGGCTCCCTGCATCGCAATCCGGAGACTAAGAAAGAATCGGAATTTCATCGCAAATAATCTGACCCTGTTTGTCCAGTTTTCTGATAATCCGGAAGCTGCGCAGGTCGTGTAAGCAAAATAAAAAATAAAAATGCTAAATTTTGATAATATGGCCAGTGGTAACTAGCGGAGAACCCATCCAACGAAATAGCCGTTTGACATTTATGCCCCTAAGAAGGGTGTGAAAATGTGAAACTGCACAGCAGCTTCCATGCTGCCATTAGCTGACCAGGCACTTGCACCATTTGGAACCTGCTACCATCAATAGCCAGTTAATACCACTTTGGTGGTGTCTGGCAAGTGCCTTTCACATGCCTACACAAAAGCCCAAACTGTTGCCATTGCCAATGCATGTTTAATTGATGTGTTGTTTTGTATGGAACACTTATGGTATTTTGTCTGCATTGGCCCTTAAATTGTCACCAGTCCAAGCCACCTGGTATCTGTGGAAGCCCCCTCTGGTCATCCCTGCTGGGTCTCATGCCACTCATCCATCTGAAGTCAGCCTCCCCAGGAGCCCAGAGTGTGGTTGCCTGGTTGAGGTGGTCTGAGGGGCTAGGGAAGCAGTCTTTATTAATTGTGCTCCAGCCCGCCTGCTGAAACTGCCTAATCAGCAGTCTGTGTGTTAAAACTGAAGGTCCCATCTACACTACAAGAACCACAATGCATAGCACCAGGATCAGAATGCAGTAATAATTGCTGTCTGCCCGACCTGGCTCAAAACATGAACGCAGACTCTTATGTAGCAGTGACTGTGCATGTATAAAAATGACATATCATTGTCCCAACGAGCTACGTCTGCTGGTGCCCTTCTAGCTGTCACTTCCATCAGGGTATACAGAAGTGCTATCACCTTTTTGACGTTTAACACTAGTTCATCCACATCAGCCACTTGTTGACAAAGAAGGATGTGGAGCTTTTCAGTGGGCAATTCGTGTTTCAGCTCCCTGCTGTCTGACCATCACATGATGATCGGCGACTATTAACAACGGCTGTATTTCTTTGATCCCATTATAATGCATGCACCACATAGGTGCCTCAGACTGTTTTCCGCTTTAAGAAAGGGGGTCCCCAACCATCATGTTGCAATGGCCCCCCAACACATCTTCAGCCGGGTCTGCTTGCCTGTGCCCCTTGCTTCAGCAGGGGTAGTACCTCACTTTTCAGCAGAGAACACTTGATTTTGTTTTGTATTAGAGATCCATATCCCATGTAGAATCATTCGAGAGAGAATTCAGAAGATCTAAAACGGAAAGTTGCAAAGGTAGTCCCCATGTAGAATCATTTGAGAGAGAACTCACAAGATCTAAAACGGAAAGTTCCAAAGGTAGTTCTGCAGGTTGAGTGACTGTTGCTGAGATATCATATATTATTGACAAGTGCCAGTAAATGATATGGTTTTTTCTAAATTCCGTATGAAATATTTGATGAAAAATGCATTGTTTTGACAAGGGTCTGTTGCTTGTTCACATTCAAGTAAAGAAGGGGGATTTATTCCTCTGTGATGAACATCAAAATTGGCACTCATGGTACCTACTGTGTTTCTCCTATGTGCAGGACAACTCCTGAAATACACCTGTGTACCTCTACGTTTCTTCGGGCCCTCACTGCCCCACTCCCTTTGTTCCTCCTAGCCCCATCTCCCTTAGCCATCACAGGTATTAAGGAAACAAACCACAGCTCTGCCCCATTCTTCTAGATGCAGCTGGCAGGGAGCTACCCCCGTGCTGCAAGGAAGGCCAATTGCCGATAACATTATCAAAGAGGCGCTAAGTTAGCAATTATCAAACCAGTACTTAGCGCCTGTGTGATAATTGATTGCATCTATTTTTTTTTTTATTTGATATGGAGAATATCATCCTTTCAAATTTCTTTTCCTTTCATTATATACAAATGAAACAATACAAAATTGTTTACAATTTACACAACAATGCAATTTACGAATAAAAAAAAATAATTGGACTACATGTTTCACTGGGCGAGTTGGAACAAGATTGATAAAAGATTAATAAAAGATTGATAATAACTGAAAAGCAAATAAATGAGATCACAATTAGAAATACACTAAGAGGAAGACAGCTTAAGATACCCAAATTTAGCCTTCAAAGTAAGTGCTGGGAAAGATGGTCTCTAAGTAATGAACAATCGCCACTCTCATTCTCAGGTCTGGGTTGTTGGTTATATAGGACCAAATGGTGTCCAATGACATAAAGTTATATTTGCTTAAGCTGCATTTAGTGAAATAGGTTATCCTTTGGCTAGTGAGCATTGGGCAAAATAAAATACAGTGTTCCAAGGTCTCTCTTTGTGATTTGTCTAGGCAAAAACGACAATGAGCCTGATCTTTTGGAATTAGATTTCTTTTTGCCAACAAATCCGCAGTTGGCCACAAATTTAAACGGAATCTAAGAAATTGTTGTCTAATGTGGGAGCTCAGGCATTTCAAAAGATAAGGTTCTGTTGTGTGCAAAGCTTTGGTGGCAAAGACCCGAGTGTCAAAATCTTTGTACTTCAAACATAGACTGCGTGTTTTTGTCCAGTCATATAGATAGAATTTTTTTTTAGCTCGGCTTGGATTGTGTATGATTAAATCTAGAGTGATGGAGGTATCGGCAAGGATATGGAATACGCTATTGCACCAACTCTTAGTAAACACATGATTCTGAGCTAAAAGGTGTTGTGCTAGAATGCCGAGGAGTCTGTCAGATGTGAGACCTAATATACATTTTCTAAATAAAGCACACATCCTCCATTCATTATGTGATTTCAGGGAGGGAATTCCTAATTCATGCCGTATCAGCGGTAGAGGCGTACACTTAGGTAGCTGGAGAATCTGTTTCCAAAAGCGTGCCTCTAGAGCTTGCCACCCGCTGGATTTCATGAGCAGCTTGGTTTCCGAGCCATAACACAAGGCGGGAATTACCTTTTGTTGGTAAAAAAGAAGAATATTTTTAAGCATGAATTTACCGTATTTCTTCTTTAAAACTTTTGCCTGGGTAATTAACCTACAGAGTTTCAATTGTATGTCCTCTTCCCACTCCTGTGAGGAAGCAGAGGCCTGGATGATGACCCCAAGATATTTGTAGGAGGAGACTTGGGACAGAGGGGCATTGTGTAGATGCCAACAATGGCGCTTTACCTTTGATTTACCATGGGGCTTACATGTCATAGTTTGTGTTTTATGGGTGTTAATTATGAGATTGTTGCTAGAAACATAAATAGCCAAGCAATCCAGTAACTTTTGTAGTCCAGAGGGCGTCTGTGAAATGAGGATCAGATCATCCGCATAGACCAAATGAGTTATGGTGTGGGACCCGAGTTTGGGGGAGTCACTTTTAGTAGCTTGTAGATTAATTCCAAGATCGAACAGAAAGAAGTTGAATATGGAGGACGCAAGAATGCATCCGTGCTTGAGACCTCTCTCGGCCGGAATAATGGAAGAGAGTTTTCCTGTCATGGACAATCTGATCTGTACCGTTGTGTTGGTATGGAGCAGCATTACTAGAGTTAAAAGTGAGATGGGACACTTGTGGAAAATAAGTTTTTGTTGTAAAATTACTCTATCTATGGAATCAAATGCAGCTTTAAAGTCTATGTATGCTAAATATAATGCTTGGTTCTTATTCGCATATTTAGATCTGAGAGTGTTAAGAGTTAAAAGATTGGGACAAGTTCCGAGGCCGGCAACAAAGCCCGCCTGAAAAGGATCCCTTAGATTGTTACAAAGGGTCCAAGAATTAAAGTCCCTGAGAACAATTCTGGCAAAGATTTTACCGGGTGTGTCTAATAACGCTATGGGCCTATAGCTGGCCGGAACAGAGCGATCCCCTTTTTTGTAAATGGGGACTATTATTGAGTTTGTCCAGGAAGGAGGTAACGACTGTGTGGTATTAATGGTGGTAAAGATCTTGTGAAGAATTACGGCCCATCGTTCAGGATACATTTTGAACATATGATTTGAAAGACCCTCTGGGCCACAAGCACCGGAGTTACTGATTTTTGAAATAAAAAATATAATGTCATCTAGGTCAAAGGTTAGATGGAAAGCTCTCCGTGTATCAGATGCTATCAAGCTAGGAGGGAGAAACGGACAAGCATACAACGCCGTGAAATGCTTAATCCACTTTAATTCAGATACTGGATTGGATTGCAAAACAACTTGTGGAAGATGAGTAGATTTATTTAGTAGGGACCACACACCCATAGCAGATTTAGTTTTAAAAGAGGATAGCATGGCTTCCCCATTGTGTTGGTACATTTGGATTTTCAAAGCTTTAATGGCATTTTTGTGCCTCGTCTTAATGGATCTTAGGGTGTATGCACGGTCAGCTGCGGGAGCGTACATGGCCTGACGTTTCAAGGCCCTCGTATGAGCTTTTAATAATTGTGCTTGGGAATTGAAGACGTGAAGTCTAGGGCCTGAGGTCATTGGAGCCCCCTGGAGTTTGAAAGTTTTGGGTTGCTGGAAATATTGTAACAAATTTTAATAGTGAATAACATCAGACTCGCTCCTAGTTTCCAGGACTCCATTTAGCTCACACAAGGAACTGGGGGACCATCATAGGCGATTGCCTCCATTATTGAGTGTTAAATTTCGATGAGCGTGATTTTCAACGAGTTTGGTACATGGAGACTGAATCGTCCATTTTACAACTAATTGATTATGATCACTATTCTGATTTGGGATCACTTGAAAGTGGTCCATACTGGGAAACATTGAAGCGTTCACATAAATGTAGTCAATTATGGACATACTACATCCTCTCTTCCAAGTGAACCTAGGAGGTGTATCGGTTGGAAAGGCTCCATTGAGCATAATTAGATCATAATTATTCACCAGGGCCATCCATTTGGATAATCTAAGTTTACTGGAGGCATGCGGGGTGAAGCAATCTAAATTTAGATCCCCTGCAACGATTATGTTAGATACTAGGGGATCGAGGGCCACCAAATTAACAAGATCTATGAAGGCCTTGAAAAAACACCCATCCGATACACCAGCTACATTCCAATATACATTGATCAAAGCATAGTGGTTTGTATAACAGGAAAGTCTAATCATTTGAAGATACTGATTTGGGCAGCACCATTCTTGAGCGGCCATACCACATCCCATCTTGATTACTGTTAGAAGGCCAGAAGTTGGTCTTCCAGAAATCCCTCGTTGAGCTGGATTTAAGAAGACTTGATGATTGTCCCGCAGTGGCACTGAAGTCATCCACGTTTCTTGAAGTAGAAGAATATGATGAGACATGAGGTTATTGTTGTTGTTGTTGATCAAGTGTGAAAAGCCTCTAGTATTCCAACTAACAAGCGATATAATCTGTTCGTTGGTCTCAGGGGCTAGCTAATGTGATTTCAGGCCTAAAGAATGATGAGAGGCACTTGGAGTTGAGGCCTGATTAGTGGGATGCCCATGCGGGGCGTGCTGAAAATTGACTGAAGAGTGATTGGTTTGGTTCAGAGCTAACGTGTTGAGGGTATCGATTGAGAGGACAAAACCCAAGGAAAATAATTCATCTCTGGCCATCCAGATTAAATTCTGGATGGCTCGCAAATGAATCCATATTCTGACAGAGTTGGTGTTTTGCTGAGGTGCCAATTCTACCAATGTGATGTCAGATGAACCAATGTCTTCAAGTGAACAAAGGTCTGAAAAAATGGCCAGGAGAGACCTTCGGTTCAGAATGTATTGTGGGGAAGGACTGGGTTTGCATGTTAGTAATAGCGAATAATTGGCTGGGGGTTTTCCTACGGATTTTCGAGGTAAAGGATTTGAGTGGGAGGGGGGGAAATGTGTTGGATTCACACAAGAAACAACAGTTGTTTGTCTCGATTTGGTAAGAGACTGAAGCATGCCAATCATTTCCGGGGCCATTTTCACCAGTTGCTGATATGGGTCTGGAGTAACAGCCGGTTCAGCATTAGCAACAAGGGGATGGGACACAGTATTTGTGGGTCTTTGGGATGAGGCATCAGGGAGATTATTATGCATCGTTTGAGGTATATTCGAAAGTGTAGAACTGCTAGCAGATTTGGGAACGATTGACCCATATGATATAGAGGACATAAAGACGTCAACTGCTTTCTTAATCTCGTCTCGATAAGCTGCATCATGATTTAGATTTGAATCAGAACTGACTCTGTCACTTGGGGCCTCAATCATTACAACTTTTGCAGTGGAGGATTTGTTGAATGTGGGCTCACGTTGCTGATTGGCAATCTCCACTAGTTGATCTAGAGGAGCATAAGTTGTAGGGGGTTGAGGCGAAGCAGACTCAGTGCTTAACGCTTTTGCTTGTTTCATTGCGAGATATTTATTTGTACCAGATCATGCAGCATTGCGTAAGGTTTGTTTGGGCAAGTTTAAGTTTTTTATGAAAGTTTTAGATTTGGCAGTATTAATTTTGTTCTTACCAGAGACATTTTTCTGAGGTTTGACAGCACTAGGGTGATTTTTCTTATTTTTAGAGAAAATAGTGTACGTTTCTTTCATGGGAGAGGACTGCTGCACTTGAGATTTAAGCAGGCTTTGGTTCTTTTGCAACACATTTGGTGACGTGCCGGATGTCAAATCAATTTTTGCTGGAGGACGTATTTGCTTTTGTTTAGGAAGACAGGAAGAGATCTGGTCTTTTTTCAAGCATTTATTATGAGGAGAGATTGCGTTTGGGTCGATGTTCAGACGGCAGGACACACAAACTCAACTGACGTTTCAAAAGGGCGGATAATCTGTTCAATAAAGGGCAATGCCTGATCCTGTAGTTCCTCTAGGACTTGGGGGATAGGGACAGAAGAAATTAATAGGCATTCGAGATCTGGAGGGCAATCATCAGGTTTGGGGTGTGGGACAGAACGAACATGGTCAGATCGAAGGGCCACGAAGTTTGAATTTAATGAGTGTGGACCAGGTGGAAATGTATTCAAAGAAGTGAGCAAGACTGGTTTTGGATGCTCGAGAGACCACTCGGTCTGCCATGAATTTATTTTTTCCAGCAACACCGTGTGGGTTTGCAACTTTGCTTCCAAAGTATCATACAATTTGGTTAAAGTTGTAAGAGTGACATGGAGAGCATTTAAGGCAAACTGTGAGAGAGCCGAATTGCATTCAATGTGGTTCGCTAGCGGGGGTACAATTTTGGGGGATTGTTTTTTACATGAACATTCTGGAGGTGGGAGTTGAATACAACTGAAGGCAGGCGATGTGCTCGGATCAGCATTAGCGATTTCAGTAGGGGCTGCTGTTCTTCGAGGAGTGGGGGCACAAAAGGAAATCTTTGAGATGGAAGAGCCACAGGTCGAGAACATGTTGGGAGATTTGGATAGATTATCAGACAGGAGTTGAGGAGAAAATGCAGAGTTGGACGGATTAAGATCAATAATTGCAACGTCAGATGTATGTGGCGCTGTGGGCGAGAGGTTATGGAGAAGCTCGGCAGTGGGAGGCACGTTTTCAAGAATGCTACAGTCAGTGATGGCATTCTGATCAACCCGACAATTAGCTGCCGAGGCGCCAAGAGGGAGATGCAAGTCGTGATCCATGGCTGCAGAGATTTGGACTTGTGGAATGGATGTATGACTCACAGGATGTGCAAGAGCTTGACGAGACAAAATGTTCCTTTTTTTGCAATAGTGCCTCGCGAGAAATGGCATCAGATGCTAGAGTATGACACTCGACTACGGAGGCCTCAAGAGTACGAGGTTGAAATTCTTTGCAAAACTTACGTATGTCCGGAGAGCTCGGTTTCTTCAGAGTAAGATTAACAGCGCGTTTGAAACGCAAGGTTTTTGGGGTTGAAGTGGAATTTGCAAGCAATTTCTGGGAGTCCTTCGAAGTGATTGCCTCTGGATCAATCAATAAGCCCTTGGGCAACTCCGTTTTGAGGGTGGGAAACATTCTGCAATTGACTTAAAAAAATAAATAAATAAATAAATAAAAGGAAAAGGAAAAAAAAAGAATACAAAGGAAAATTAATAATAATGACCCAGCAAGTATCCAGGGGCCCCACGGCGCCGCAGCGAAGCGGCAAAGCGGGACTTCTGGGGACTTGCTGGGTGTGCGTGTGCGGTGCGCGCGCAGCTTCTCTTAAATAGCTCCGCCTCTAAATCTGGGCTGCAGAGCCTATATGGAGAGAGAAACGTCGTATTAGAAAGTTCGTTGGCACTGTATGTGCAGATGACAGTGTCAACAAAGGTAATCACCTTCTGGACGTCGTAGTGCTTCCCAAAAAGTTTTCCAAAGCGGCAGTGAAGCAGAGTCTCCTGCGGCAAAGCGGGACTTCTGGGGACTTGCTGGGTGCGCGTGTTGCGCGCGCAGATTCTCTTAAATAGCTCTGCCTCTAAATCTGGGCTGCAGAGCCTTCTGGACGTCGTAGTGCTTCCCAAAAAGTTTTCCAAAGCAGCAGTGAAGCAGCAATTGATTGCATCTCTGTTGCGGGCGTGCTGTGCTGCAAAACAGCACAATGTAAAATAATTGCTAAAAAGTGACCTTTCAACATTAGACACTGATGGCCCGATTCATGTAATTATTCGCACTTAAAAGACTGGATTTGTGTGACAAACTGCATTCGGAATCCCGTCGATTCATGGAATCGACTGCGCAGGATATTTTGCCAACTTGTGTGGATTACCAGCATGTTCCACGCATCTCTGTGAGCGGCTGATTCCCTTGCGCAAGAGACCATGTAAGGCGTGGGCGAGGCCTACGTAAGGGGCGGATTTGTGGACGCAACACAGAAAATGGGGAACAACATGCCAAAAAGTGTCCATTACGAGGGAAGGCACGCAGGCAGTCCATAGCACGCCCACAAGTGCGCAGGACAAAGCGTATTAGTGGATGTGACCGTGCAGCTCCTCACCTGCGAAATGCCCATGCAAAGCTCTCGAACTCTCTGCCACCCATAAGCACGCGTATAGACTTGCGCGGAGGATTCAAAACTTTGGAGGTGAGTTTTAGACAGATTTAGGGGTGTGTGCATGCAGAAGGGGTCCCAACCGTAGTTAGGGGTGTGTGTACACAGCCTAACGGGGTGCAGGAATGGTTTACGGGGGATCGCACGCAGATTTTCCCGAGTGATAACTGAGTAATAATAAATCTCATGCGCGTTGTCGGGGTGCCGGTGACAGTTGCGGGGGACCCTGTGCGGGATCACCAAGGTGCAGCCCTGCTTGTGGGGGAACCCACCCCCTGTTTACGACGTGCATGCATGCATGTCTGGGGAGCACGCAAAGGTAGCTGTTTCTTTCTGTTTTGGCTTCGCCTGGGGGCGTGTCAGGGGCGTTTTGGCCGCAACTTGCGAAAACGGTCCATTTGCTTGAGGTATTTCTTTAACACATGGAGTGCACAGTGTAAATTCTGCACACCATCTCGCGCAGGGTCATTCTCGGCGCGCAGGCATTGTGTGATAAATGCATACTTTTCCATGAATCAGGCCCTAAGGAATCTTGGCGCAGAGCACAGAGCGCAGATTCTTTGCCTCCCTAGACAACAGCCGTGAAAAGACTGCCACGGAATGAGCTGGCTGCAATTTTCTGAGACTGTGATCGGGCCCAGGGTGCACATGCAGGCTGACATGTTAGGCTATCTGGTTACTGACCACTTTGGCAACAGAGGAATCAGAGAAATAAGATAAAAGAGCATTTCCAACTACAGCCCACACACAGCCTGTCAGCTCCGCATTGCTATCTGAACGCCCAATAGGTGTGGAATGCAAATGGATGTCTTTTACGGGGTGGAGCACAACAGGGCACGGGGTTGAGTTGGAGTTCATTGAAACCATCCCCTCAGAGCATATTTGAAATGTTTCAAAGGGCAGTATTTTTACTAAGGTTAATGGTGTGTGAGTGTAATTAATTACACAAACAGGAACAACAAATTCCCATGCATGCTCTTCTCGTATCTACTTCCGGTGAACGCGGAGAAAAGTGACAAGGAATTCGCTAGGACAATATAAGAACAGAAGATCTTATCAATGCCTTGTGCACTTGATAAAAAAACAAACCACAATGCAAATCCCACTGGTAACATAAACCTGATCTGATCATAACTTGTCAAGATATGTGTTATGGCACTTTAATTACCATGCAAACAGCTCTGGCTTCGTCATCATCGGTTCAAAACTCACCAAGGTCTACTGGGGTCAGAGGATTTGTGCACATGCTATATTAGCCCTGCCCTGCCTTGGAAACAGCAGTGAGGTGAAAAGGAACCGATGAGGGGCTTTCTTTTCTGAGGACATTTAATTAGGCTTTAATTACAGAGAGAGGCCACTTCCTGTTTCCTGTTCCCAGTCGGATGTTGAAAGAGACACGAGTATATTATCCAGGCAATGAGGGGTGAGAATCCTTCCCCATGTAGGAGGAAAGCATATTGATTGCACTGAAATGGATGGGTGATGTGCTTTACCTTTCAGTTAGGCCACCCCGTGGCTTTCATGGTGGTTAATCAATTGATATTGGGAGATTGTGTTTCACCACTTGGACCTTTCAACTGTGAGGAGTATTGGAGCATGATAAAGAGAGCCAGGTTCACCAATGCAGTGTCACCTTCTGAGGACATTTAGGGCCTCATTATGAGATTGGCGGTGGAACGTTACCGCTGTGGTGTCTGGTGGAATTACCACCATATTACAACTTGGCTGGAGCTCGTCCGCATCATTGGCAGTAACACTAATTCTGCCCGGCGGAATTACCACCAAAACTAAGTCCCAGACAGTAATTACCATTACAGCTGTGCATCCGGCATTAACCGCAGGTGGAAAGACCATCATCGACGGAACGGGAATCAGAAGGGTGGCCATTTTGAAAAACTCAATCCACTCAGAATCTCCCATTTCCCTGCAGCCATGTCGGAACCAGAAGGGAGTGCAGTAATGTCTCAGGAGAAAGGCAAAGGAAGGTGCCAGATCTATGCCTGAGGAAGCAGAAATTCAGTGAGGCCGACCTGCAGGTCCTCATTGATGAGGTAGGGGCCCATGCCGAGGAGCTCTATGGCTCTCAGCATCGGAAAACATCTGGCCAGAGGAAGGCAGCAATCTTGGCAAACACCCGTGACAAGGTCACAGCAGTGGGCACAGTCCCACAGGAAAGTGAGTACTGCAGGAAACGCTGGAATGCCTCAAGGCCAGGGTCTGCAGCCTCCTGTCCAAACAGCAGGAGGAGACATTGCCCACAGGAGGCGGGTTTGTGGACCCCATTGTCCTGACCCTTGGGAAGAGAAGGCCAGCTCCATCCTCCAGATGGAGGGATTGAGGGTCTTGGGCGTGCCGAGGTCGGAGCCAGAAGGCAAGGTGAAGCTGGTCAGTATGGATGTCCCCCTCCTCCCCAGACAATGCACTGGCCAAATCCCCATCCCAAGCATATGTCCTTCAGCATAGATGGACTCAATGGACAGAGGAAAGTGCCACCACATGCCAATGCATCCAAAGGCAACACCACCAAATGTGTAAGCATGCGTAGGTGGCCAAATGTGCACGTACCTATGTACCAGCAGTATGAATGTTCATGTGAGCATATGCAACTATGAGCAGCACCCATGTGTGCTGCGAAAGACCAAGTGCTAAAGTGAACCCACAGCACAACTGTATGTACAGGCCACATTGACTGACCAACAGGCAAAGAGTACATGCCAATGGGGCATACACCCTCAGCAGACAATACCACCTTGCATTGTCCATATGCATTGGCCTGTAATCGACCATACCCATTAGACCACATGTGTATGATGTCATTCCACCATGTAGCATGAGTGACTAGCAAGCCCACATACAAGTATGCATGAAGACTAACAGCATGTCATTGTCCACCCAACAGGTTCACATGCGACCCAGGAGGAAGGGGATGCAGGTCCATCTACCTCCCTTGGCTGGGTCTCCAGTGCAACGATAAAGGTCTCCAGCCCTTCACTGCCCAGCAATGGGAAGGGCAGAAGCGAGACAGTAGGGTACAGCAGTGACACACATGCCAGTGCCGGCACAGCACCTGATGGCAGCGTGGTGGTGTGTTGGGGAGGGGGCAAGTGGGTGCAATGGTGTTTCGAATGGTATTTTCACAATTACGTAGACAAATCAATTTCACTTGCATCAATGCTATGATATTACTTTTTGTGTGATTCATTTGATGCATAGCTATGTACAAAGGTGAGCAGCATGTGAATATTGTTCTGATCTGTAATAATTGTCTATTAGTTCTTGTCGCACAAGGCAAACATCCTTTCCCTCCTCCCTCTCACTGTGTGTCAGCACTGCACCTGCCAGTGGTGAGTCGTCTTCTGGGGGTAGTATGTCCTCATCAGGGGGCGGGGGAAAGTTTGCCTCAGGCAGATATCCAGCATGTCACAGGTAAGAAATATTGTCCAACCTTCTTTGGCCTGTACCTCATGGCCCCTCTGGTCCAGTGTAGACACCAAACCAACCCTTCAGCAGGCCAAAGGTCCGCTCTATGCATACCCTGGTCCTGACATGTTCCCCATTGTGGGCCACCGCGTGTGGCATATGTAGATTGTGCACCAATGTCATTTGCCATTTTGTAGCTGGGGGTATCTAGAGTCACCTGCAAGGGCAAAGCTAACAGGTGTCAGTCACAGTACATTGTAGATGAGTTTCCTTTCCAAAAGTCATGTTGATGGACACTGCATTTTTTCAGCATTTCAGCAGTGTTGTACATCATGGTTTTCCATCCCAGTAATTGAATGTATTGTCATATACCATGGGGGTACACATGAATTGTCATTTTACACCATGCACACGGCTCTCAACATCACTTTCGTGGCCTGTGATTGGCATTGCAGGGTGCATGTTGCCTGTGTTGGGCCTGTGCGTTGCTATCGTAAATGTGCCTTGATGGGTGATTAGTTCTTATTGTGCATGTTTGTGGCTTCTGCTTTCCTTCCATTATGGCGTCATGTATATGATTACCAGATTACATGCAATCACTGTCTGCCAATTTTGAATTGTCTTTGTGCAGTGTTGAATTGTGACATTCAATGTGTAGGTGTGTGTTCCCTATGCATTGTGATTCATGCATCTTTTGTGTGTGCGTCACTTATTTGTTGGGTCAATATGCATTGTTTACATACTACTATATTGTCTTGCATATTCGGAGTGTGTTGGTGGCTGTCGTGTGTGGGCTGAGAGGGCAGGTCCTGCATGTACAGGGCATTGCCACGGCATGCATTGATCAGTTCACATAGCATTTCACTAGTGCTGCGTGATGGCACATGTACTCAGCCAGTAGTAAAGTCCATTGACCTCTGTGGCGCTCCATGTATGCAGGTAGTTTGCTGTACTGCATGACCATGGCATCGTGGGTGCACACAGGTAAGTTGGTACAGCAGTGTGTGATCACGAGGTCTGTGTTGAAGGTGACCTGGAGATTCATGGAGCGATACTGCTTCCTGTTGCAGTATACCTCTTTGGATGCCTGGGGGACCACCAACACCAATTGGGTGCGGTGGAGTGCAACTATTACATTGGGCAGGTGGGCTGCTGCATAACAACTTACCTTAGTGGCATTTACCTGTGCAGGTGGTGGTGGGCATGGAGATATGCCAAGATGCCTGGACCAGGAGTATTTCAAGCAACTGCATGTGAAAATGTGGGCTGGGACATGCCATGACCACAGTGTGCTAGAAGGTGCCAGTTTCAAGGAAACGTGGGGCCAACGCAAGCATCAGCAGCGGGAGAAGGCAGTTCTGATATTGATCCTGCTCTTTATGTCATCATGGATCAGGGCAAGTAGCTCAATGGTGACCTCCCTGTTCAGCCACTAGAGAGTAATCAGGTGGGTGTCTGTTGATGTCACGGGTGAGGGAGTGACCTGGGGAATGTGCTCTCGCCTTGCATGGCATCTCCTACTCACTCCACCCTGTGCTGCTGTTCCTGCATCTGTTCCACACCCTAAGTGTGTTAAGGTTAAGTGTAGGCCTTTCGTAGTCTTTCAGGGTGGATTTGTGCACCTGTCACTTGTTTTCCATCACCTGTATGCATTTCCCTCCACCTTTTAGGTGAAGGTAACTACATAGTATTTATGGTGGAATTACCGTGCATTTCAGCAGTATTTCAGTGATATTTCAATATTTAAGGTGGCAGAAAGTCTGTTTTCGATCTTGGCCGTAACTCAACCAGTGGAATTAGACCCAGTGCTAATTCCGCCCGATGTTGCCAGTAATTCCTCGAGGGCTAATTTTGCAGACAGAATTAGTGCTGACTCCTTATTCAGCGATTTGCTAAAGGTGGTAGTAATTCCATAACCACCACTTTTACTCTGTAACACCAAACTCATAATGAGACCCTTAGAGTCACAGGACTTGACATAAGAAGGAAATAGTCACTTTGTAGAGGAACCCTTCCCAGATGTATGCAAAAAATCATCAGACAATGATTTATGAGGTTCCTCAAGCACTAGGGAGAATCTATAGAGATCAGGGTAATGTTAAATCCACCTTGCCTGAATCATCTACATTTAGGGGAATGGTTTCCTTTGGCACAGATGGGTGATTATGTGCAGCTCAATCTTTATACTATATAAGAAACTGCTTTCTGAATGATAATAAAGTCTGAGTAACCTTTGCCTTCTCTACTGCATAAGGATGCTGTTACTCCTAAAGTAGATGTCAACATGTTTTCATTTTTAGGTGTGTTAGTAAGCAAGTGGACACGGCATGCTGTAAGGGTCAGGAGACCATTAATACAGTACGCCCATTGCTAAATATCTGGACATTTGCAGAGACCGCTGTGGGAGGTTGCTGCACCCTGTAATTCCTTGGCTTTGGTCTCAGAGAGTTGTGAGGTTTCTAGGGGATGCTAATGGCCCCATGGCATGAATGCTGTAAAGGCCTCATCCATTAGCTTAGCCCCAAGCTTCAAGGTTTAGTGGAATCCTGAAGGAGGTTTACCTACCTTGATTGTGCTTGACACTCTCAGGCTTTTGTCAGAGCAGGCAGAAGCAGGAGCCCTTCTGCTGGCCAAACGTCCCATACCTGCAGCTCTGGCCAAGCCTAAGAGGATCACAATAAGGCAATAAGCATGAGCCAGCTGGCCATTACTGCGTAAGGCAATACCTCTGAGGCCCATAGTTACAGCGCAAGGGCCTTAATGAAGGTCCCAGGGGCATTACTGAATGTGGTAATGGCTTGCCGGCAAGGGGCTTATTGCCATTAGTACCTCAGCCCATTAGACTAATGGTGCTAATTAGTGCTAATGGTGTTTTTTTTTCAGTTCCGAGACACGTTGCGTTCCACAGCCGAAAACAAAAAGATAAGAAAATGGCTGCTGCGGACTGGGAAATATAGTCTGTTTTCCCTTTCTGTGGCTGCCATAGTAAACAAAGAAAATGACCGCCATGGAAGGGGAGAACACTTTGCCCTTTCCATGGCGGCCAATAAAGTAAATGAAAAAAAGATGGCCACCATGGAACAGGGAGAAGGGACTACATGTAGTCTGTTCTCCCTTTCCATGGCGACCACTCCGGGAAGGAACCCCAGGCCGCAGCGGAGAAACATGGGCTTCAGAGCCTTCTCGGCGAGGTAAGGCCCGGGTGAAGAGCAATGAGCTTGCTTGTAACAAACTCATTGGCCCTCGCCGAGTACTTAACGATCTTATAGCCCCAATCACTTATTTTTCCATCAACAGATTTGTGGCCTACTCTGGCATATCTGAATGTAGCATGAAAAGACCCTTTCAAGATAAACCTCTTTCCTTGACCTTGTTCAAGCTTTGCTGTGGTGGAAGACGGTTCCACTGTATTTACATCATAAATCAGATTACCTGGGAACCTTGAATTCTGGAGACAGGTCAGGGGGTTTGTAGTAAAGTTGATCGGACCTGGGCCTAGTTCTCTAGATGTTCCCCTCTTTGGTTCCGAAGGAATGGACATTCCCCCATTTCTCAGGAAATGTTTGGTGTGTTATTAAAAAATTCATCCTATGACTATTCTCAGCAATAATAAGGAAGGAGAAAGGATTCCATCTCATTATCAGTTTATGGGAAATCAATGCTTTGCACTTCGCCAACACTTCAAGATGAGAAATAGTGCTCATCTATTTGACTTTTTGAGGTCTGGATGTAGCCGGGGAATCATACCACTCACCTTATTGGGAGACGGTGTAGACGGGCACTCAGTACACTTCTTTTCATATACCTTTACCCTAATCCTCGTACCTGTCACCAACTCTGCTTTACTAGGTCATAGATCACCCTGGGGAGCCTCTTAGTGGTTTGTAGAAGGGACAGAAAGGCAAAAGGTAGGGCAGGGTAGATTTCCCCCAAACACCCCTAAAAGAAAGACACTAAGTTATAATAACTGGCACAGGAAAGGAAAGATGGACAAACGAATGCTGGTGTGCGGTTCTTTTAGTTGTTGTTTAGTTTCACTTATCCTTTCTTGCAGTATACCAGCAGGGATTTTTAAGAGTTTTGTAAAAAGCGGAAAACGCAACCCATTATATACAAATAACCTAAACCCAAGCAGCTGTTTGTCTAAGAAAGCCTTCACAAATATAAAAAGTGTCCTTGAAAACAGTTTTTTAAAAATATAAAAAAGTCATTAAGATTATTTACTAAGCTCCTGATCACGAGTAGGGCAGTAGCCCTTAAATGCAGCACTAATGCTAATACCACAGCATTTAAGGGCTGGCCTGATCACGAGTTGGGTGCTAAATGGGCTGTGTTACCTCCAGCTTTTTGCTGGAGGTGAAAATCCCAATTAGAGCCCCGTTTTCAGCGCAATTACTGCCGCCAGTATTAGCTTGTGGTAATTGCACCAAAAATTACCCATTGGGTTCAGTGGACCCAATGAGGAATGAGGATCTCCTGTTATCGGCCAACCCATGATCCGGCGCTAATAGCGCTGGACCAGGTGGCGCTAACGCAATTAACGCTGGATGGTATCCTGGTGCTATTACAGCCGAGATACCGCCCAACTCATGATCAGTACTATGGTACGAGGTTCATTCATTGCCATGGTTTTGTTTTTATTTGCAGAATTTCTTTGCTGCAGAGGTTTGGTCAAAAACGTATTGAATAATATGGGGAGGCGGGGTGGGGTAAAGGGATATAAGGGGTATGGTGGTGTGGAGAATATGTAGTAAATAACTGGCAAAGCGGGGATTGGGGCGGACTACTCCCCAAATAAAAAAACACAAAAACATTTGGATGTGTTTTTTCGGCCAAACATCGGCAACAAAAAAAACTGGCGATGTAATGACATAGAACCAAAAACGATATATCCTTACTTAGGGGACAGCCTGGCCAGGGCTGTCTGAAGGGTCTTGCTGCTGCTGTAAGTGCCAGGCTATTATGCAAGTCTATGCAAAAAGGATGAGCATACTCATCCTTGGCACTTAAGGGGTTAATCTACTCCCGGGGTGATGGCTCTCAGATCATCTCTGGGTGATGGATCTCTTTAAGACTACTGTTCACTTGATGGGCAGCCAGAGGCAGCAGTGTGTGGGGGCCACAATGTCTTTGCTTTGGCAGGGCTACTTATTCAAGGTACAGCCCATCTATCAAATGCAACATGAGAGGCCCCATACAACCCTCCTCGACCCAGACTGTGACTGCCAGGTGCAGCCCAGTGAGTTCTGGTGGGCCTCCTAACATGGTGCGGCCCCATTCATTTTATTTGCAACCCGGGAAGGTTGTAACATTGTGCGCTCCCAGCTGTGGGGGGCGCTGGTTCTTTGAGTGCACTAGGGGCATGCAATGGTGACTAGAGGACACCTGGTGGGTGGTGGTGGCAGGGATTTTTCCGGGACTCCCCTTGAGTGCCATTCTGAAGGCCTGGGCAAGGGCAGTGAAACAGCGCCAAGCAGAAACCCTAACAACTCTCTACGGAGATGGTTGAAACCGTTATTCCTCTGGAATTCTGCTCGCGACGGCTCACTGTTTTTTCTTCTTTTCTAGAGTAAAGAGGGACCTTTAATCTATTGTTTCCCTGTTTTGTTTCAGGGTTCCTCGCATGCCTTCCCACACCAGGGATCCTTCATCTTTTAATTTATTTGAATCCACCCACAGGGGGTTACATGGCAATTTGTTGCTGAGCCTGCCTTTGAAAGATACTTATTTTACCATTCTGTTCTTCAGCTGATACAAGTACATTCTCCAATTTCTTAGGGGTTACTCTTTTTTTCAGTGCACAATTAGGCCCTTTAGCCTCTGTGTGCTTCACAAAACCTTTCCATCCAGTATTAGGGTACCCCTGGGTGAAGGGTATTTGTCTTTTGACTTACCTGGATGACATCGTAATTCTGGCCTGGGATAGCGACGAATCTCATGCACACTTCCACAGCAGCAGTATTCACCTTGGAAAGGCCGGAGCCTCTGCTGCTGTCTGTCTACACGTCCGTTTCTGGAAAAGCACGACCTCGCTTGATGCCAGACATGACCACGCGACTTCAGCCCTGCGCCTGCCTGAGCATTACAGGGTAAGCAGGAAGAAATACCTACAACCTGCTGATCCCTGACAGCCATTGTGCCCCAGATCACCTCCTTGTGCTGGGTTACATACTTTTCTTATCACAAGGGAATTGTACAATAAAATGGAGGCATCCACCTTTGTTTATATGTTCCTAGCAACATCCACGGCCGCCAATAGGCCCTTGCCCCCTACCTCCGCCATATGGTGCCACTGGATGGTGCAAGCCGGGCCCACAATCCAATGAGCTACATTCTAAGGGTAAACCCCTGTCTGAACTTGTCCGGACCGGTATGGCGCTGAGGCACCCACACTACTGCCGTGACTCACCACGTCTATGCTGGTAACATCCCATCACCACTATACCCCTTCACGACCACGTTAACTAACGGCACCTATGAACACAAAGAAAAACACTTAGCCAACATCTGGCATTGTAGCTTGTCTGTACATATATTGGCTATTGTATTGTGTGCCCCCCCTGGATGCAGCAAACTCCTATGTGATTCTGCCAGAGCACAGTGTGCGAACCCTAAACTCACTGAACATTAAGACTTCATATACTAGTGATTGATGCAGGCTGCCATGCCTCCCACAGTCTACACTGCTCCTTACTAGTCATGTTGGCAACCCCTTCTGCTAACCAACCGTAGGGTGAACTCGTATCACATAATACTGCTCAGTGTCTGTTTGCACCCTACATCTAGCCGGTGTGGCAATATTGTGCTCCTGCCCCTGCTGAGACACTGCACCCCACCTGATTTTACTTGCCTATGATTGCATTGTGAACCATGCAAGTTGGACTGGTCTATTTGACTTGCTCTTACCCATGCATATGTTGGACTAGCCTATTTGATCCTTATGTTGAACTAGCCTGCTTGACTTGCTTTTGCCCATGTATATGTTGGACTAGCCTATTTGACTTGCTCTCGCCCATGCATATGTTGGGCTAGCCTATTTGATCCGCATTTACCCATTCTTATGTTGAACTAGCCTACTTGACTTGCTTTTGCCCATGTATATGTTGGACTAGCCTATTTGATTTGCATTTGCCCATCCATATGTTGGACTAGCCTATTTGATCCACATTTACCTATGCTTATGTTGAACTAGCCTACTTGAGTCGCATTTGCCATCGCCTATGCTGGACTAGCCTATTCTAGTTTGCACTTGTCTAGAACTATGTTCCCCAGAAAGACTCTGCTGCTCTCTTGACTGTTCATCTTACCGCTAATCTACACAACCATGCCTCAAATCAGGCACTTACCTTGTCCCCTACTTGACAGAAATAATAGACTCCGAGCCAGACTACCATGTCTCTATGAACCAGAACTAAAAGTAACAAGAATCTAAATCCCTGCTCCAGCTACAACTCTACCACCCCTTGCCATGAGCCAGCACCTAGACTACCGACACCTAACAATAAAACTAACCAACCCCAACTGATCAACATTGGACTTCAGAAGCAACGCAAACATGACCGCTATATATGGAGCTCTTATTAATGCCAGATCACTAGTGGCTCATGCTACAGAAATAGCAGACCTCCTATCCTCTGATGATCTTGAAATCCTAGCTGTCACAGAATCTTGGCTGCATGACGCAGCTGGCCCTGCCCTCACGCTAGCAATACCCAACAACTATCAAATAATTAGAGTGGACAGACCCAATGCAAGAGAGGGCCGTTTAGCTATCATAGCGAAAGCCAACCTTGCCATAAGACTTCTGACTCCACCCCCACTTAAATCTTGTGAATTACTCATTCCCAAATTGCCCATCTCCAGCTGCTGCACCTTAACAATCTAGCTGATATACAGACCACCAGGGCCTACTGGCTCCTTTGAGGAGGACCTATCTAGTCTTCTGGCCAACAATACTAAAGACTCCTTGCAAATACTAATACTGGCCGAACCAAACCTGGGATTTAATGACCCAGAGAACAAACATGCCCAAATAATAGCGACGACAGTCGCAGAACATAGACTAACCCAAAAAGTCTTTACCCCAACACACGTCAAAGGAAGGACCCTAGACTGGGTAGCCGACCTGAATTGCACAACCACTATCACTAAAATAACCCCACAACTGTGGACTGACCACCACTTAATTGACTTCTCCATAGCAAAAGACAAACAAATATCTAAAGCTAAAGTCATGGCACCACCTCTCCCCACCAGATCCCCAAAAAACCTCACGCCAGGCAAACCTCTACCACACCACCTTCCCCCCATTAACTCTCTCACAAGCAACTCTGACCCCAACCTCCTTTTTGAGGCATATAACAACACTATGACTAAGGCCCTTGATATCATTGCACCCCTCAGGCTGCGCAAAAGTAAACAGTAGGCACACCTCAATGCTTGGTTTACCACCCACATCAAAGAGCTAAGACTACAAAAAAGAAAACTAGAATCCCTGTGGCAACATTCTCCCTCAGATGAAAACAAATTGCAACTAACCCACTTTGCTAACAGCTACAAAAAGAAATCATTCAAACTAAAAAAGATCTCATTAACGAAAGAATCTCCAATGCTAGTTCTAACACCAAGGAACTCTTTGTTATCCTTCAGGAGCTAGAATCCCCCATGACCCCACCGGACAATGTACCTAAAGACAAACAATGTTTCACCAGCATTCAGAACGCCCTATCCAACAAAATAACAACACTTCAAATTAAAATTGCCAAAAAAAAGGCCTCCCTGGACCCCACTAAGAACAACCTACTAGCCCCATTAAAGCCAGTAGCACTCCAGCCCCGTTCAGATTCACCAAAGTTTCCATTCAGGAAACAGAGAAAAAGATTGCATCTCTGAAGCCATCTAACTGTAAGGGTGACAACTGTCCCACCAAAATAATCAAAGATGCTGCGAGAGTCCTAGCACCTTTCATCTCAAAGCTAATTAATCCCTTTTTCACAACCAACACTCTCCCAGGCAGCCAAAAAGAGTCATGGGTTTTACCTTTTCTCAAGAAACAGACCCTAGACCCCTCCATACCCAATAACTACAGGCCCATTACCACGGTACCCTTTCTCCTTAAAATAATAGATAGAATAACCTACTTACATTCAGAATTATCTTGAAGCCAACCACCTTCTAGGCTCTTGCCAATCCAGATTTAGGCCACAACATGGCAGGGAAACGGCTTTAATCGACCGTAAAACTCAAATTGATGAGCTCAATGACAAAGGAAACACTGCTATGCTACACCTCCATGACCTGTCGGCAGCTTTCGACTTGGTGGACAATGCAGTTTTTTGCAAACACCTAGCGTCAGCAGTCAACTTCTCGAGTAATGCTATAGCCTGGGTCCAGTCCTTTTTAGATAATAGAACAATGAGAGTTTTCTCCACATCGGCATCAGCGGACCTGATCCAGATCACATGCAATGTTCCGCAAGGTTCCTGCATCTCGCCAACCATGTATAACATATTTACTAAGTCCTTATTTGACAAATTGGACAAGCTGGGTGTCACGTACACCAATTATGCAGATGACACTCAGGTTCTCATCCCCCTTTCGGGCAACTTAATCAGCAAAATGGCTTTGGTAAATGCGATATACCTCCTCATTCAGGCATCCATGGCCTCTGCCTGAATGATGACAAAACAGAGATCCTGATTCTTGGTTCCGTGGCCAACCTAAAAAAACTTAACTCCAACTATTCCGCTTTCAATATAGATGGCAATATAATTAAAGTATCTAAAAGAGTGAAAATTCTAGGATTCTACCTTGATTGCACCATAACCCTAAGAAAACAGGAAACATTCTTGGCATCATCCACTGCTTACACCTGTAAGCTTATCAGGGCATGCAGACCATTTCTAACTAAAGCCAGCTGCATCATCCTCCCCAATGCCTTAATATTGTCAAAATTGGATTACTGCAACGCCCCATACCTAGGAGCCAAAAATATATTACTGACAAAATTCAAACGCTACAAAATAATGCCCTCAGAACTGCCCTGAACATACCTAACAGAGAACACGTATCTACTATGAGAAGAGAACACCATTGGCTAAAGATAAGTGACAGGATCCTACTCAAAACAGTCTCACTAACTTTCAAGTGCCTCAATAATGCAGCTCCCCCCTACCTTACTGAGAGAATGGTTAGATGAACTTCGACTCGCACCTCCAGAGAGGCAAACTCCCACTGCCTTGAGATACCTAGATTTAAACTTAATAAATCTGGTGGAAGCAGCTTCCCAGGAAAAGCTGCTCAAACCTGGAATGCACTACCACTAGATCTTAGAACTGGCCAGTCCTACTTTAGTCTCAGGCTCAACAATCTCACCTGGCTGCGCTCTAATGATGTATGATCCTCCTTCATTAACCTATGTATCATCCTATGTAACCTTTTGTACTTCTGCTCTGTACTTGCTTGCATTTTTTTGTATTTGGCCTCCTTCCTCACTGTATCATTCTCACTGTGTAACTAAGCTTTAAGTAGCCTTGTGCCTTGCCGCGCCCAGTTACCTAAGGGTTCTGTGCACCCTACCAATCAGTAAACAAACAAACAAACACACACACATATGACAGTGTTCCTACAATTCCTGAAGTGGTGCTGAGTGTGGAAGAGTCAGAAGTCATGCCCTCCAATGCTGGATATTTTTGGGGTTTGTAGTCAACATCAGCGATATGTCCCTTTTCCTGCTAGAGTCAAAGATGTGTATGCTAATATGCAAACATCTCTGTGTGATTGCCTTCTCAGTGCTGTCTCTTTGGGGACTGGCCAATTTGGGAGACCACCTGTCTTCATCCTTCCAAGCAATCCTCCTGGGACCTCTGCCTACAGAGTTCTTCAACATTTGAAGATAAAAAAAATCATCCATCTGACTTATGCAGTCTTGGTTTAACTCTTCCTTTGAAGCAGAGAGATAAAGACACTGGCAGATTATTCACGTAGACTCCTGAAACAGCATGGCCATTTCATTTCTTTCCCATATCTGTTATGGCTGTGCTCACACCATGGTACTATCATAATGTTTTAGCTGAAGGCATGGCTGTTATTGGAGATAGATGGGCACACCATGGTCTTTTCTTGCTAATGCCAAGATTCCTGCAGAGTCCTTGGGCCCCTACTACTCACATGGCAGATGGCTATGCTTGCAACACCAGTGATCGCTGATGCCACTAATGTGATTTGAACCCTGGGAAGGCCGATACCATGCATGTGGTTCATTTTTGGACTTATCCGGCAGTGGATAATTCTGGCATTTGGTTACTACATACATCACCATTTCTGCCCGTTAACGTCTGATGGATGGATTCCCTCCTGCACAGCATCTGTGATTTTACATCTCTTCTGGTTATGTAGGACAAGAGCATAGTGCTTTTTTTGTTTCAGGACTGACCTGACAACTCACACCTGTCACTTTAGAACATTTTGGCCTTGTTGTTAATGTGGTTGCTCAGGTCCCTTTCTGGTGGCTTTAGATATCACAGCCTTGGAGCTTACTGGACACATTTTTCCTCTTCCTGGGTTTTAGGCAAGATTGTATGCAGTACCCTGTGGGAGACTGCTCCAGACTTGTCCTCTTGGCAATGGTTAACCCAACCTTTGGTATAAGCATGTACTACACAAGTTGGTAGAGTCACTGAACAGCCAGGCTTATCTCAAGAGGGGTCAATGTGAGCTGTAGGGCTGTAACATAGTTTCACAGTGACAAGTATCCAAATAAACACATACACTCAAGGTTGTTTGATTAAACAATTATTTATTAATTTAACAGTCAATTGAATAAGCCTTCCTTAGAAGGGAGCAATTATAGAAAACTCAAAATATACTTCAAGAAAATACACACTCTCAGTTTCAATAAATCAGTTGATACCCATTTGGGATGGCACACAGATACTTCCTACACCCTGAGGTGACTTGAATAACTAGGACGCTTTGGACATTGATATATCACTGGCACATTTAGAGCAATACTGAGTTTGGTGTTAAAAGGAAAAGGTTAGGGAATAAAAAATGGTTAACGAATATTCTTAAGCAGGTAAGCACTTTTGAACCCCCCAGTGCAATTTGATTAACCGTTTCCCCTGCTACACAAGTTATAGAATGCCAGGACAGCCAAAGTCAATTGAGCAAAGTCAAGGAGAGCTGAAATACTTCTTGAAGGTAAGTAAAAAGTCTTGCACAATGTTTTGGAAATCTTTGTAGAAAATTAAATCACTGTTGGGCCACAAGCTGAAAGGCTTGTGAAGGGTAAAGCTGCAAGCAACTCTGCAAAAGGCAACCAAGGCAAGTCTGAGAGTTTAGCAATGCTACACAAAAAGAGGTAAGTACCCCTTAGTTTACAGTACCTTAGGTCTGAAGAAATTGGTCCAGCTGGCTTCTGTTCATTTTGTAGGTCCTGCAGATCCTGTTGTTCCTAGGCCTCAGTCGTGGGGACAAGAGGGAGGACGTCTGGGGACTCCTGTACTACGGTTCGAATATCGGCGTCAGCAATGGGCAAACTTCAGATCAGCAGCACCTCGGGAATAGCACCAACGCGGTTACCGAATACCTTATAGACTTTCCTCGCATCTGTGGTCCAGTGTTGTGTTGGCTCAGGCTTGGTCAGTCATGCTTCATGGGAGTCTGGAAGCTCTTCCTGGAGCTTGGGTCTGATTTACAGATGGCACACTCAATTCTTGTGTTCCTCTCCCTGGCAATCTTGGGGTCGATTAGTCCCACCAGCCCAAGGGAAGAAGTCTTCCTTTGGAGTCCTTCTCTAGTCGAGGCGTATTCGGAGCTTCAGCACTGGAGTAGGGCAAACCAACAGTCCAGGAGTTGCAGCAAGTGTCTCTTTCAAGTTCTTCTTTCAATTCCTTCGTCCAATGGTCGACTCTGCCTTCCAAGCAAAAGACCTCGACTTTTATGCAGGTTTCTCCCATTCATTTGCAGCCTAGCTGTCACTCACACACCTCCATGGACAGCCAGCCAGCAAATCACCTTTGGGTGCATTCCTGTAACCAAGGGGATTAAGCACAGGGAGTTTCGGGCACCTCCCTCACTTCCTTCACGCTGGAGCCAGAGGCGGGCTTCACTGGTGAACCCCGCCAAAGACAAAATGAACAAAAGGACCAAACCTAGTTTGGCGCACAGAGTGTGAAAAAAGAAGACCGGGGTCATTTTGAAAAAATGGGCATCCATGGGTGCTTTACTGCAGCTGCAATTGCAGCCTGCGGTAGAAACACACAATGGTAGGAAAAAGTAAACCACTGCATAAAAAAATGTCTTTAATTTTTCACCAAAACATGTTTTAGCAATATCGAACACCCAGCCTTCGCAGTGCTATGTGTAAAGCAATGTCTTCTTCTGTATGAGTCTTGTACCTAGCACTTAACGATATCTTCTTTCCAAAGTTGTGATTTCTTAAATGTTCCATTATATTTGATGGGTGGTTTAGACTAGGGTGGATGCCCTTTCTGGGTCCCGTAATTCTAGAGCGGCACGACAATGGCATTTCAAGACTTCTTTAGGACTAATGGGTGTGTTTTTCACAACTTGTTTTGTAAACCTATTGCGCCTGCTTCATATGTGGTTTTGGTATGATAATAGTAGCTTCCATGTTATGCCTTTAAATAGGCTGACAGCATTTTGAAAATTAAAAACCGGGACAGGACAAAAACATAAAAGTAGGACTAGAACCCCAAGTCCATTCAACCTCCAACCCCTCCACCTCTTCTGCCCAAGGGATCAAACATTAGAATAAATATATCCAGCACTTCTTAAATATAAAAACGACAGGGTTGCATAATTATGTCACTTTAAGCGTTGAGGAGTTTTTGTTTTGATTGTTGTTACAGGGTTTGCTAGGCTTGTTTGCTAACCAGTCTCCATGGGGCAATCACCAAAAAAGTTGGTGGTTTGAGACTACCCTGGGGTATGTGATAATGGGATGTTGGGGACTCAAGCTGTTTATTATTTAAAATGTCAGCTTAGATTGTCACATTTCTGCAGTGGTTACCCTCCCTTTCCCAAAACCGGGACAAGGTTTTTAAGTTAAAAGAACTCACGTGATGCGGGGAACAGAGAGCCTAATTCCCAGACAGTCCTGGCAAAACCGGGACGTCTGGTCACCCTACCTTCAGGCTCGGATTATTCCTAGTTATTACTACCTTTGTTGACCGCACACACCACCCTCATTCGCGGTCTCTCTTTATTTATGACAGCTCCAGAATAGACTGGTGGCCTTGGAGAAGGATACCCAATGTGCAATGGACTGGTCAGCCTTAAACTGTTGGTCCTTGGGGATTATGTCACTGCTGATATTCCTGGTAAGTGTCCAGTCACAACCTGCATTCCTGGCCTCCATTTTGAAATGAGGACCTATGTGCACTGTAGTTCTTATGGCTAGACGGTGCTCAACTGGCAAAAGAGGTGGGACTAGACTGATCAAATGACACACCGAGTTGAAGTATTGTTATTTTTGTTTGCTGCTGCAAAATAAAGAAAATAGTTCGTTGTAAGAGTTCCCCTCCGTGCCATTATTAAAACCACAACTTTCCATTGCAATGGCTAGTAATGATCCTAATTAATCCACTTTGCACTCTAATGCATGTAGTCATACATTTACAAACGGAAAATAGCGCTACAAGGAAATGACACTAGAGGTACATTACAGGAATGTTAAACGATACGAGCCAAGAGCTTGGACAATTAATATATAACTTGCAAGCTCTGTCTGTTACTCGGCGTCCTCTAACATCACTTCTCATGGTACTATTTTGCATTCCACTTGTTTATTAGCCATCTATTTTCTTGTTTTTTGTTTTTTGCCACATATAGTAGTGCTTGTGCCACTTGTGGTAAATCAATGGTAACAGAAAAAAAGAGAAAAATTGGTGTTGCGAAGCAGAATAGTTGGTTTCCATGGCAAATGGCAACTCTTGTGAAATGCTTCGGCTAAAGTACAACTTATTATTTGTGCATTTTAGATAAAATCAACGAATGAGCGGTTTTTATAATAGACGTGGGTCAATCAGGGTGAAGGAAGGTGCCTGCTCTATAGCTCACTATCTGGCGGCACAACACTGTTTTTTCCTGCCGTGCAAGCTTGAGGAGAGCGACACACCTGTTGTTTCCCTCGGCCCGCCGCAAATGCAAACTCAAGACAGAGTCAGTGGCACTTACCTGCATGAGCAACCCCTCCATTTGCTCGTCAAGCTGCAGTGCTGGGGTCACTGTCAGTGCCAAGGGTCAAGTAGAGGCATGGTCTTTCAAGTAGTGCCAGTTGTTGGCTCTATTCAAAGGAAAGTGTCTGTGTAGACCGTCCTCCCCCGAGACTTAAATATCCCCTCCCCTTTCTGTATGTGGTGCCTGCATACATCTAAAAGAGGTGTTTGTGTGTCTGTACACCTTTAGTGGTGCAGAAGACCAGAGGTGACTGTGCTGCAATCTATGCAGAAGCGCTCAGCCAACTCTTTGTCATCTATCAGCTGAGCCATAAACGAGTAGTGCCAAAAATACCAAGTCCTTCCCATGCACAGTTTACTCTTGTAGTATTTCGTATGAGAATGTCCATTTATATGTACATCCCTGGGCAAGGTCTACATTGTCCCTAGCAGCAGCAAAGCGATGTACATAGCCATTTTGGCCTCATTACAAGTTTGACGGTATCCCAGCAGTAATTCCAGCGGCACTTGTCTGCTGGTATTACTGCCGGTAATACTAGCTGTTTTTGGCCGGTAGCGGACAGATTTACCGCCAGCCCTTAGCCGGAGGTAAATCCTCCATCCCTACCGGCAAAGTTGTAGTTGGCCTGTAGGGTAAAAGTGCTGGTAAACGTTATTACAAGCACTTTTACCATGTACTAGCCAATTTATAATGATGCCCAATTGGCTTTCCAAAGATAATTCGATGGTAAGGTGAAATGTAACAATCACTGATTATGATGCACTCTGCACCACACAATCATCGTACCTCCTTCTTGCTACATCTGGGCCACATTTACTGTGAGTCTTCAGGAAGCACTCTGAGCTATTGGGTCTAACAGACTGTACGTTTTGGCATCATTGGTCCCATGATTTGATGTGCAAGCTGATAATGGTGCTCTCAGCATCTCTGATTCTCTGTAGCAAATGTGTCCACCAACAGAGGTATAGATATAACCCTAAAATGGCTGGTTCATCTTCTAAAGTGCTCTATTGGGCACATTATAAACCCAGGATCAAAGTCCTCCCATAAGCAGAACTTCTCTAGATGATGGGAAGGGTTGGATTCCCCAGAGGGTCCATGTCCCTGCATAGGTATTCAGCATATCATTTGCAAGGTAGAAGTTTGAATCCAAGCATGTGAGCTTAGTGGGAGAATGTACCTGTTGTTAGGAGTGGAGCCACCCTCAAAATGATGGTATTGTGGTTCATTATGTTGTCATACTCAACTCACAGAGTTCCTTTCCCCCAAGCAAGGTGGCGCACAACAAAGCGCTATTATTTCAGTTCAGTTTGTTAAGGCATCTAACCCGTCTCGGAACCAACTCCAACAAATACCTGGTGTCACAATGGACTAGAAACCAGGCGGGTGTGTAGTAAAAATATATATGTATTAATTTATTGAATCAAGATTTGGCAAACAGACTACCATCAGCCACCAATGCTGTGGCAACACAAGAACAAAAATGTCTTCTGTAATGGCACCAACACAGAGATAATACTAAGATAACCAGTCACAATTTCCCGCAGCTTTCTTTTCAAATCTACTTTTTTATCCCAGCAACCCCCACCCTCCAAACATCAATTAGGCTTGAAACCTACGAAGTGAAGGCCAGTGACAGGAAGTGGGAACACAATGGGAAAATCGTTTTGGGTTCTGATAGAAAAATGCACTCTTTGGAAAAGGGATTCAATGGGAACAATCATTTTGCACTTATTACCACAGATGCAAAATGAGGGAAAGAAAATCAATGGGAAAAATCATTTTGCCACACATTAAAATAAAAACTGTCAGTGCTTTGTGGTTTGGGTCAGAGCACAATGGGAACAAAGGGGCAATTTCTTTTTTCCCTCCACACATGCAAAGGAAATACAAGGCTTCACACTTCTGATTTAAAATGAAGGGGATCAATGGGGAATTTCATTTTGCACCCTGCACACTAACTTGGAAACAGGATTTTGGGATAGTTTCTTTTGAATTCAGGATCCCCCCTTTCTGTACCGAAGTCAGGGGTTTTCTTACAAATAGTCAACCAATCTCTATGTCTATACCGCTCGAAAACACACTGGGAGAATCTTGTTAGTTTTGAATGCTAACAAAACACATCCCGTAATTTCTATAGGGGAATTAGTTGATTTACTTCAATTAAATATGCTAAGGATCTGCACAGACAAACCGGGTATGTTGCTATGGGGAAATAACTAGAACAATACTTGAGAAAAATGCAGGGCCTACACAGTCTATTGCTTTGCGATAGTTTTACTTACCGGAGAGGCCTTGTAGTGGGCTTCAGGGAACAGCAGGACACCTCTGGGACAGCAAAGGTGTCAGTCAAGGATATTCCCCTCTGGCTCCTCAAAGGGATACCAGTCAGTTTCTATGTCTCCTTGTCCCTGTCTCCAATGCAATATGTGGGGCCTCTCTGCTTGGGTGTTTCTCGCAAGATTTCAGCAACAGGTTACCTCCTGGAAAAAAGTGGAAAAAGCCCAGTTTTAAAGCACAATTGACTTCTTATAGGGCAAATGACATCACATTTTTTTTTGTCAGAATTCCTGCAGTATGGATTGGTTGGTTCTCTTCACCCACCTCCCACCTCTGTGCTAATAGGAAAAGGAGTTGAAGGGTGTGGGTTTGGAAAGCTGAGGGAGGAGAAAGCTTTGTCATCCCAAACTGACATGTGGGTTTTACATGTCTAAACTTTGAAAATCTATTAACATGGCAAGTACCTAGATTTTTCAAATCTTTACATGTATGGATATATTTTTAAGAACCACATTTTAAGGCAATTCAGAAGATGCTAAGATAAGCCGCACCAGTGAAAAATAAGACACTTCATAGTTCCCATGTTAACTTAGTCCTTCAACCTCACACCAACTTTCAAATCTCTCGGAATCATGGGAAGGACCAAATCACATTTTTCTTAATAACTTTTGTTATATTTATCACACAAAGTTTGTTTTAGCATGGTTCAAAGGAGATTTCTGTCATCTTTAATAAAAGTCTGGAACGAGCTTTGTGCCATATACACTGCCCTTTTTATGCAACAAAATGTATTATTTCATTAATTAAACCCCTGCCTCACAAGCCTCACTCACTTTCCTAGCCCACACCTTTTTTTAAAAGTTTCATTTATCCTTAAACATGTGACCAGCCAGATGCTGGCTCATATTTATCTTAGCCTTTCCCTCTTTGGCTTTCCAAGGGTCCTGGCTATAGCTTAATGCACATTTTATTGGAGCTGTGACCTCAAGGTCGCTTCTGCTGAAACAACAGGTAGGGCTTTATCTATTTCCACTGTTTTTCACATCTCGAGCAGTGTATGTCTTTGTATTTTTAAGCAATGGACCTGATTGATTGTTGACAACCAGACAAGCAGAGGAAAGCAGAGGTTAAAGTTTCAGTTCAGTAGAAATGCCCAGCTTCATGTACAATTCTGCAAGAAATAGCTTTTAACTCACACACAATGCATTTTACATGAAGCATTTTATAAGGGAATTGGTGCCTTCTGTCCATGTGTAATGTATTTCTTTAGTCTCACAGTTGCAAAAGACATGAGTATTACTTCTGGATTATCCATACACAGGCCAGTTATATGAGAAAACCATGTTCACCTTGAAACCAAGTGGGCCCTTTTCTTTGCATACTGTCATTTGGGATGAAGAAATGGAGGTTAATTTATTTCTTATAAATGCAATACACTTGGCTTCAATTTGGATTTCTGGATCCCAATCTGGTATTATGTAACTTTGATGCCATATGCTGCCATTTATCTGATTCCATTTCAAATGGTGGCTTTTCACAGTCTATGAATCCCTCCTTTCAGCCATGTGTCTTTCTTTTTTCCTTGCTGAAATGCATTGTGCATATCCTCACACTTTTGAACTTCCAAGCACACTTACCTTCATTTGAGATTTAGGCCTGTTTTTAGTTCAATAGGCCTCATGTCTGACATCACCATTTCTGTGCTGGCTTTAGACTTCAATGGAACGCCACCTTAGCCACATTCCATCAAATCACTTTGACCTCTTTATTTCTGGCATTCAGGGGCTATATTCTACCCCACAGTGGGGGGCTGAAGGACAGTTTTACAAAACGGGTCTCGAGTGGTTCCATATGTGATCACCCAATGGCAATTCAAGCACTATCTGTTTGCGTTTGCTTTTGTTCACTCTGACTTTGATTATTTTCATACATAAGTTATCTCTATGCTCTCAACTCTCTTGAAAACAGTGACAAAAACAACAGTGAAGCACAGGGGTTTCTGTTGCTAAATAACTTGTACTGGGAGTAAAAGGAGCACCTTCCTTAGGTGAAGTGAGTGACTGCAGGTCCCAGCACAGCAAGCAAACCTATCTCACCTGGAGGTGTTGCTTGCAGGTTAAACATAGGTAGCTGCCGTAGGAGCATTAACACATGCCACGCTAGAACCCAACCTTCCTCTGAGAGCAGGAGTCTGAATACCTATTGCACTTTTCTTTGGCCTATATACATCCTTTACCCCAAAAGAGAGGACATTTACTTTCACAAAGAGATGTTAATCATTGACAGAGTAAGCCACCTAGAAGCTGAGCAGAGCATTTAAGGGATTGGCCTCATCGTAAGGGTGGGGGTTATATGGACAGGGCAGGATGTAGCCCTCTGCCACTGTACATTTGCTGCTATTGCCTCTTAAAGATTATTTTAACTTAAACCCCCTGCTCTCATGAGAAAGAGATTTCACAGGCACGTGCGGTAGCACAAATTTCCCTTTAATCTTTGGTATTCTCAATGTTTGTAGACTTGAACTATTTTATGTAGTGACATTAACTCATTTAAAACAATGTTTGTTCCACTGTTATATGTGGATGAGAAGCTGCCCAAATGATGAGGAAGCCACTGGTTTTAATGTTTCATTAAATAAAACGGTGCCAGGGAACGGATTAATCAAACAAACAAGAACATCTGTAACCAGAAAAGTAATGAACTACTGTATCCTGGTGTCAAGGGAGTAATTGCTCAGGTTTGGGAAAACAACATGTCTCTGTAAAGTACATGTTTGTAGTCTTTGATCATACATTTTGCAGAACATTCAGTATTTGTTTTTTAGTCTAATCTTTCCCAGAAGTTATCCAAGAGATCTCTGTGCATCTCCCCTTCCATAAATGCTAATTTTGGGGGTAGATACAATGTGTTACTTTTTAACACAAATTTTTGGGGTTAACGTCTGTTCCACGGTGTTTTGCCTCTTTTAGCTTCACAACTATTTTTCTAGGTTCTACTCTGGTTTGTATACACTTCCAGTTTTGGGGTTCACTGCAGTTCTGGGGTTACATGCTCTTCTTCAGAGGATATGTGGGGTTCATTTCTATTCAGGGGTATTATCCAATTTCAGATTTGACTGCTGTTCTGATGTTCTCTTCCTTTTTGGCTTCACAGCAGTTTTTGGGTTTCAGAATACCTTTCAGCTTTCGGGTTCACTGTTCCTACAGACTAGTTTTTCAAGTTCTGAGGTTCAGAGGCTTGTTGCTCAGCAACCAGTAAACATTTCAATTTCTGGGGTTTAGAGGCTGGTCCCCGAATCTCTCATGAAACAGTTGCAATTCAGATGATCAAAACGGTTGCTCCTTCAGCCTTTCTGAAAACAGTCTTTATTATTAGACGTTTCAGCAGACTACTCTGCAGCTTTCCAGCAAACAGTCCCACAACATTTCATTCTATGTCTCAAGACACTGTCTGACTTCCAGGGGGAATTGTTTCTCTTACTGATCCATCTCTCATTCCATTGGTTTCTGGACTGTACATGCTCCTAGTTTGTAAGAAGATTAGTGAAGCTGTACATCCTTCCATGATCCTCCCTTCCAGGAAGTGTTGAGAACATCAAATTGATGTTATCAGACCCTCACCTGGGTGGAACCTTCTGAGGTTACGAACAAACAAACCCTTGGCCATGTGCAATATCTCCTAGGGCTTAGAAAATGTTGTTCCTATCAGTGCAGTGTGGTTGCTCTTTCCAGTCAATGGCCTGACGTTGGAGGCCAGGCCAACTTCCCACTCAAGTAAGCAACTGATTTGGCCAAATCCAAACAGTCATGCCAAACGTGAAGTTTCATGGTTATTTTAATGTAAAAAATAGAATGTTGATTGATATATTTTATTTTTACATAGGGTTTCCCATAGACCTCACAAAACATCCTTTCCGGACTGATGTGTAAAAATTGTCTACCTTATTTTTCACACATTGCCATGGCCAGTGTCAACTTTGGGTGGCTGTGATGGCCTGCTGAATGACCAGGCATAGGGTTCACAGACCATGTCCTCAGGCCAAGTAGGAGGAAATGGCCATTGGCCATGAACAATAGTCACTATGAACCAATGTGTGGGCCTGAAACAATGCCCCTGGGAAAGTGACCACTGAGTATTGCAGAAATACCTGACCAGTGCCTCCTACGGTGACTGTAGAGCCATGTGCCATTGAAGAATGTCATGTAGAAGGCAAAATGACCATGCACAATATGGTTGGTTTCATGTGGCCCAGGTCAAAGTGACCACTTTCCATGGGCGGAGGTCCGGTACAGGTCAATTCGGGAGTATGGTCCAAGGTAGAGGTTCATGCCCCACGCACTAGACGGATTCACACCAAACCTTCACAAGAATCCTTCATCTAGCCTTAACGTGGGCATTCACTTCCAGAAGGAAATGCATCTAATACATTATTTCAAATGTGGCCACAACTGGGGACAATCCTGTTAGCGTCCCCGGCTCTCGGCTGACAAGTTCGAGGACCCACAGGGCCATTTTCTGCCTCCTGATTAGCAAATGTGTTCTGCAAGTATTAGTAAGCATCAAACCAATGGATTAGTTAAAAAAACAGCCAGGCTGATATTTTTATGGCTTGGGAAATATTTCCAAAACGTTGCCATTGGTATTTTTGGACTTTCTGTGGTGTTCGTGGACCCTGCACTGCAGAAATAGCAAAAAGGTCCCCCAAACCTAGGGAGGTTGAGGGAGGGCATCAAAGAGTAGATACTTCACTAAATAAAAGATAAAGAAAAAGCCATTTCTATAGAGCTAGACTCCATTACGCAGGCCATACGTTCTGAACAATAAAAATAACATTTGTCTTTTGGCCTCTATGGGACCCCCCAATCTAGGATGGATGAGGGCAAAGAAGTATGGAATATAGGCAAAATAAAGAACAAAGACATGCTGTGTCATTTCCTCGGGCAGTGGACCTGGGCCGTGAATTACATGAAATATACAGACATTTGTTTCCTTATTGTAGTTCCCTTACTTAATGGGGGGTCAGGGGAGCACAGAGGGTGCATGAAATAATCCATCGAAAAGAAGAAACTGTCTGTTTTGGCTGTCCCCACAGATCAGGTTTCCAGGTTAATGGTGGCACACTGACTACTAGCCAGCTAGACCTGTTTTGAAGCCTTCAGAACACCAGTGATCCTTAGGCTAACTAGATGTTTTTTTTTTTATTTTATTTTTTTATATAGTGCACAAAGCTTAGAGGCATCTAGTCACTTTAACTTAAGAATATGGTTACACTACGTGCAGTACAACAACTACCAACCAGGCATACATTAGAACTAGGTGGTGCAGGAGGAAACATATATGGAAGAGCATTGCTTCTTGTACAAAGAGCTAAATCAAGGTACATATGAAGTAATAATAGATGCAGAGAACATATATTTGGGAAGGCTCGCCTCTTGCTACAGGGAACTACATCAGGTACATAAAAGGACATAATTGGTGCTGAGAATATATACTTGGAAAGCTCGCCTCTTGTTACAGGGAACTACATCAGGTACATAAAAGGACATAAAAGGTGGAGAGAACATATATTTGGGAAGGCTCGCCTCTTGCTACAGGGAAATACATCAGGTACATAAAAGGACATAATTGGTGCTGAGAATATATACTTGGAAAGCTCGCCTCTTGTTACAGGGAACTACATCAGGTACATAAAAGGACATAATAGAAGGGGAGAACATATACTTGGGAGAGCTCGCCTCTTGTTACAGGGAACTACATCAGGTACATAAAATGACATAATATGTGCAGAGAATATATATACTTGGGAAAGCTCTACTCTTTTTACAGGGAGCTACGTCGGGTATATATGAGGATATAATAGATACAGCGTGTATACAGTGTAGGAGAGCTCACCTCTTGATGCAGGGAGCTGTATCAGGTACATATATGGTCATATCTAGATCATTAGGTATCATTAGGTGTTATGGTAGGTAAAGGGAGTATATGCATACGGAAAGCTATCCTGTTGAAACAGGGTACGTATGACAACATATCATTTAAGTACATACTAAGGGGGTACATCGCATAATTCCGTGATTTGTGACTAATATACAAGCAAATGAAAGCGTGGAAGGCTCTATGGTACATATATATATATAGGGAAGGAGGCAGAGGAAGTAAAGAGGCCACGTTAAGCACAACTACAAACACAGAAATAATAGTGGGGGGCAGATGGTTAGGTAGTTACATAACAAACTGGTTATCACGGTCAAGAAAGAGGTAGGACTGTAAGGGCAATAACGAAAAAGTTACGAGGTTCGATTATTTGTGTAACATATACTATAGAACAGATATGACATACACAAAGTACAATTGACCTACAAGTCTAAGCAATGAAATCAACAACAGTGTAGCATTTGATTGACAAAGCCTGTTAACTGGGAGTGCGAGGTATTGGGGGTATGGAGCTCGCCAATTTAATACTATTTGCCTGGGGATCCACAATGACAACAGCAGCCGCTGGGTCTAGGCACAGGTTGGGCTCAGAGAGCACTTTGGGTGACCAGTTGAGGACAGTGGCCACTTGGTATGACTGCAGGCAATGGCAAGTTGCTACTTTGGGTAGCATGGGTGGTCCGAGGGCCACAGACCCTGGACACAAGTCATGTCCAGTGGCCACATTAGGGGCAATGAGCCAATGACCGTAGCTTCCTGCCATTGCCAATGGATACTACAAGTCAGCTTAGGGAGTTGGGGGCATGGCCAAAGTTCATATCTCTGCAAAGGTCACCACTGACCATGGATGGAGGCCAAGGCCAGTGACCACGGTGTGCTTTTTTGAAGTCAAGGGGCATGTCTATAACTATGGCACCACCACCATAGCTTGGCCACTACAAAGCACTGCTCATACAGCCACATATGCTAACACAAATGACAGACTTGGTTTAGGGCTTGGTCAACTAGAACAAGCTGTGGAAAAAGGGGGAATCCCAAACTGGTTAGGGTACGCATACATTTGATGTGATGCCTAATTCAAAAAAACGTAACAGTAAAAATGTGTTTGAAAACCCCATATTCCAAGGGATTCAGCACAACACGCGATGTCATGGGCAGGTGATGCCGACGCATGGTTGTTTTCCCGCGGCGGTGGCAAAGTCATGGTTGCCTTTGTGAACCAAATCAAAACTTTTATGCTTGATGATGCTGTATACAATTTCAGTATTTTCATATTGTTTTGTTGAACTATATCCTTTTGATTTAAAATATTAAAGACCTAGAAAAATAAAAGGTATGTTCTGCAGCTGTGATTGATGTCTTGCTTTGGTAGCTTACCCTGGTATAAAAGTTCAAAAAAACCCTTGCAGAAGGGAATTCTCCTGTAACGTTTTGAGGGTCTCTGGATGTGATTTGTTGAATCAATATATTCTGTTTCAGCTAAAATAAATTATATTCTTATATAGCAATTCCTGCCTGATTTCTCCCACTTCTAAGAGCTGTAATAACAGGTGCTATTATTGCTAGTTTAGTAATACTGAATAATGGTTCTATGTTCATTCATCAACAGCGTTTTATTCGATGGGGTTTTTGCCAAAATAACATTCTTGAAGAAACCCATCAATTATTTCTCTTTTTATAACCCCTCCCCTATTAATTTGACACCTTTCTGTACCCCCCACCACTTATTTACCCTTACCCACACCCCCTATATTAGTCGATGGATTTCTTCAACAACAAAATTGGCGAAAATCCCATCGAAAAAACACGGTCAATGGATTAACGTCAAACCCCGAATAACAGACTTTAGAGAGATGAGGTGACAGCAAGCCCTACAAAGGCATTTCAATATGCGTGGTGCAGGCTGGCCTCATGTCTGAAACAAACAAGTAAAGCGTGAACTATACACTTGGGCATGACATGCTTATTTCCTAACTTTGGGACATCAAACATATAGATATTTTCAGACTAATTTAGACATTTCGAGAACAATCGGTTCCAAATTAGCACTACATTTTAAAAGGGGAAACGAAGAATGCATGAAAAATGACTGATTAGCATTCTCACAATCAGGGCATTCCCTACAAAGAGGGTGAGTGGTAATATGTGAGGTTCCTCTCCGAAACATGTACTGAATAAAGGAAGAGCCTCAGTCACACTTGCAGAAAAAGGCTTCAGTCTGGGACGGCAATAGCCATCTTTGATCAGTGAGTCACACAACTAAGTGTGGAATCAGCATGAATCCCCCTTTTGTTTTTAGGGAGACTTTGAAGTAAGGTTTGCATTGAGATTTTCAAGCAATACCAGATTATGCGTCCTCCCACGCTCCACCGTTCAGCTGGCTGGGAACACCATGTAGCAGCTGTCCATGTGACTTGAGTTGATGCCACTGCAGATGTCCTAACCAGCTGCTTGATGAGCTCATAGGAGTGGTTGGGCACCGCCAACGTCATGCCTGATGGCTGCCATATTGCAGCTGCTGTGTTATTACTGCTTGGTATTGCTCCTTCTCAGCACTCACTCTAAAGCCGTTGTAATACTGACCTCCGCTCACTCTAAAGCCGTTGTAATACTGACCTCCGCTTCACTGCTCTCTTTGCCATGGTCCAATAGATTTCTGGGCGTTCCTTACATGTAGTATTTCAGTGTTTTATGCAACTCGGTAGGGTGTTCCAAGGTGGGGCAACCTCTAAAAATACTTTATTTCTCATTGAGGCCAGAGCCAGGGGGATTCAGGGTTGATGAAAATGGGCATCAGAGAGTAGAGTAAGAAGGAACGGTATGGTCACACAAACCAATCTCAGTGTCAGTCAGGATCATACGCTGCTTGTGTTTACCTTTAAACGTTTTCAATAACTCAACATGTACCTAAAGGAAGTTTTACAGCTATTTAGGTTTCATGCATTCGACTACCAAAGTGATATGGAGCATGAAAGATCAAAAGGGTAATACTACTGTATTTTGTCTTTGTGGTGCTGAAGATTTATTAGGAAATATGGCAATCGCTCGGTAGCCCCAGCATTGAAAATATATTGGTTGAAAGCTCAGGAAGGGCCTCTATATGGAGATGAAATTAGCTGTTTCCTAGAATAGATTTTAAAAACTTAAAACAGCTTTTGGTTGGGCCTCCCGTCTATGGCAAAAACCGGTGCCATTCACTGCAAACTTGATTAGGATTAAGAACCTGTTAATGATAAAGCCAGTAATATAATGGCTGAACTTTGGTAAACTCCACAACTGAGTAGATACAAATATCTTGTGTTAGATGTTGTCAGGTTGATATTAGCCAATTTGACCTAAAACAATTGACCTAATGACCAATTTGGTCGAATTTTGCATAGGTTAATTGGCCTTCAGGGCAATTTGGTTGTATATATTACATAATACCAACCCTGGACAGAGGGGGTTTCAGGGATGTCCCCCAACCCCTATGGTTGGTATTTCGCAATTTCTGGGGGGGGGGGGCAGGGGTGTCCCTTGCTTCCTCAAAATTGGAGGGAAATAAAAAACACATGCGTTTAAATTGGCCCATGATCAAATAATTTTCGGTCAGTTTGCCGCAAACAAAATCAATCCGGGCAAACATACCCAGTCAGTGCTCCGAAGTGTTGGGCACGCTGATTTGTGGAACACACCGACGTGCGTTAATAAAGATTTGCTTTCATCAGTGAAGCAAAGTTACAACATTAGGTTGCAAGAAAACCTGGATGCATATAAATTGAGAAGCTCAGTCTTGCGATCTTATTTTAAGGTGAAATTGATCCCGGATTATGAAACATACTTAGATGACATAGTGTAACCAAGTGTGAGGACATTATTCATTAAGTTTCTTCAGGGATCCTGCTGGTAGGATCCATTTTAAAGAGCTGGCATAGTGATGTCTCAGATCTATGTCTTCTGCATATGTGGGAAAGAGACAGTTCAACACTATATTCTTTTATGCCCAGGGCCTAACCATATACACAGGTGGAATTTGAAATTTTGCCTCATCAACTACAAGGAAGCTATCTGAGCCAGAAATATTTGTCTAATCAACGATGTGTATTTTAAAGTTGCTAATTATCTTGAAAAGGCTTGGCTATGTAGATCATTGAGGCTTCAAAGTGATTGTGCTGGTGTGTTTTAATGTCATCTGTCTTAACTGTAAATCAATTTAACTGGGTTTTACATTTTTCACTTCATGGAATGTATTTGCTTTACATATTTAATGATGGATTGTACTTTGAATTAATTTAAGCTAATGTAAAAATCAAAATGCAAGGATGTGTTGTATATGCACTTCATATAAACATACATTTCTTATTTACCTTTTTAAGTAATATTAATATTATGTAAGTATGAGGATTGGATGGACAATGTATTTTAGAATTAAGGGAGGATGGAGAGTAGAGGTCTGTCTTTATTGTGGTGTTTTGTATGGGGATGGAAAACTGGTTGAAAATTAAACCAAACTTTTGTGCCGTATAAAACACATATAATCAATACAATTTCAAAAATTACAATAGAAAATAATCTACCAAATAAAATAAATTATATTTTATAGCATTTGGGTTAAACAGAGGCTATTGCCGCATACATGTCAGCGAAAGGTGGCACACAAGCCATCTTTGAACACTTGTAAGACAATTTTAGTAAGAATTAGTACTAGCGGCATACCAAAAATAGCGGTTTACCGTTTCCGCTGCCTGAAATACTGCAGACCACAGAGGAACGGTAAGTTCCCATTACCGTGGTGTCCAATAGGACCCCACGGGAACGGGAAGGGGAACACTGAAGCACTGGCACTGTTGCTAACGGTGCCAGTGTTTCAGTGAATTTCCTGCCGGTAGGGGCATGAACTACTGGCAGGTCAGTCCTGCTGGTAGTTCACTGCCCCTACCGGCAGACTCAGAGTATGCCAGTCCTGAAAAGGTGCCAGTAACCGTTGTTACCAGCACTTTTTTTCAGACCGGCATCCTCGTAATGAGGACCTTTGTCTCTTCTCCTTTGACCAGGCTCTGCCTTCTGACCCTAAGTCAAAAGTTTGTAATCTGTGCCTCACTCTCGATACAGCACTTTTATTTGTACTGCTACCACATGACTCACTTTATGAGGAGCTTATACCTTTCCAAAATCTCACACAAGTTCACCTTGGTCATGGCAGTGTCCATATGACAACATCCTACTTGAGGAGCTGGAAGGGAAAAACATACCACCAATTGATCCCTTCAAAAGGTTGAACAACCTAAGGTTTCCAAACACAATATGACACCATGTTTACCATAGCTTTGTTTATTGCAATACAGTAAATGTTGGGTTTGCAGAAAAAACTTCAAATGGGACAGAATCTTACAACCTCCGTCATCGTGGCCCTAAAGCGATCAGACCACGTCACACCTGCAATGAAAAGCCCTACAATGACTGCATATCAAACAACATATTGGGTTGAAGACTGCATCGTGCAAACGGCCTCTCTGGAAGGGGTCTGCAACCAGTGGTTCTTCAGATGTTTTAGACTACAAGTCTCATGAGCCTTCACCATTGACTATCCTGGCTAGGGCTGATAGGGGTTGAGGTCCAAAAGATCTGGAGAGCCAGAAGTTGGCATATGGTCATGTACCTGATTATCTCATGAAATCTATCCCTCAATGGCTGGCAGAAGCCCAGATGTCCAACGTCGTCTTTTTGAAAACGTGCTTGTTATCTGCCAGTACTGATAGAAACGTTTTGGTGGTGGATCCTTCTGCTCTCAAGGTCGCTCCCTGTGGAATACCTCAGACAATTTCTCTGCCAAGAACCTATTGGTTAATGATAAAAATATCAATAAAAACATTCCTGTTTTATCAGCCTGCGGCACCTAGAGGGATGAATACATAATTTGTATATATTTAAGTAAATTATGGCTAACATGTCTTTTTAGACTTTATCTGTATATTATCCAAGTATATACTATAATATGTATATATTGATAATAAACAACAAATAATTCCAGAAACTACACAAAGGCAGATTTAAATGTTAATAAATCATCATGTTTTGTATTTCATACCAGATGTTGTCAGGCACCATAATTGAAGGTACATCATTGAATCATTAAATCCTGCCATGCTCCAAGCAATGGATTACTATTTTCCAAGGAATACCATCCTAGTATTTAATTCCCAAATGTGCCAGACCTGTACACTCTAACATAAACAGGGTAATTCATAGAATTCAGCACACAGTGGCGCACGCGGCTGGCGCACAGTGTGCGCGTGCGACTTTCTGCCCCAGCCGCGTGCGCTAAAATCCATTTCCGCGCACAGCATATTCATGGATTTTAGCTTCCAAAACCAGCCGTGGTGCAGAGTGGCGCAGCGACCCTGCAGCAGCGCCAGTTACGCCCCCAACCCCTCCTCCTGCGCCATGCACAGCGCACAAATCCCGTACATGGCGCACAGGCCCCCAACCACGAAAACGCCAGTAAATCTCCCCGCACACTCCTCCGAATACACGTACCCCGCTGCACAGGGAGTCTCACACGCGATTGCAGCGGGGTACGTGTATAACTGGGGTTTGTGGGAAGTTTCACACGCGATTGGAGCGAGTTACGTGTATTTCGTGGGTGCGCTGGAAGTTTCACACGCGATAGGCCCAGTGCGAGCGGGGTACGTGTATTTCAGGGGAGTGCGGGAAGTTTCACACACGATTGGCCCAGTGCGAGTGGGGTACGTGTATTACGGCGATGCACGGGAAGTTTCACACACGATTGGCCCAGTGCGAGCGGGGTTCGTGTATTATGGGGGTGCGTGGGAAGTTTCACACATGATTGGCCCAGTGTGAGTGGGGTACGTGTATTTCGTGGGTGCGTGGGAAGTTTCACACACGATTGGCCCAGTGCGAGTGGGGTACGTGTATCTCGGGGGTGCGCGAGAAGTTTCACACGCGATTTGCCCAGTGCGAGCGGGGTACCTGTATTGCGGGGGTGCACGGGAAGTTTCACACGCGATTGGACCAGTGCAAGTGGGGTACGTGTATTCCAGGGGTGCACGGGAAGTTTCACAAGTGATTACGCTGTCAGAGCGGGGTACGTGTATCCAGTGGGGTGCGCGTGAAGTCCCACATGTGAATTAGCACTGTAGGTCATCCCAGGTGTCCCCTCTACCCCCTCCACGGCCCCTGCAGGCAGCCCAAACCACAGGGGACTACCCTGCCCCCCTGGTCATGTGCCGCAGCCAGTCCATCCACCATGGGCATGCCCCCCAGCCAGGCCACATGTCACCTTGCACTAGTGACCACCAACTCAAGGCCCCAGCACCCCCACCCCCCAGCAGTCAGGGGCACCTGCCAGCAGGCCCCCACTCATGTCCCACTCATGTCCCCCAGCACCCCCACCCCCCAGCTGTCAGGGGCACCTGATAGCAGGCCCCCACTCATGTCCCACTCATGTCCCCCAGCACCCCCACCCCCCAGCAGTCAGGGGCACCTGCCAGCAGGCCCCCACTCATGTCCCCCAGCACCCCCACCCCCAGCAGTCAGGGGCACCTGCCAGCAGGCCCCCACTCATGTCCCACTCATGTCCCCCAGCACCCTCAGCCCCCAGCAGTCAGGGGCACCTGCCAGCAGGCCCCCACACATGTCCCCCAGCACCCCCACCCCCCAGCAGTCAGGGGCACCTGCCAGCAGGCCCCCACTCATGTCCCACTCATGGCCCCCAGCACCCCCACCCCCCAGCAGTCAGGGGCACCTGCCAGCAGGCCCCACTCATGTCCCCCAGCACCCCCACACCCCAGCAGTCAGGGGCACCTGCCAGCAGGCCCCCACTCATGTCCCACTCATGGCCCCCAGCACCCCCACCCCCAGCAGTCAGGGGCACCTGCCAGCAGGCCCCACTCATGTCCCCCCTACATGAAATACAGATGCACAATCATGTCCCACTTCTACACCAAAATACCACAGCATGCCACCCCATTCTTGAGACACAATGATTTCCCAATCCACCCCACACTGACATGCCTATCTCAAACCAATAGTCAACTATGTACATCAACACATGTCCGTCACACACACACACTGGTTGGCATTGATTGTGTAAACCCACATTTTCACATGCATCAACCCAATGAGCGAGTCCCACACATGGAACTAAAATATGAAAATGTATTTTGTACAAAAAAAAATCAATGACATGAAAGCACAAAAAAACAGCAAACATGAAATGAAAAGCATGTGCAAAAGATGAGTAAATGAAAAGTATAACCAATCCAAACAAATCCAAAAGAAAAATAGTCCAAACCCTCCCTCCAACAATGCAAATCCAAAGCAAACGTAAAAAGAAAAATCCATTGATCCATGGTGAAATCAAATGAAAAAGGTCAAAATAATCCATTGTCCAACTATGTACAATCCATTGTCAAGGGTCCATGAGCCCAACGAAAGAAATTAAACCTACCTAATAAGCTACTTAATAAAAAAACTATATACAAATGTGTGTGGCATAGTCCATTCACCACAAATCAAAGAAAAAGGAAAAGGAAACCTAACTCTAAAAACTATTTACAATGGCAGCGGGCTAGTCCGACGGCTCACTTTTTGATGTCCCGGGCCAGGGCATCATCGAACTCCCGCTCAATGTCTTGGAGGCGGTCCTCTTCCATGGCCCCGAGGGTTCACAGGGTCGACGATATGTTCACCTCCAACTCCCTGCAAATTGCCTCGAGGCACTCGGCCCGCCTCAGTGCCCTCCGCATGGAGTTCTCCGCCCTGACCATTGTGAGCCGTGCCTCTTCCGCCCGCTGCCGCTGCGCATCTATGGCATGGCCCAACCACTGTCACACAGAAAACACTTGGAATCCTGAGTCCTCCTGCCCTCTGGCCGATGCCTGCCCCTCCGATGTTGAAGGCCCCGAGCCATCATTGCTCCCACCATGTTGCTGCTGCTGCTGTGCCTGTGCCTGCGCCCTGGCTCTTGCTACCTGCACATCCTCCTCCGGCTGGGGTGCAGTTGTCGTGGTGGCCACCCCTGCTGGACGTCCGACTCCCAACTGTGGCAGGGATGTGTCCTCCACCAGCCTGGCTGCTGGGTTAGAGGCAGCTCCACAGGGTACCCAGGTGATACATGGGTGGGAAGATGGCATGGAGGACGACTGGCGCGTAGGGGTTCAGGTGAGGAGCGGGTCGCAAGAAGGTCCAGCACATGGAGGAATCCAGCACCAGTGACCCGTCCCAGCAGGTCAACGTGGTCAAAGAGGCATCCAAGATGACGTGCAGTCTCTTCACGAAAAGCAACGCTATCCCGACCAGGACAGGCTCAACATGGTCCCGGATAGCCACGTCTGCAGGGAGAGGAAGGCCAGTTGTTGTGTGCTCATCCCCTCCCTGAAAACGGGTCTGGACGTAGGCATCCCTGCTGGTGCCAGATGATGCAGTGACAGGATCAGGGACAGGATTGCACACAGGCACCTCCGCGGTGGCCTGTGCTGCCTCCTGTCCCTGCCCCTGCACTGCACCACTAGCACCAGTGGAATCCCCACCTCCAGACCCCATGTGTGTACCTTCCGCAGCCTCCTCCTCCACCAAACCCCCCACCAACCTAGATGACTCTGTGCCATCTTCCTCCGTTGGACCCTGTGGGGTCTCAGCTGCCCCTTGTGCTGCCGAGGAGTCCACCTCCGACCTCTGCCTCTTGGACCTACCCTCGGCAGCTGCAGCCTGGGATGTGGCACCAGACTATTCACTCCTCGACGAGATGACAATCTGGGAGGGGAGCCAGGCCTTGCCTCTCCGGCTGGTGGTGCGATCCCTGCCGCTGTGCTCCACTGCACCGTCTCCGCCCTCTTCATCAGTTGACGCTGCAGACAGGGAGAGATAAAACACAGACATCAGGGCACTGTACAATGGACTGATACACACATGACAGTTGCACATGAGTGGCAGTGTCAAACTTCAGACATGGCATCACACTCCACGACACACATGTCATTTCAACTCACACACATGAGCATTTCCACAGCAATATTGCACCAGGCAGCACCATCCATACACATACAACAGCACGAACAGCCGAAGGTGAGCCTGACATCACATGAAACACAGGGAGTGCACTAGACATGCACACATGCCACCACACTTACATGCATGTCTACATCTCCTACAACTGTCGCAGTGATGTGATCACCATATATGTCACATCTGGCATTCAGCCTTCTACATATCAGTGTCACCTGCATCCATGTTGCATCACAGTTGCACACTTGTCAAATACACACACATGCACATGTACACAGTGAAGATACATGCAGCAGGAACCACCATCCATGTGTGACACCACAACCATGCCAAAGTACATACACAGAAATTCAAACATGTGTGCTCCCACACCTGCATTTGCACAGCATGCTTACCAACACATACACCATCGATGTGTCTCACACCTAGGAGGACTCAAATACACATCCCTACATGGCCCTATGAAAACACATGTGCAACCTGCACACTACTGGCACACCACCACATGCACAGCGTCCAATCAGTATGCATGTAAACTTACCGCTCGACTCCAGACAGGTCTGCCTCTCAAGGACCTGGACGTGGAGCGCTGGGCATATGTGTTCCAGGACCCTCATTTGGTGATCGGACAGGTGGCCCCGGTGCCCCTTGGCATCCGCTGCCTTCAAGAGGCGCCAGGCTTTGTTGAGGGTCCTGGACCTGAAGTCCTCCCAGCGCTTCTTGACATGTTGTAAGTCGCGGACTGCCACCCCCTCCGTGTTGATGGCAGTCACGATGTCCATCCAGATCCTGGTCCGTCCTTCATTGTACGGGCGCTAACTTCCAAAGAGGGCATCATACTGCCCCAGGACTTGCTCCACCAGGACACCAACTTCCCTGGCACTGAAGCTGGTGGCCCTCTGCCTCTCTGGCTGGGGGTTGCCAGTGGTGCCAGATGGTGTTGTGCCCAACATGGCAACCCCAGAGGCAGGAGTGGGTGGGCAACTGGGTCCTGGGGCTGGGCTGTGGAGCGATGGTATCCCAGTTGGGAGTCTTCGGTTCCAGCAGGGGTGGTCACAGCAACTGCACCCCTGGCTGACATGTAGACAGCAAATAGCAGGGCGCGTGGGCAGCAAGCAGTCAGGCAGCAGCAGATGGCAGGTGGGAGCGTGCTTGGGGACTGGGGGGAAGTAATTCGGCCTTCTGGGCAGGAGCGTGGTCTTCCGTGTGTTGTTGCATGGCCAGCTTGATACGGAGTGATTTGGCACGTGAAAATCTTGCACGTCAGCGTGTAATTCGAGGAAAGGCCCTTCGGGCGTAAGGGCGTCAGCACACATACACGGTTTCATTGGACCAAAGGCCCTTAGCGCGTAAGCGCTTCTGTGATGTGAATCACACGGGCGTTTCCCTCATGACGTGGGCATAGTGATTCAGTGCGCATGAAAAAACTGCACCTCCGCGTGTGAATGCGTGTAATCTGAGGAAAGGGCCTACGCACGTAAGTGACGTGACGCGCGCTTGCGTTTCCATCAACATGGGTGTTCATCGTACACGTCCAAAAACTGCACGTCAGAGTGTCAGCTTGTGTAATTGGAGGTAAGGGCCTTAGCGCGTACATGCGTAAGTGACGCTGTACGTGTGGGCCGCTTTAAAAGGTACATGTAGGACCCCATTCCCTTGTACGTGCTTTTCGTGAAGAGCGAGTGGGTGAATTCTGTACTTCTTGTCAGTTCACACGCGATTACTTCACAGCGTTTCAAGTTCGTACTCCCTGTTACCTCTGACAGCGTTCTTTATTTTTTTTTGGGCCTGTTTCCTCAAACAGCGTTCACTTCTTCTTTTGTCCTGTCTCCTCAGACAGTGTGCAGTTCTTCTTTTGGCGGGGTTGTTGCCTACGCGCACATGCACGTTTTTTTCATGTTATTTTTCCAAGCAGACGGTGAGTCGCGCACAAATTTACCAACTATGCTTGCCCCGTGTGTCGTGTACCCCTTCAGAGGTCATTGTAGGCTGTGTGCAACACGCGTATGCTTGTTTTTGTGTTTCTGGGTGTCACAGCGTAGTGCAGGTTCATTTTTCCACGCACGTGGTCTACGAGGGGTTGCGTGCACGTTACTTTTTGTTTTTGGGGTGCCTGTGCGTTGCGTGACCCGTCATCTTCCCCCAGGGGTCACAGGCAGCCTTGCTAGAGCACTAGGGTACAAATTCCATCTAGAACCCTACCCCTTTCACCCCCAATTTCCCAGGACAATTGTTTACTGCAACTCCTATACGCACAACAACATCAGTGCCATGGTTGGGAGGTGACCAAGCGGTAAGGGAGGCTAAGGTGGCCGACCTCCAAAAGGTGGCCATGGTGGGCGCAGTAGGGGACGTGGCCATGATTTGCAGGGTGCCCCTAGACCCCCATGTTTGGAGGACCAATCAGGTAACCCATGCCCCCCCATGGTTGACACCATCCCAGCTCAGCCCTTGTTGGACCAGCCCATTGTGGCATCTGACCCGGCACAGGATGACTCCCAGGCTGACTTCCAGGTCAGCAAGTCTAAGCCACGTGTGCCGGTGCAAGTTGGTGTCACCAGGCCACGTGGATCTGGGGCAGCGATGTCATCCGCTGCCCCAAGTAGGCAGGGTGGGGAGGCTGCAGGGGCAGCTGCAGCTCTATCCACCCCAGCTCTGAGTCTCCCAGCCAGGACAGTGTCGGTCCTGGTCCATCAAACTGACGTTGCCCCTGCCAACATCACACTTCAGCCAATGCCTGCACCAAGACCTATGGTCATTGTGCATTCGCACACTCCCAGTACCCAGTCCACCTGCGCTACTGCCTCTACTGACCAGAGTGGTGCAAGCCACTCAGGCTCTGCTCCATCTTTGAAGAAGGGGAAGAAGGGTGCTCTGGCACTACAGGCTGAGAACATAGACACGGCTACACAGTCCGGCACGTCAAGGAAGCCTAGCTTTAATGACCCCGAACTTGATGCACTTGTGACCTATGTGTCGGCACATAGCCTCAAAATGGTGGTGACTGCAGGGTGCAAGACCACACCTGGTCAACGTAGGGCACACTGGCAGACCATCGCGGACCGCATAAGTGCCCTTTGATTTGTGAGGCGCACAGCTGATGAATGCTACAAGCGGTGGAATGACCTGAAACGCAGAGCAAAGAATAAGCTGGCCTCAAATCATGCCGCTACTCTGGTGACTGGTGGTGGGTCTCAACCAGAGGACAACAAACTCACTGAACATGAGTCTGTTGCTGGGACCTTCGTCACAGAGGAACAGATCCAAATCGTGGGAGAGCTACCTGATTACGAGGCATTGTCCGGTGAGTGCCCATGCATGTGTGTGTGTAATCCATGTGTATGTTGTTTGGGGGACATGTTCTGATTGAGTGCCAGGTGAGGGTGTGTACTCCTGAGTGTAATGGGTCACCCATGTTTTTCCTCCAATCCATTCATGTGCCTTTGATTTGGGTATGACAGTATCCCTTTTGCCCACAGTAGCCAATTAGCCCTACATTACTGCTGTTGCACTTGAACTATCATCTTGCAACAACATGGTTCTGATTTTTTCTGTGTTCATTCTGGCTGATTGTTTAGATTATCCCATTTTTCATATTCTTTTTTCATCCCTAATGCCACACATGTGACATGATTCTGTCATTGTTTACACCCCACATTGTGCCACTTTGGTTACCTGGTTATTTGAATGTTGAAACCATTCAGGGCGAGTGAGTATTGGCCTGCTGAAATTTATTTTTAGGGCCTGTTTGCATGTGGAACATGATAGTTGTTTCCTGTCATGTTGAAGTGAGCAACCATTGATGTGTACATCTGCCTACAATCACTGTCTAATTGTACACTGGATGTGTTGCAGTGTGCAGCACATGCATATTTTGCAACACTATTCTGCATTAATCTTCTCATCATGTCCATGTGACATGGATGTGTGACAGTACTCATTCACTGACATATCGCTGTAGTTGTCTAATTTACCATGGCTATGCGACATGACATCTGTGTGCTGGTATGTGTAATGTATTTTTATTGGACATGCCACTCACAGGCTGATGTGTGGTGCCAGTGCTACACGACATGCTGCAAATGTGTTGCTTTTCGATCTTGGTGTCCTCATTGTCTGCCTTTTTGACTCCCCTTCAGAATCATTGATAGTGCATGCATGCCAGGGTTATGGTCATGTGGGACACGTGTTAACCATGTACAGGATCTCTGTCTTGTCAGGCCTATGTGTGTGCTATGGTGCCCATGCCTGTTTCCATTTCTTGTGTTTCATGTTTTTGCAGGTGACAACGCACATGATGCTGGTGAGATTCAGGAGATGGTGCAGACCCAGGAGGATTCTCAGCCACGACCAGGCACCAGTGGGGGACGTGGTGTGGTGGTGGGTGAAAACACTTTCGTACTGCAGACCATACTGTCGAGGGGTGCCTCTGGGTGCAGATCCCCAGAACTCTATTCAGGTGCAGAGTTGGATGATGAGACTTATGTGCTGTCGCAGGTCAGTGCTTCTGTCAGGGATTCTGTTCTGTTCAACCCACCTGGACCAAGGGTAGAACCCTCTATGGGGATGTCAGTGTTGGTAGGTCCGCCTTTGGCGGTTACGGATGCAGGGTCACACTCCACAGCATCTGATCCTGTTCCTGGGCCAGCAGATCAGAGGGGGAATGCAGTCCTGCAGCCTCAGGCAGTGCCAGCACAGCAAGGTGCAGATCGCCTTGCCCCAAACAGGTGTGGTGCAGGCCGACGTGGTGGCTGTGCGCCACCAGGCAATACTGTATGGGAAAACTCCATGTACAGTATGGCAACCCAACAGGCAGCAGCCATAGAAATTATGGCTCAGGCAATGGAGAGGGTGGCCACTTCCATTATCACCCCTGAAAGGCAGATGGAGCAACAACAGCAGGCAACAGACTCCATTTGCCAATCACACAGGGAAGACATGTTGGCGTCCAAAAGGGACTGATGGGCGGCACTGGAGACTCTGCACAAATCCATATCAATAGAGTTACAGGGCCACAGGGAAGCCCTGAGGGTGGAACTCCATAACCTCAGGCAGAGACTGCTTGAACTTGCGGCTTCCCGAAATGTTAGGGCAGAACAGCAGCTGGAGCAGCTCACACGTTTGCTTTCAGCTGAGCTGCAGGCAACACATGAGGAGATCCAGGCATCCCGCGAGGCCATGCATGCAGAAGTGCCGGCAACCAGTGGCGTGCTGCATGGGGATCTCTGCACTTTAATCCTCCAGAATCAGACCTTCCAGACCTGCATGCTTGCTGCCATGGAGGACCATACCAGGGCTTTGCATGGGCTGCCTCCCATAGTGCCACCACCTCCTGATGCAGTAGAGGGTGAAGAGACCGACAGCAGTTCTCCCACAATGGCATAGCCGTGCAGGCCATGAGCCCATGGAGGTATTTTTTATTTTGCAACATCCACGCAGGTGGGTGTTTGTGTGCACCCTGTCCTCGAACCTCCTGGGTGGCCTCCCCCCGTACCCCCCACATGGCCATTTTAGATTTTTTAAACATTTTTTTACAGTGTGTTGTCTTGTGTGGCTCCCGTGGGCATCGACTATATTCCGGCTGGGCACATGCAGGCTTGTCCTGAGTTTGGGTTAGATGCTTGGGTTCGTGACGCACACACCCCTCCTGCTTCCCGTTTCCATGGGCTTGCAAAGGGTGTGACCAAGTGACAGTGACTTACACAGTGACATTGGGCTCCCATGAGCTGTGTGGGCAGTCTGTAGTCAATACTGTGTGTACATCCCTAGTGGGTATTGTTGTTGTATTGTCCACTGCATGGTGTATTGATATGTGCTTGTGCATCCATGTCTTCCTCCTAATTTGCAGGTTCCTTCCTCATGTCTTCACAAGGCTGTCTCCTTTGCAGATGGAGTTCATGTTGTATGCAGTACACTGACACATTTGCGTGGCAGCAACACTCTACAGTTCGAAGGGGTCAATGTGCTGGCTTATTCAGGTTGTAAGACTAGCACTACTTTGACTAGTACTGTCATGTTTTTGAAATGTTTCATGGTGTGTTGCTGTATTGTGTTGGTGGTAAGTATTTGTTCATGTGTGCTGTTTGTTATTGTTTACTGGGGGCATATTGTCAGTGGGCAGTTTCCATTTGGGACAGTCCACTTTGTGACACTTGTGTCAGGTCTTGTGCTTTGCTTTGTTTGCTTTCACATTGCATGGAATGCCATGGTGTGTTGGGTGGCGGAGCTGGGGAGGGGTTGGGTGACATGGCGCTATTTTCATGTTGTATTTTGCAAGGGGGTAGTCATTCATGCAGCATAAATGTGTGTTTTTTTGTGACACAGCAGTGGTTGTCTTTCTGCAGGTAGGGATGCACACAATGTAACAATTCCAGGTGACCAATCTCAGGCTGGTATGGTTGTGACAGTTGACTGTCTCTTATGTCATCATCATTGATTGTCAGCTGGTATGTGTCAAGGCTGTGTGCACTTCACAGGGGTGTGATTTTAGGTGAAGTAATTAGCCACCAGCTGCATACGGGCTGCCTCACCATATGCCCTTTCCCCTCCCATGCGCAGCGGCCGTGCTTGTGGTTGGGGATGTGGGGGCACCACCATGTCCACGGGCAGGCCCCGGTGTGTTGCAACGTTGTGCAGGACATATTCTCCACTATGATCCTGCACTCTACTGGGAGCACGTATAGCAGCTGCCCACCAGAGCGATCAAGGGAGCAAAAGTGTGACTTAAGCACTCCGAATGTGCGCTCCACTATGCCACGATTGCAATATGGGCTGTGTTGAATCTTACCCCGGGTGGTGTGGTGGGGTTCCGAATTGGCGTCATCATGTGGGTGCTCAGTGGGTAGGCACTGTCCCCTGGGGAGGTGATGATTGGTATCATTAGTGGGGTTGTGACATTACTCAGTATCTGACATGCATACATGTGCAGGGGCATTTATACTAAACAAGCAGCCATGTATCACCATGCCGCCCAGCTTCTAGGTCCCGGTTTAGGGTTGACATTCTGTAAATGAAACTATCATGGGTGGACCCTGGGTAGTTTTCATATACTGAGGTGATGATTCCCTTGGCATCACATACTACCTGCACGTTGATTGAATGCTAATGCTTGCGGTTTCTGTAGATGTGCTCAGTTGCCCTGGGAGGACGTAGAGCCACATGGGTGCAGTCAATGGCACCTAGCACTTTGGGGAAGTGTGCCAACCTGTAAACATCCTGGACGACAGCCTGCCTTTCTGCAGGTGTTCTGGGCAGGTATATGTGCCTGCGGACTGATGGGCATGCAGTCATGATGGCCAACACCTGGTGCAGGCAGCGTGACTGCGTGGTTTGTGAGACCCCCCCCACTATGGCAGTTGTCCGCTGGAATGAACCAGTGGCCAAGAAGTGCAGTACATTGGGAACCTTTTCCAAGGGGCTCAGTGCTTGGGAGCACAGGGCGGGTGATGTGAGGTCATCCTCTCACTCACTCACCAGGTCGAGTATTATGTGAGGTGGAAACCTGTACCTCCCATACACCTGGTCATCAGGCATCCCAAAAAGGCTGGTTCTGGGTGTAAAAATTCTGGGCCTGACTATCCTCCTCCTCCTCCTGCGGTATCGCACGACCACTGCTGCGAGGAACGGTATATTCATCTTGGCGTCTGAGCTTGTTTGTTGTTTGCGCGCTCTTTTATGCTGCACGGGTCCACATACGCCTGATTCCTGCTGGCGTACGTGTTTCTGGATTAGCGCATCTTTTTTGGCGCACGCATTGGCCCCGTTCAATTCCATGAATACGTGTTGTAAACGTGGGTGTGGGCATTCCGCACATTTGGCTCCTGTACTTCCCCTGTAACGCCCACATTTTCACGCGTTGTTCCCCATTCTGCGTGTTACGCCCCCTGTTCCGCCTACTTTAGTTGTGTGCGCTGCGCTATGTGCGCTTTCGCAGTGTGCATACCGCACGCTGTTTGGAGATGTGTGTGCCAGCGTGCGCCACACAGGATTTTAGCGCACATCCAGGGATTGACATGCGCACGGACTTCCATGAATCGCTGTGCGCGGGTTTCGCTCCAATTTTCGCACTTGCTCTGCGATTCGCACGCTTTCGCACGCTTGCGGGGACATTTTCAGCACACATTGATTCCATGAATCGGCCTGAAAGTGTTTAAATGTCTCAATCGCATGCTATTCCCTGTTCATTCCACGTACCCTTTCTGTGGTAGCAGTATGAGACTTAGCTCTGAGAACTTCTAAAGTTGATAAGATATTACAATTCAAACTCAAACTCTCTTCCTTTATAACATGGCATCGTAATTCCAGTAGATATTTAGGAATTTGCTCAAGTACTGCAACAAATGGAAATGAATCCTGTGAGAATTTCTTAGCACTCAGGTCCTGTTATTGATCTAACACCAATAGATTGCTTACAGCCAAGTGTTTCAATACTTTGGTGGTATTAACTGTAATGATGTAAAGAAGCTGTCACAAACGTATCGAGTGCAGCCCCTGAGGCTTTGATAAAACATTTAATCATTTATTGCTTCGCCCCAGATCTTAAGGACTTTAAACCTTACTCAGCTCTCAAGTGATCCACAGGAAAACCTCACTGAAAATCAAGAAGGAATTTCATACACTTGATCTCCTATGTATCTGGACTTGTCAAGTGCTTAGCACGGCAAATCTCACTGATGAATAAGATAACTGCTGACTGATTTCACTTTATATACTCCTATCAGAGGTCTTAAGCTGAAACCTCCATATTGGCAGAGAAATTGTCAAATATTTGTGTGACTTTTGTGAGGAGATGGTTAATGTGTGCTTTCTATGTTAGCGTATGATCAATAATAATACCCTAGTAGTCGAACTTAGTTTCTCCTTCAACATTTATATATTCAAACCACAATTTATGATTAACTTGTTTCTGAGTGTTAATACACATAATCTTGGTTTAGCTGAGTTAATCTTAAAACCAGGCAGATTGGAATATTAGAGGAAAGCTGTGAGTTGTTTATGAGCCTCATAGGTGTGCAATCGAATAGCACAATCTCATTGCATACCCAAACAACTGCAGTTGGTTAAATATTATTTTACCAAGTGAAAAGTTAGAGAATGACATTTTAACAAATATTAAATAACAAATACAATATTGCATTCTTTTTTTATTCTTTTTGCCCCCCCTAAACCCCTGTTTACCCCTGTTTAAAACCCGACCAGACTTAACCCCTCACCCCACGTATGTTCTTTAAACAAAAATGCAGTATTTGTCAGTATAATTATTTGTTCAAATTTCATTCTCTATTCTCTATTTAATATTCAGTAACATCACTGGATACCCTGTAGTTTACAAGGACCCATCCAGGGAGTAAGAGCAATTTTGACGTCTAATGCCTTAGCAATGTCTGCAGTTATATATTGAAGAGCTGGGGGGAAAATAAACATCCTTGTTTTAGAAGAACGTGAGTAGCTATATTGCGACTAAGGTACCCAGTAAAATCCATTTAAAGGCCTACAGTAGTATTGTAATGCAGCACAATTTTCAGAATTCCATTAGAATTGCCATTCGATTTCTGCTACAATAAATCTCGTTTGATGGTGTCAAAAGCTGCAGAGTAGTCAATGACTGCACTTAAACCAATCAATTATGAGCCCACTTCGTTTGCTCATTTGTAATAATTATTGCCATTAGATTGATAGCTGTTTAATTTCACTTCTTAAAGCCTGTTGTAATTGCAGTATATGAGATTGTGCAACCTATGGGGAGAATTGAGTTAATAGAACACAGAACAAAATGTTAGCTGCTGATCAAACATCACCAGAAAACAATATCTTTTAGGATCAGTGTGTAAGCCACTTTTATATATGGGGTCAATAATGCCATGCACCCAAGTCTTAGGTGTAGTCCCTGAGTCACTAATGACAACAAAACAAAACATGTAATACTGCATGCCCAAAACTCAGGAGCTATTTTATTTTAAATAAGTAATGACATCCTCTATCAGAGCTACGAGCTCCAGAAGACTTGCTGTTCTTAATCATGTTGTAAATATTGGCAAAGGTAGCTCTATAACGTCACTCGGTATTCAACACAATTTTCAATATGAAAAAAAATGAGAGTGGGTTAAATCCTCATCGAGCTGTGTACCTTAAATTCCTTCAGAAAAATGGGGGTGGGGGTGATTTCCTTTAAATGGGTGATCTGCAAGCACTGGTCGTCGGGATATGGCCCTAACCCTAAACCATTATCAGAACAATTGAGAATAGTCCATCAACCATGTGTGCTTCATCCTCACAATATATATACTGTCTATAGCAACTTGATCCAGAAAATTGGACACAACCCTTAATAGGTATTTCCAAATATCAATGTATCAATGTCTTATTGTCTGGGTATGCTGCCAACATGTGTTTCGACCTTTCCATTCAGGTCGTCTTCAGGGCTTTGCTATACGATGCATTTTTGCAAACACAAAAACAAAAAATAAATGAACCAGATAAAATACGATCAAAATGTAAAGAAACATATACATCCCACATGCAATATACGATACATTTGACCAATTACGTCCATCACCATTCATTTTGCATGAATACATTGTTAAATCCCAGCACAAATTGCAGGAAGGAAAAAGCCAAAAAGCAGAAGACAAAAACAATATTTGCAATAGATTCTTCAGGCTAATCTATAACAACATGATACTGAGCACCAGTCACATGTGTGCACCCTTGAGAAACCTGTACCAAGTACAAATTCAACCTGTGCTCATAACATTGCCAAAGGGTTAGCCCATAAATGATCAATTTCAATGTACCTCTTCTATATATAAATAAATAATTGTGTTTGGCAGATAGTATGTGTAAAGTTACCAATTGATAAAACATCATCCCACCAAATCACCCAAAACCGTTGGCACATGCTCTTTCAACATGCTATTCAAACTTCTCTAGTGAAACTCCATAAAAAGATATCTAAAGAAGATATCTAAAGAATGGTCCTTAATATGTTAAACGCCTTGTTTATCTTTTTTCTAGGACAATCAATAGACTTGAATTTGTGTTTCCTCCGTTTCAACAAAATCTCAAACAACACCCTGAAATGATTCACAATGCCAATTGGCCATTACAATCCTTTCATAGCATGGCAATAAATAATGCCATAAAATGAAATCAACAATACCATTATGTCATCATACCCTGATGACTTTAACATAACAATCCCTAGTACGCAGCCCTTACCTCTAAAACAGTTTTAGAACTAATAGTCCTGAATCAGTCTCACAATCCTTAATAGAACCTGCAGATAATACAAACAATTATCATTGTATTCATTTTTGCAAATCGTATCTCTGTCTATATCTATCCTATCAGAAATGGCTCAATTTACATTTGTCTGGTGGCTGTCTGCCTCCAGATTGCCTCGTGGCTTAAAAACACAGTTGCCTCTGAAAAGTGAGAACAATTTGGCACACAATCTTGTCAGCAATCTTACCTCTGCACTCGCTGCAATAATGAACAATCTAACGGCGTGATGTGATGACATTATCGCGTCTGTGACATTTGACAATCATGGTGCATCATATCCAAATATAACGGCCATATTGAGGTCAAAACTGCTCAATCCGATTTGATCCATATAAGTTGAAATGTAAATATAATTACATTTCTTCTTTTTACCAATCCTTAAACAACAAACACTGACGACATGATCCTTAGAGCACTACAACCATTCTTGCCAATTGCATTTTTTCCCCAAAACTGACCCTTCCACATTCCCCAAACGTATACACCCGCCACTGGCTACTACCTCACAATAAAACATTTATATAAACAAAATTGACTACTAGTTCCACTAATTGCACAATCTAATCATTAGTGGCAATCAATATTTGAACGTTCTTAAATAAAGCTTGATACTGGTCATTGCTGTCTTGTGCAACACAGATTCATAATAGTATGTGATACATGTATAATATAAACATTCCTCCCCTAACAACTCAATAGTACTTTTTGGCTATTAACTTTGCAACACAAAATCACATTACTTAATGCATGCATCATATGTCCTTACCACCCCTAATACCTCAATAATACTTATTAACTATTAACTCAATCATATTATTCATGTTCTTGACTAAAACGTAACACTAGTCATTAGTGTCTCAAACAACTCAGATCAGCAATGTGTGTAATGCTCAGGGGAATCAACTTTATTGGAATGTGGTTAACATAGATAAAGGTAATACTAATTTTCTTTGCAATTTACAGGAATGGTTATTCAAAGGTTATTGTTCATCGAATATTGGTGACATTATGCTAATTATTTATGATACTTATATCAATTAGGTGATATAGTGAAACCAAGGACCTGTTTGATAAGAAGTCCTATAAGACCTATGATGCTGTGATCCTTCAAAAAAGAAAATCTTACTTACTACGATTAGACAAATTAGAAAATTAGATATTGATTATATGTGCAAGAAATCCCAGGTTGCGAACCACAGAATGCAATTTAAAAATTGGTTGAAGTTGCATAGATTATCAATGTAAGTGGTTTCAACCCAGCACTCCACCTAAGTCAATGCCTAGCGTGAGACTCCCAGCTGGAACCCTTAATTATATATTTTTATGTCTAAAGTTCTTTTATTTCTGAACAATGTACCCTTATATCATGCCCCTCTCTTTGAATCCCCCCCGGTCTCACTGAATCAAGAAGTAGGTTGTTTTGCAAAGTTAAAAAGATTTATTTGATGGATTGAACAATATATATAACGCTTTTATGAATATGAACAATATCTAAATATCACACTATTAATATGTATAGAATGATCAGCAATGGGTTATATTACAATAATCAACAATCTCTTTAATCAATGGGAGTATGAATGAGAAGAATGATGTAGCATAGAATAAAACTTTGTGTGGGTTCAATGAAATGCGACGATAGGAAATTAATGCAGCACAGAAATAATACTGTTATGTGTTCAGTCAAATGCAATGCAATCACTCTTTCCCCCTGATACTACTCAATCCCCCCTAATATGCAATATGGAGATGGAAGGAGAGAAAACAGGCTTCAGGAATGTACAATCTCAACAAATGCAAGTTCAATCCCAATTCCCCCAGCAAGTTTAGAGAAACACAGGAATGATTTTAAAACAGGATGAATGCTTTTGAATGTGGCTTGTAATGAATGGGAAAAACACTAAAAATTGATTTAATTCTCTAAGTAGGTTTCAGAACTAGTGGGAGCAACTTTGAATAGTTTCAGGTAGACACTAGCACTGATGGTGTAATGACTAGCAGATTGGAAACTGAATTCAGAGGTTGAATGCAAAGAAATAGCTGTTTTAAAAGTGTTGAAATTGAGCCAAATGCAGAATCGTTTTTCTGCTCGCGTTAAGCACAATTGCGGCAAAACTATATGCGGGTTTGGATGCGGGTTAGGATTCGTGAAATCTGGGGATGTTAGCTTCAATTTGACACTTACATTTTGTTTCTAACATGTACGGTTCAAAAGTTACAGAGGTTTTAGTAAAGGTCGATTTTTCTCAAAAAGAGTCAAGATTTCAAATGAGCGATGTGCTGTTGAAGATTACAAACAAGGATTTCTTAACAATAAGAGGCTATGAAGATGTGAGCTACCAACGGTACAACCACCAGTCCAGCGGCGCCTCTGTCTGATCTTTGCCCTCAGCGACACAAATGTCTTTCTTCAGCAAATACATATTAGCGCAAAGATGATTTATCACTACAATTATCACAGGATTATATGAATTATATGGATGAGAGAAGGATTCAGGACAGACAAAAGAGGTTCTACAATCCAGTTCTGGATATGAGAGAATGGGTTGGATAGGATTACTTAATGAAAAGAGATTGGCTTTGGACAATTCTGTGCTATGGATACTCACAACTATGGTTTTTGTATAGGCCCGTCAAGATCTGGTCAAAGGTTTGGACTGGAATCTGCTAGCCACCGGACAGGATTCAGGCGCTTGGCAAGGCACTCTGGTCTCTGCACGGCTTCTTGGACTAGATCTGATGGGTTGGTTCTGGGTTACAACTCTGCTCTACTGGTTTGGATCTCTGGGGTCTAGCAAGAGTTCTTGGCAAGAAGCAGAAAAACAGCACAGCCCGGATGTTGAATTGGTTGTGCCCCTTGGAAGTTTGGGGTTACAATCAGGTTGCAAGATTTTGAAGGCCCGCTGAGAAGGGCTCAGCTTTGGATTGGGCCTTCTGCTTTCAGGGTTCTGGATTCTTGATCTGGGTTCTGGAGTCTTTATCTGGGTTCTTGCTGCAGAGCACTTCGCCAGTAAATCAGTTGATGGGTGAATGTCTGAGTTTCTAGGTCCTCAACAGTCCCTATTTATGTATTTACCAAGGGGGTGGGTAGGCTGATTATACTAAGCCCAACCCTCTAAGAAGCCTATTGGTTAAAGTCTTCCCTCTCTCCTTATTTGAGAAGGAAACAGTGTGTCATAATGTGTCATAGTGATGCTGCAATTTACAATCCAGGGAAAACCTCCCCTTTGTTCCTACACAGAAAATCTGTTTTTCATATACAACATATTTCCAATATCACCAACTTGCTAATAATAACTACTCACATTACAGATTAAATAAGGCACGTATCTATCAAAGTCCCATCTTTTTAAGAGTTCGGTTCACAAATGACAGTTTGTCACGCTTTTGGTTGGTTACCCAGTGTCAGATCTGTACACATTTTTCCACATACATGCACATAACATCTGGGCATACTCCTGTGAAGTTTCATATTTTTAGCATTATCACAACTGCTACAAAATCAACATTTTCGTGGTTCAGTCTCTGAATATTGCACACATTCCAAAGTGGTTTTAAAACATGAGCAGAAATTTCATTTTAACAACACTATATTTACACATTGTTACCAATTTTGTTCAGTTTTCTATGAGTCCTTTTCAAAAAGATATTTTCTGTGCTATCTGAATAAACAAAACTGTCTGTCTACACCCCCAAGGTTTTGGTTGGGCCAGAGCAGTCCCAGGCTTCTTCCTACCAGCAGTTGTTTTCTGTCAGACCCGAATTTGCATTTCCTTTCATTCAAGGGAGTGTTATGTTTCTTGTCAGAGCAACAGGCAAAAGTCCCCTCCCATTTCCTTTCACACCTCCCTGCCAGTTCTTCAGCAGAGGCCAGGGGGGAAGATTCCTTTGTTTGGGTGAAACTGTGGAATTTCTTCGAAGCTCAGTGTGGCTGGCTCTAACTTACTTTTAAAACAATGTTTAAAATACTCTTTCTCTAAAATACAATTTACATTTTTATAAATATAGCCACAAATCTCTTAATTGCAGCCTTTTTAAAACACAGGGATTGAATTGTCACCCTATATTGCTTTTGATGGGAAGTCTCTTCTTTTCCATACTTTGATTTTAAGGCACAAGTTTAAATGACAGTATAAGTAAATGCCGGCTTCTGACACAGGCGAGCGGCGGTGCTGCGCCCATTTGTAACATATTTTTCCAAGCAAGCATCTTTGAATGTGGATTTTCTTCTGATAAAATATGCTTCTGCTGACATTGTGCTTAGGTGAATTCTTTAAATAAAGTGATGTTTAACACCCAACAAGGATGTTGGATCTTTTGTGATGTTTGGCAACCATGATTTTTACACTTTCCACAGCCAAGGAAAAACAGATTTTTAAAGCAGTTCTGGGTTTTCCTTTGCAATGCAGCACTACTTTTCAAGTAGTTTCATTTTCCTCTGTGGGCAGCCAAATGATAGGTTTTGGCAGTGGTCTCCTGTATTACCACTGACATAGGCAAAATGGATTGGCGGCCTATTTTTCAGGTTTCCCTGCGCACTTTCAGAGATTTTTAGCGCAAAGATCTTTTTGGCAGCCACTCTGTTGTTTCTGATGCAAGCAGTGCACAGTGATGTTGCAGGGCATAAACTAATGGGTTAAAACATCCCACATCAAGTAGTACTGTCCAATGGCAAATTGAAAGGGATAACAGGAAATGTTGGCAATAGCCTTGAAAACATATGCTAGTTAAAGATGAAAGACAGATGAATCCCTTCTCTGATGAGAAGTGAAAAGAATCTGTAATATCTATTTATTATAAGTAGGATATCTCTACACAAGCTACTGGGAATTGTGATCCAATTGGTAAGCCCTTTAAAGGCGAAGGCACTTCATAGTTTCACTTTAAAATTCAGAACATTATAGATATTATTGCAAAACTGAAGCCATCTGCAGCCTCAGGCCCAGACCATGTTGCAAACATAGTTGTTACGGGATGTCCAGTTTTATAAGCACATCTTTGCTATGTGATATTTGTGGATATTGTAAATATAGGTTATATACTGAGTAGTCAGAAAACATTTTTGAAACTTATTTATAAGGGTCTCAGAAATGATCGTAGCAACTGTCAAATGCTGGCCCTGTCTGACACTATTTCTAAGATTTTTGCTACATGCATTCGAAGCAAATTACATTATTGGGCAAGTGAAAATAATGTATCAAAGTTTCAACAGACGGGTTTCAGAAAAGGCTTCAGTACCATGCATAATATATGGACATTAGTCTTCTTTATTAGATCTGTACATAAGATCAGAGATCAAAAGTGATATATTTGTTTCATAGATTATGCAGGGGTTTCTGGCTCTGTCTGTCACTCAAAACTATGGGACTAACTGAATAATTGGGGCCTTTGCCCAGAATATTTGGCCTGGTAAAGCAATTGTACCAGGGAAAGTCTGTTTCTGTTAGGCTCAATCAAAGGGGCCTGATGCCCTCTCAGATAAAGACTAATCATGGTTTAAAGCAGTGTTATTGTGTCCTGCCCCCATGCTTTATAATTTATACGGGGCTGATAGGCCTGATGCCCTGAATCTTGAAAATAATTGCCCTCCTTGTGTGGGCACTTGTCCTTTAATTTGGCTAGCCTATGCAGATGATACTATCATCATGCATAGGACCCCTATTGGACTACAGTGTAGTTTATGTGCTCTATCGTACTTCTTCAAGGCTTATAGTCTCAAAATAATGATAATTGACCCAAATAGGAAAATAAGAAATTATTTTGTATGGAAATTGGAAATCTCAATAGTGGAAGTGGTGAATGAATAAAGATATGTGGGTATTCTTATTGGAAATCACTTGGGTGGTTTGGTATTAAAGAAATAGATCACCCCCAAAATTCTTAATACGTTTAATTTGGTTAAAGCATTTTTAACTTTAAAGGGAGGTTATTCTGTTATAGGGTTAAATACAAATGTATACATCTAGTATAGTACCGGGCAGCCCTACATATAAGGAGTGTATTGGCCACTTGTACTCACTAAAGATAGGAAAATACTCCACAAAAATAAAAAAGGGAGTAAAAATACTCCCAACAAAAAAATAGAAAACAGACACATAGAGAATTGTGAGAATTCGTTTGTACCACTGGTGCACATAGTACCACAGAAAGAAAGTACTATTATTATTGGCTGATCGGAAGAAGTAAACATGTGAAAAGAAACTTTTAAAAAAACTATTACAAAAACATTTCTGTTTTCCAGTTAAAACGTATGTATTTACTCACTTATAAAATGCTCCCATTTGGAAATGGACATACATTTTTACTCATAAAAAATCATTTTACTTCCCACTTTAAAAAATAGCATATAAAATACTCCCAGTTCCAAATCTTATCTGGAGCACTGGTGCCGAATATCCTTTAGGGATTAGCACCTTTCTTGGAAAAAGACATTTCTTGGATTAGGCAACTGGAGGGAAAGCTGTGGCATTCTTGCCTTGGTTTACCTAACTCCACTCCTGTGGAAGTGATTTGCTGTGAAATTGTGCTTGTTTCAATATTAACTTTTTTGATATTTGGGCATAATTCCTTCCACTTAAACATGATGTCTGAAAAAGATAGCCCTTCCTACCTATTGGGGCTTTTTACCAACTCGGGGGTAGACTACTCCATTACTTGGAAAATGTTTGTTAGGGAGGTGAAAAATGTCCATCTAGCTAATGATTTTAAACTTGATTCTAGTTCAAATTTGGGTTTATTGTTGAAGGAACTAAAAACTGGGTTATGGGATAGTTGTGAATTGCTAAAACAAATCTTTCTGAATTTCATTGATAGGAGGAAGACAATTTTTCATAAATGTCATTGTACTGTAAGGATTCCAACCTTCCAATATCAACATTAAAGTGACTGCAGTGTGTGTACTTTCTTGGGAAAAGGAGAGATGAGGCACTATCACTCTTTTCCTAAATTTTCAAGTTGGGTATTGACTTTAGAGACTTGAACATTTGATTATCTGTGTGTTGGTAGGGACCAAATGCCTCAAGTTGGTAGTTTCCAGCCTGCCAAATCCTACTTTTTTGAACATTGCTGCCATTACGGCCATGGAAGTCATAAGGTAGATGTTTAAACATATGCCATTTGACTTTATTTTAGACATATGATTGTTGAATTGGTTATCATATCGTATATTGTTTCAATTGCTTATAGAAATATCAACTGGTCAAGACCCCTGATGAAGAGATGAACTCTTGAAACACGTTGGGCAATTTGATTACATTTACATTTGTATACATATTTCTGGGATGTTATACATTTTGATTGAAGTGTATTAAAATATGTATCCTGATTATCCATGTTACTTGAAAACAATTTTCTTTTCAGTACATACATTAAAGTTTGGATATTGTGGCCTGTGAAGGTGTGCAGGGGACGGGAGTTCCCTACTTTTGGAACCTATCTTTTTGCTATTATTGTTCAGCCCATGTGCCAGGACTAATTTTTCACCCCTGCACCTTAGGTTTATGTAATATTTTCTAGCATAGTAACTAGTTATCTTAGGTTCTTATACCAAATAGTGCACTATGTAGCATTTTGGACACAATGGCTACTTACACATTGTTGATTGGCAGTAGGTAATTTTAAAAATGTTGAAGTACATTTTAGAGCTGGATGCCAGCTATCTACTCAACTACTTCATTGCTTATATTAGGGACTGTATGTTGCTTGACTCACCTATTTTTGGTGATCATGTATTATCTCTACAAGTGAATAAGCATACATAAATGTTAACCAAGAGAGTGCATTATTAATGTATTTCAATTCATGAGTTTAAAAGGCACTATTTTGCAAGGGCAAAGACTTGTTGGGTTATTGATAAAACTGCATAGGGAGGATATTGATCACATCTCATATTTATCATACACATACACACAATAAGCATTGATACAGAGGTACACCCAAAAGGTAAACCCATGACAATATTGCTGTCCAATAGTACACCCGTCAGGTGCAGACATTCTAGTATCTCCAGAGCATTACTTCAGATTCAGCACTGTTATGTGCCGCAAACCTGCCAGATGCCAATTTAGGAATGCAGAGCCCCCCTTTAGGGTGTAGGTTAAGCTTTGGCATGCAAGGTATAACGTAAATCATGGCGGTAATATCCGACAGTATACACCAGGATTGAATAGTTGGTGTTTAGAGGAGCAAAACCGATCCATCATTAGCATTCTCCGTCAGACCAGACGGGATAAGACTTTTAGTCTTGGGCCTATGCTTTGAAATAAATTACAAATTGTATTCATGCTAGCACATTTTCTTATAGTTTAAGGCCCTGGTGCAACAGGATCTGTTCAGGGAGTTGCTAAGTATGGGTTCCAGCAGAGTGAAGATCTGCGATTAGAGGTGATTGATTTTACAAAGGCGTAATATAAATGTTCCAACTGACTGACAGAAACAAATGAAAATCAAAGGAACGGACAAACTTCTTCTCATTCCATCCGGTTACCTATTAACTTCCCCTGGCTGCAACTCCTTGACACGTGTTGCATTTTCCCCCCGCTGCCTGCCCAATCCCCTGCCAGGGTCACAGATCCATTCATTCTTTGGTACACTTCTACCACTGATGATGGGTACATTTTCCAGCAGGTCATTATCTACTGGATTGAAGTCAACTGCATGTCAAGGCTAGGTGGTCTTCTCAATGAATGAGAGGGCTGAGGCAGAGATAGTCACAAGTGCACAAACAGTGGTCTGTGGGTCATCACATGTGCATCCTCTAGCAAAGAAGGATAATGGGAACTGTATTTCAATTATTTTCTCTCTTTGGACACCTACACAAATGTTTCCTCTTTATATTAAGTTTTATAGTAAGATACATGTGAAAGTATTCTGTAGACAGTATATGCCGCACTTTAAATCTTCAAAGCAAACATACACACCAGCACACAATATTACTGGGGACTAAACAATTGTTGTGCTCATAAATCAAAGGATTATGAAATATTCCTCTTACAATGAGTGCAACAGCATTGAACACCTTTTTGAGCATTCTAAACCATTTTGTGTCAAATCGTAGATAAGAAAGAGATGGCTTTCAATTGTACCCATTAATGACTTGAGTGGTGGACATTCTGCAAAGGTGACTTTTGTAGCCCTATAAAGGAGATGAAACATGATTGATACTTTGAGCTAAAAGCTTTGCGAGTCACAGAGGGTCTGATTAACAAAGCATTTATTGATGGGATTGCACCATCATAAAATGCTTTTGTAAATTAGGCTCACACAGTGCTAACAGGGAACCTATGAGGAAATAACCAGCTGCATCTGTAAGAAAAACACTTTGAGAGCAACCTGTAGAAAAATGTGCACATGGTGTGGCCATTCCACCACAGTGGTACCGTTCCTTACCTCTGTACTAAGTGGAGGTGGTCGTGGGTGACTGGGAGCTCAATGCACAAACCTGTAAAAATACCAGCTCATGAGAGTACCCAACCTCAAAATGTAAAGCGAGTTAGGTGAACAAAGATCTCACGACAGTACTTTCTAAAGACAACCTAAAGCCTGGAAATCATTCCAAACCCCAGCAAGGAGAGCTGTTCATTCTGTTCATTCTCATGACACATTGAAGAGCACAGCCCAACAAAGGGAAACTGTTTACATGCTGGGAACCATTATCCAACCAAAGTAAACTACTTGTGTGGTGAGTCCTGGTTGTACCTGAATCTATACCTAACTCAACAAAGAGAACTTCAGCCCCTATTGGAAACCAAACACCCCCACCATAGAATAGAACATGACTGTAGAGAAATCTATAACAAATATGCACCATCTAGAAACCTTGTTGCACATTTATTTTCCCACCATGAGCTGAATACCATCCCTTGCAACATATTTTATCACACACATCCAACGAAGCTGCAATCTGCCCAAAACACACCGCAAACTCCTGTTGGCTTACTTTGGTCCCTGGAGTGACACCTGAGGTTCGGAATGCTGCTCCTCTAAAATGTCTTACTTGAGACACACCTACCAAGGGTGAAGTTATAGAGAGGGCATCAGGGGGAGAGGAACATGAATTAATTGAAGATCACTTTACTTTGGTAGTCCCCCACTGGCCAAGGGTGGCATTTGGCATCCTGGTTTCTATGCTCCTTTCTGTGTCTTTACTTCTAAATACACTTAACATTACATAACTTCTTATAACTTTTCGCTCATTGGATCCTCCACAGGCCTTGGGTGGTATTGGGGTTGCACTTTAATTTCTTGTGTATTACTCCATTCCTTTCTACGTCTTTATTTTTATTGCTAGCTCCCTAACTCATGGGTGTCATTGGCGTAGTCAGGTGTGTGCTCCTCATTTCTTCTCTTAAGTAACCCAACGACTGTCAGTGGGATAGGGGTTACTCGTTATTATCTTCTTCAATTTACTACATCTCATGCACCCCCTCCAATTGTGGGTGGAATGGGGGTCACAATTGGTTTTCATCTGGCAATTTGGTGGCTTATTCTACTTCTTCCTTCCTAGCCCCCAGGACAAACTTTACATGAGCAAAGAGCGGGCTTTTTTCCCCAGTTGATGCAGTCAGTGCAACCAAGTCTGGCAAGGACAAGTGACAACAGCCACAGCATCTCTTCCCTTTAATTCCTCTTTGCTTGTATGTTTTTCAAATAGCACCTCTGTGCGCTGAAAGCTTCAAGTATGCATTTATTCTTTCATTGACGGAATATTTTCATTTCGAGACCAGCCATGGCCAGGCAGGGTTCCAATGTTATTATCTTTTAAAAGGTATTCCTTCTGAGGCAGAAGCAAGCTCTCTCTAGCCAGTGCTTTTGTCATTGCGTCTTCATTAAGGGCAGGCAAGAGATCCGGCATTCTTAGGTATGTACCTTTGTCATTGACCCTTACATCATTGGGAAGCTCACTATCACCCCTCACCCTAAAAAAATCAGAATGGAGAAAATTACCCTGCATGTTGTGCCCCCTGACGCCCAAAATAACTAGCCAACTAGGAGTGGCTCTGATGCAGGCAGGTGGCGTGGGGCCTGAGAGTGGAGGGTCTAATTTACTTGGGGTTCATTATTACAGCTCAGAGGCTGTGAGGGCTTCACTTCTCTGTCTTTTATGAGACCCTGGATACTGCACTCCTTCAAATGATTGCGTGCTGCAGTTTGGGTTTCTATTTTTCTGAGCACTCAGCACCGAGACCAGCAGAATGTGGGACGGTTGAGGGGAGCATACCGGAACTTTTTTGTACGTGCGTGAACGTTGCAGGAGAGGACAGGGGAACAGGTTATCACCCACGACGCTCTTCCAGCAAAATAGGAGCTCCTCGGGAAATCATTTTTTAGTCTCTCTCCTTGCTTTGTAAAGTGCAGCAGGCAGGCCATCCTCTTCACCTGGGCCATTTATTTATTTGTTATGCCTTTGTAAGGCACTTATGCATCAAGTAAATTGTGTTTCAAAGCGCCCACAGGGCACTAGGGAGGGAACATGGGAATAAAAGCAAATACAACAATGATAGAGGCGGACATACCAGACCTTGTGAGCATTCAGAACTTGCAAGTGCAGGGAGAGAGAAGAGATGAGGAAGTGACAGGGGTAAGTGCTAGCTGTAGCAAGAGGAAAGTGCTAGGGAGTAGGGAGCTGATTAAGTGACTTGGTGAGAGCGGTCAGCTGCCAATAAAGTAAGTGCAGGCCTGTGATCGCATAGGCCAGTCGATGCTGAGGCAAGTGCTAGAAGCGAGAGGAGCCTGAGGTGATTGGGTGTTGGAGGCCAGGACCCAGGAGGATGCCTAAGGGCCCTGGTCTCTAATCTCAGCAACTGTGGGGTTTAGCACAGGATTGGGGAAGGGAAGGAAGAGTTGAAATGGAAGGTCTTGAGGAGCTTCTGGAATTTGAGGAGATATGGATCAAGGTGAAGAGGAAGGGGGAGACTGTTCAAAAGGCGGGAGCCTGCCAGGAAAGAGATTGTCCACCATCTCGCTGTTTAGCAAAATGTTTGACACACAGAGAGTTGATGCTGAAGGAGCGTAAAGATTTGGAGAGAGAGTATTTAGTGAGAGCCAGTTGGAGATAGTCTGGTGCCCGGCCCAAGGCAGCCTTGTGGATGATGGAGAGGGATTTGAATTTGATCCTTACAGCAACCTGGTGCCAGTGGAGAGATTTTAGGGTTGGAGAGATGCAGTCCCTGGGCTTGAGGCCACAGTTATGTCTTGCAGCCCTATTCTGGATTAGCTGCCGGAGTCATAAAGAAGAAGAGGGTAGATTAAGGAAGAGGCTATTGCAGTAGTCTAGCCTAGAGAGAACCATCACTCTTGAGACATTGAGCTTCTGGGAGAAAGTGAGAAAAGGAAGAAATCCTTTGAGGAGGTGGAGTTGAAATTGGGCTTTCTTGGCAAGGTCCTGAATGTGAGGGAGGAAGGCGAAATAGAGGTCAAAGATGACTCCAAGGTTTCTGGATACAGATGAAGGAGAATGGGGAGAGCCCTTAGAGGATGGCCAGAGTGAGGAGAAACGGACGAGAATACCCTGGGATTGACGGTCATTGAGGAAGGAGGTCAGCCAGTCCACTGCCTTTTCTGAGATAACCTAGGGTATCCTGGAGTCGTTTTATGAGGATGAGTGGTTCACCGTATTGAATGCAATGGAGAGATTGAGTGGAATGAGAACAGCTGCAGAGTTGGAGTCAAGAGATGCGAGCAGTTCCTCACAGGTGTTCAGAAGAGCAGTTTCCGTGCCTCTGGATGCTTGGAATCCAGATTGATGGCTGTGGAGGCAAACAACAAGTTCAGTGTACTGGGTCAGCTGGGAGCAGACCAATTTCTCCAAGAGTTTCCTAAGGAGGGGGGTGATAGATATCGGGCGGTAGTTGGCTGGGCAAGACGGGTCTGCAGAAGAAGTTTTCAGGAGTGGTCATACAAGGGAGTGCTTGAGGGAGCAGGGGAAAAATCCAGTAGCAAGAGAGTGGTGTAGACCCCCACACCTCATGACGTACATGCAGAAATGGCTCCTTCCTGTGGCCAGCTCAGATGCGAACCGTATTTCCTCCCATGCACGCACTCGGCAAAGCAGAGGGAAAATGCAGTGTTCTTTTTGGACTTCTTCACTCAGGCTGCGTAAGCAGCAATGCCCCAGGACGTTTGGGCAAAACTCCTCTTTTTGTGGTGGTTCCCTCTAGTAGCTACATGCACCTGTATAGAGCCAGGCCTAGGAATAGGCTTCACTGTCCCCACTGAAGGGGGCTGCCAAGAGCAACAGCACAGGGAGGTCTTGAGTCCTCTCTCCTAAAAATGGCAGACATTTTCATATATTCGAAGCCACAGGGACAGGCAACTTTACCTTTTTGCTATAGGTGAGGAATCCAAAAACGAAGGGTTAAGTGTTCAGAGATCTGTATCTAATGTCCTCCCCTGCAAATGATTGTTCCCCATTTCAAGATAAGGTTCCAAACGTATCTACAAATCGGTGACTATTTATTATACTATTTATTTTCCTCTTAGGTTTCACAACAGAGAGTGGAATGGATAGCAGGGATTTAAGTGGGCCAGGGGTTAGCCAGGGCTCAGCCCCAACAGCTGCAAATATTATTGTTGAGCTGGGACCATGCAAGGACTCAACAATTGACTCCCAGGCCTGATTTACTCTCCAGTGATGTAAATAAACCGATGACTGACAGTACTGCTCTGCACCAATAGATATGATTTTGAGCCATGCTTACACACACAACATTTGATAAAGACATTTGGAGTTCGGTTGTTGTCTAACAGGAAGAAAATTGCAATATAAGGAATACATTGTTTGATTTCTGCAAAACATTCTATTATAGTATTGTCATTAAACGAGACACAAGCGGGTCCCAGTCTCACTGCGCCAAGGAAGTGTACAAATTGAAGATTGAATTCCAATGGATTTATTTGAACACGAAAGGAAGCCTGACACGTGTTTTGAGCCTTTAACAGCTCTTCATCTGAGGCTTAGGTACTATAAAACATTTGAAAAGTTTGTTAAGTAACCACAAACAAACATTAAGACAAACTATGTTTCAATTTGAAAGGAGAATGGCATAACACACAGGGACAATACGAGGGGTAGTTTGTCAAGGTGCATTTAAACATGTTGCACTTAAATCGGTGCGAGAACATTAAACACAAACAATTGAAATGCATGTCATAAAAAATCATGTTAAATTGACAAAATAAATACCACAAATTGTCGGAGTTCATAAATTGGTGATTGATGAATATCCAAGGGAAACAAAGAGAAAGAACAATGATACAAAATTACTTGTGAGTGACTAAAGCAGTGCAATCAAAAACCAAAGGGCCTGCTAAGTCTTAGAAATAAAAGACTTATGTTATAAAAGCACACATGTGCCAAGAATAATTACCTTAGCTTCAGCTAATGGACTTCTAAATGCAATATGGACAGTGCTAGGAATTAATTCTGTAAGGTAGAACACCAAAATATAATTGCCAATGCACAAAGAACCAAGAAGATTTAATCAATGAAGGGAATAAATTAATGCATACCTCAAATTGCCTCGCAATTGCGGTAAGGCTAAAGTTAGAAAAACTAAAAAGAATCGGAATCAATGTCACGTACTATGTAACAAGCGTAGTATCTTGTTTTATGTATTTAAAATATGAGTAAAAGACCACCAAAAAGGCTAATTAACAAATGAAGTGCTTTGATCTACCATGGCACAGAGCTAAAGTACGTAATAAATGAAGGGCAATAATTGTTTAATTAATTACTCTGCATATGTAATGAGCGGAAATTCAATCCGGATAAACCACGGGGAGCGTACAAGAATGTCTTAACTTAGCGGTCGTGGAAAAATGACAACTAGGATTCCAGTGCAGGAACCGCGAGATAGAGGAAGGATTTAAAAATCACACAGCCTCCGTAAGGAGGCAGTGAAGAATAAACATTGGTGTGTGCGCAAAGTGACTGAATTGGGCCGCCATGTTAGGTGAGTGAGAACAGAATAACAAGGGAGAAAAGACAATTTAGCTAGAGCGCAATAATGCGTATAAAAGGTGGAAGACAGGAAAAGCTAAATGGATTACCAAAACAATTAAAAATTAAAGTTAATTTTGGAAAAAGCAATGCCAAAAAAGACCCATTAGGAGGAAGGATATCTTAACTAAATAATTCAAAACAGGTAGCCCCGCGGTAATGAATCTGTTAGGACAATCCTTGATGTGAAATTGAAGAGGATACCAAATTAAATCTGAATCTCCAGGAGGCAAATTTGGTAAAGGGCATGAAGAGAGGGTAAACCCTGTTTAACACTAAGGGCACTGTTCAAGAGTGCGCTGCTGAAAGCCAACATCATTACAATCATGAAAAAACACCAACACTGAGGTAAAACAAGGGCACCAGTCAAAATAAACAATACTTCAACATTAATTTAAAGAAAAGTAGCAAATTCATGGTCCGAATTTAACCCGAAATATACAGTTCGATATTTACATATTGATTTGGCTTCCAATTGATGTAATTTCAAAGTTAGGTTTCCACCTCTGGGGGACAATGATACTTTACATAACCCCACAAAGCGAATATCATCCTTGCAGTCCAATTGGTGTGATTTTTGCCAATGGTTAGCAAGAGGATATTTCGCATCCTGACTACCAATTGTAGCCAGATGTTCACAAATCCTGATCTTGAGCGGTCTAATAGTACTCCAAATGTATTTGAGGCCACAGATGCAAATGATGCAGTACACTACAAATTTGGAGTGGCAGTTAATGAATGTCTTGATTTCATGATCACCTCGTGGCCCAATGGGAACTAATGAAGTTTCAAATGTAAATTTGCACATGTTGCATCCTCCACATTTTTGGAAGCCTTTAACTTTTGCAGAGTGCAGCCAAGTCATGGTCAGGGTTGTCATACTCATAAATGAAGGACACAGTTTGTTTTTGCTGTAAGTTATACTAGCATTAGTATCCAGCCAATTGGCTTTATCTGAGTCAAGGTGTAACAGATGCCAATGTTGCCTCAGAATATTGTGAATTTTATGACTATCGGAATTATACCTGGTGATCAACCTAATTTTCAGAGTAGCCGGTGACTTGACATGGTTTTTGGGCACTAAGCTCTCTTAAACTGACGAACTGTAGCCGATGCTTTGTCAACACAGATATTACGATAACCTCTGTCGAGAAACTGTGTTCAAAAGTTCTAAATCAGGTGAGCGTGGATACATGTAAGCTACATACCGGCGAGACCACAGCACCCCCAACCAATCCAGAAGCAAGACAAGAAGAAGAATATCAGCGTGGCAGACTCGATTGATGATAAGGAAGAATGATGATATGTTAACAAGTTGATTAAAAAATGCAGATTGCATTTGGACTGTGACTCCCTTGGGACACTCATTATAGATATTATAGCAGGCATGAGGATCTGTGAAAATGAACTTTAGACAAATATTAATGTATCACAAGTATGCCTAATTTAGATCTTGTGTTCGATAATTGGAAACAAGAGCATTACCCTGATTAGTTTCTCCCTAAACCTAGGGTCCCTGACCAAGGGAGATGCACATTGCCTTGTGCCTGCTGTATTTGTGTTTATTCTTCAACCTTATCCTGCTCTTGTCGGAATAAACATGGGTGTTCGTACTTTTTTAGAGGATCCTAGAAATGGGTCAGTGATCAGAAGGTTGCTAATTGCAATTATTGAACAAGTATTGTTATTATAGAAGCATAAAGTTTCTGTTTTTCCTTAAAAAATGACATTAGAAGTGAGAAATGTTGAAGTTAACATGATTCTGGAGATTGAGCAAGCCCAACAGATTCCAGAGTGGCATAAATGGTGTGGGCTAATATGTTGGTTCCTGATATATGCATGTGCAACGATACTTTACATCTTTTAGTTTCTCCTGGTAACCATTCATTATTTAAGTAATGTTCCCAGTAAAGCAGAGACTACCTTCATCCTCCCCACTCCAGGAACTATTGATGATTTGCCCATTACCATGGAGCCAAACCCCTTTGTGATGTCTTCCCATAGAAGAACTGTGTTAGAATTGTTTCTATGGGCTGCACACATTTTGAGAGGAAGATACAGGAGAAGTGTAGAAGAGGATAATGAGGGGATAAAGACATATTTAGATAATTCAGCACATCTGGGTCACAACATGTGGAATCAACACATGAAAAGTGTAGGAGAAAGAATGTCTAAAGAGAGTTGGTATGTTTTTGCCCTCATACCATGTGCCATGAATGCTGCCCAAACTTTCAATGCCAGAGAAATTCCAGAATATGATGCCATTTGTCTTGTTCACCTTGCTGCATGCATGACGCAAGGGCAGATGCAAAGGAATTGGGCCACTCTTCAATGGAGATCAAAATGGTCATTTCTATTTCTGGATGATTATATTAAAACTACATAGATGGAAAAGGGAGCCTGCACTGAAGAGCAAGATGCTCATGCATCCTAGGGTAGGCCAAGATGTAGTGGTCATAAAAGAAATGAAGAGAATGGACTGTCCTGATAAGATAGAGACAGCTTGGGTGCGTGGATGGTATGCTGGGAACAACCTTAGCTGCTAGTCTATGGATGAGTGAAAACTCAGAAGGGATGGGAAGAAGGATTGATGTCCTGTTGTTAAACAAAAATCATATTGGGCCTCCTTTTGAAGTTTAGAATCATCCGCCATTTTGATTTCTGTCTGTATGATTCTCTGTTCTAAAATGGTGGACTGTGTTTCTAACTTGCAACCAAGCCTCCCGACCTTTGAGTTCTGTTAATGGTTAGATTATCCGCGGGCCGACTGTTTAGACTAGGTAAAGAGACCTTGTACTACGAATGAACCGTCGTCTCCGTATTGTCTACGCTAGCCAGCCTTATCCACAAATACACATCGGCGACAATGATGTGCAAACGCCAAGCGTGGACACAGGCTGAACTACATTGTGTTGGGATACAGACTAAGGCTGACTGCGGGATCCTAGAATATACATCACCATTGTAACTTGATGGAAATGCAAACTCATGTAATCCTATTTTTGTATAAGCTGTATGTGAACTCGGCACAAACTCTAGACCGCAGACTATTAACATGTAGAGGGGCTGGACAATATTGTTGAAACTGTATAAAAAGCATGAATGTTCAGAGGTCCAGCACTCTCTCTCCTCTCTTTGATGGGTTGGTACTCATTGTGGGGTGTTGAGAGCCAGATAGCTATCTGTTTCTATGTTTCTTTGTAAACTACGTAGAATAAAAGATCTGTGGATCTTTATAGCCCGTGTTTGGTGTATTTCAATTTGTGGTACTCCGCCTCGATATTTCCTTTTGCTTTAACAGATGGCGCCCGAATAGGGACCCTGAATATTTATGCCACCTCGTTGAAGAGTTGACATGGCTATCGGACAGGGATCAGACGGTGAGAAAGAGGGCCCCTTCTTGGATGAGACACGACACCTCAACAGTACTGCACAACCCAATCCCCGGACGGTGAGCACGTGATCTGAGATGGCATCTTGACGAGGGTCCATATATCAAGGCGGCCAGTTTTGCCAAAATCACCAACCACGAGGGTCCTTTGTTGTCCTTAGTAATCCGATCGGACCTCCCTTAGTTCTTTGATCAGGTGAGTTGTGCTCCGATTCCTAAGTATCCTGATAATTTGATTTGGCATATTGTCCTCGCGAGAACAATTATTGACCAGGTAAGAACAGAAATCTGATATGCCTGAGAAATTGTATGCCTGTTTCAGGACATTATTCCGCAGAGACAGACAATCTTTGGAATTTGGCCATCCGGCACCACAGGAGGGGTCGCCGGCGTGTACTATGCACTGTAAGCATGGCATTGGTAGTATAGTGTTTAATGATATTTGGCACAGACAAACCAGACATGCTTCCGAACTTCAGTGGCCAATCAATGGTAGCATTGATTTCTCATATAGAATATTAAGAATCTATATTATTGAAGAAAAAAGCTAGACCTGCAGCGTTTGATGTATTGCAAAATTGGAAAAAAGAAGCTATGCATCAGCTTAAAAGTAGAGAGAAACATGCGCGCTGACATATGTCGAACGCCGGGAAAGCGTTATTGTATGATGAACAGAAACAGTCACAGTCAGTTAGAAATATGGATAGGGCTTTTCAACTTGCCATTCAGAAAATATACCTGTGTAAAGATTTTCATGCGTCAGATGAATTAATTGACAAGCTTTTAAATGAACGAAGGCCTGGTGCCACTGCGTCACCTCCGTATATACCTATTCCTGTTGCTTTACCTCTTCTTGCTGTTGTTCGTCCTCCTGTAGTAATTCCTGCACCTCTTATTACTCCTCCTATCGCTCCTCTGCTATTAACTATTGATCCTCTTTCTGTTGTTGCTCTTCCACTTGTACCTCCACCTTTGTCTGCTGCTATGGGTTTGGTAGATTTGTCTTTTCCACCAGTGATAGCACCTTCGTTACCTAGTGTACAAGATTTGTCTACTCTTTCTCTTCCGAGTGGTTCTGTTCCGCTTGTAGTTGATAAGGGAGCGGAATCAAAGGTTGTAATACAGTTTCTAAAGAAAGAAAGCGAGATCTGAATGCATTGGCTAGACAGTGCATGGAGAAGGGTGAACAATCTGATGTTCTTGCTACACTCTCTAATTTGGATAGCTGTCCTGAGAAAACTGTGTTTGTTGAAGGACTGGGAATTCATTTATCCGTAATGTGGAACAGACTGAATGATATAGATATCCCACAATGGTTGAGGGATCTGAATCTTTTAGCATATTCCAGAGATACTGCAGAGAAAGTATAAGAGCACGTCAAGAGGGTTTTTGAGTATAGAAGGGAGTTGAAAAGTTACGGAACGAAGAAATAGATGGTGATAGTTTGGGCGCTATTTTTGTACAGAAACGGTTCCTTCCTCTTTGTAAGTCGATGAGTGAAGAAACGCGAATTTGCACGAGAGATGCACTTAGATGGATTTCAGATATGTCGATATGTCCCGTAGAAGTATATGACACGTATAGTCAGTAAACGCCAGAAATGCAGAGGAAAGTGATACATGTAATGGTAGAATACCTACAGGATGAATGTATAAAAGGAAAGATTTGTTGTCCCGCAGAATTATTGAATAGCTACAAGAGAGCTTTTTCGTCTGACACTGCTTCAGCTGCTTTAGCGCTCGATTTAGCTCTGTTGCTCAGTAAGAGTACAGAGTTGCCTACTTCTCAGTTGCCTATGAGAGAGGTTCCTCCGACATTTGTCCCTAAAGCCAAGGTTCCGCCTAATTCCGCAACGGGTGTAGTCATCTATGACATTGATGTGCATTATGTATCACAGTTTGTTCACGTCCCGTTCTCAAGACAAGAAGTGAACACCATCAGACAATCCATCCCAGATATTAGAAAGAATCCGACAGGGTTCTATAAAGAAATAGAATTTGTCTTGCAGTCGTTAGTATTTACTTTGGGTGATATAGATTTGTTATTTCCTGTGCTCCTACCTGCTGATTTGTGGAAACAGATTAGGACAGTAGATGATGCACCAGGGTTAGGGGACACATGGAATAATTTGACTACACAAGATAGAGATAAACCAGCTGGTGAGAGACCACTGTAGATAATACTGACCTTGCCCAATAGAATAGTATCAAAATTGAAAGCAATGATATTAACGATGATCCCAGCTTCTGCTACTCATTTTAGTGTCGTAGATCTTAAGAATGCCTTCTTTAGCATTCCTATACACAAAGATAGCAGATACTTGTTTGCGTTCACCCTAGGGGGAAGCTCGTTTACATTCACCCGTTTACACTCGAGCTGCCTGTTACTTGTACATTGCTCCAGTATGTTGACAACCTTATTTTAGTTGCAGATTCAGAAAGTGCCTGCAAGAAGGGCACTGTGTTATTACTTATTCACCTAGCAAAGCATGGACATAAAGCTTCACTGAAAAACTTTCAATATTGTCGACAGGAGGTCGCCTATTTAGGCTATCTCCTGTCAAAGGAGGGAAGAAGATTGACACCTGAGCGGATTAAAAACATTTCCGGCATGTCTGTCCCAAATACGCAGAAGGAAGTCAGAGCATTAACAGGAATGGCTTCTTACTGTAGGCAGTGGATCCCAAATTTCTCACTAGTGATCAAACCAATGTTGGCTCTGACAAAGAAGGGCATTTCTTTGCCATTGCCATGGAACACCAGAAAGCTTTTGATTTGCTCAAGACTTCACTGTGTTCAGCACCAGTTTTGGGCACACCAAATTATGAAAAGGCCTTTGAGTTGTATGTGCATGAACGTGATGGATGCGCTTTGGCTGTGTTAACACAGGAACATGGGGGACGAATAGGCCGTGTGGCTCGTTTCCTCTGCCCTTGATCCTGTTGCATGTGCTTTGCCGAGATGTCTGAGAGCTGTCGCTGCTGCTGCTGCGTCTGAAAAACAGAGCGAGGATATGGTCCTAGGCCATGCTTTAAACTTGTTGGTACCTCACTCTGTAGACGTTCTATTAAATAGAACGCAAACACAACACCTCACCTCCGCACGATTAACAAGATACAAATTGATCTCGTTTGCACCGCATGTTAAAATTAAGAGGTGTTGTGTACTGAATCCGGCTGAATTATTACCTCTCCCGCAAGATACTGCTTGCAGTGACGAAATGTCACATGACTGCCTTTATGCCACAGAACATGAAACTAAAGGCAGAATTGATTTGAAAGATACAACTTTGAACGATCCACATGGGGAGCTGGTTTGTGATGCTCCTGTTTCAATTTACTGGATGGTACATCCACTGCTGCTTATGCCATCACTACACTAAGCACAATTGTGGAAACCAAAAGAATTTTGCATAACTCCGCGCAGGCCGCAGAGATTATTGCATTGACCCTAGCTTGTGAACTTTCCAAAGGGCTTAGAGTAAACATATATACTGATAGTCAGTATATTTTTGGGGTAGTTCACAACTTCGGTAGACTTTGGGCAGAAATGGGTATTTTGACCTCACATGGAACTAAGATTCAATATGGCACCTTGATAGTTCAGCTACTCTCGGCGCTTGCACTTCCCACTCAGCTAGCAATTATGTAGTGCGTGGCACATCAGAAAATCATAGATGATGTAGGAAAAGGGAATTCTTTTTCTGACCAGATAGCCAAACAGACTGCTACTGATCTCTATTCAGATATGTATACTAGAAGGGAAGCCATGAATGTCTGTACCATAGACGAGGGAATTGAGTCTATAAAGAATATCCAAGCCGATGACACTCTAGAAGAAACTAAGCAATTGGCTGAGGGCTTGGCGAGGTTGGATGATGATGGGTGTTGGTCCGATAACATGAAGGGAAAATGGATGCTGGCAGATGCGTACATCACTATGATGATTTCAATGGCTCATGGTCCCACTCACATATGCGCTAGGAACATTTGTAACATGTTAGAAACTGTCTGGGTAAATGTTAACATCCCGAAAACTGCTGAACGTTTTGTCCAGAGTTGTATGGTCTGTTTACAGCACAATATGGGGAAGCGTACATCAACACCAAGAGGTAGTTTTGGTCCACCTTCTGTCCCTTTCAAAGTGATCCACTTTGACTTTATTGAAATGGAGCGTTGTAATAATTTCAAATTTGTTTTGGTTGTTATTTGTGCTTTCAGTAAATTGGTTGAATCCTTTCCTGTAAAAGATGCCACAGCAATGACAATGGCGAAAACCATGCTTAAGGAATATTTTCCAAGGTATGGTTTGCCAAGAGTCATCTGGTCGGACAATGGTCCACATTTTATCGCTTCTGTAATTCTACAAAAATGTGTGGGATTACAGATTGATAAACGGTTCCATTCAGCCAGACACGCACAGAGTGCTGGATTGGCAGAGAGACACAATGGAATCTTGAAGAACAAGCTCACAAAGACATGTGCCGGCACCAATTCGAAATGGCCGGACGCCTTACCGATAGTGTTACTTTCGATGCGAACAACCCCACAGACTAGGACTGGGGTCTCCCCATATGAGGTGGTAATGGGGAGGCCAGCTAACATTTGGAAACTTCCTAAACCCAGAGCTTTGAAGGATATAGAGCATGTATTACTTTATGAATATTGCGAACGGTTAACTAAAAATCTGTATTTGATTCATCAACAGGTGCGAGAGCCCCTCCCAGCTAAATACGAGGGACCAGGTCATAGCATCCGACCTGGCATGTGGGTGCTGCCTAAAGCTTTTGAAAGAGCATCCTGTCTCGCACCGAGGTGGCGAGGGCCCTATCAGGTCCTATTGACCACATAGGAGGCAGCACGAGTAGCTGGCAAGAAACACTGGATACACGCTTCGCATGTCAAGAGGATACCATTCCCTTTGCTACATGACGGAGAAGATAAGGAGAAACTTACTTGCTCTGTTTCCAACGATCATTCAGCATTGAGCAGTATTGAGAGTGCTTCTGAGACACTCCCTGAGCACGGGGGCCTGGTGAAACAGCTGCTTCATCTCCACACATAGATTCTTTTGCAACTTTGCCTAGTTCTGCTGTAAATTCATCACTTCCACACTGTTCGCAGATCACACTGTACCAGGAGTCACAAGGTACAATCTGCATCAACGGAGTTAGACTTACAGCATGGTTCGGCTGTGCCCACAAATAAAGTAACCATAGGGCTTGTCCTTCGCCCCCATCTTTTGCATCTGAAGGAAAGTAGGTGGCTGAGGATAGGGAAAGACTAAGAAAAACGCGTGATCAGGAGATCACCAGCAAACAGACTACGGAGTTTTCATTTCAAAGGAACAATGCTTGTTATTGCCTCTACTCGTACGGAACAAATAAGTGACTCTGTGGCCAACAATGACAATGGACGATCAAATACATGGTCTTTCAAGACGTTTTGTTTTCTTGTAATCATGTTAACTGGTTTTGTAGTATTAATTGCCTTAGGAATTTGGTATATGGAAGAAGTACGCCCACTTCAAACATTCTTGCCTACTGAGAATTTTCCAACTGTATCTACACCTTTCGTGCACCTGCACACTCTATCTCCTAGAGACTCTCAACACAGACAGAGTTATCACAATTATACACTACTGTTAATAATGAATGCAACCCATTCCATTTTGAATAAGACAGACTGTTGGGTTTGCTCTCATTTACCGCAACATGGGGAAAAAGGGTTGGGCTGGTATATTCATCCTTTGCCTCTAACTACTGCATGTTATGCTTCTCTACGGGCAATATTCTTTGGCCGATGGAATGATAGCATCTTGGGGAATTTTGATGGAATGAATTTGAACGAGTTTGAAAGGCGAGTTCTAACACCTCTGGAATGCTCACTCTTCGCAAATGGGAGCAAGCTTAATGTTGCTTCTATCAGGCCTTCTGATAGACTGTCCCGACCATTTCAATCTTTGATCTCTTTCAAGATGGCTCCTATAGGCAATAGGGATGCCACGCCACCTTCCTATAATGTCAATCATAGCCCCAACTCTGTTTCTTTCTGCATACAAAGGAATGGTACTCAGTCAATGGGCAATTTCAAGGGTTGTACTAAGGTTGGAAACATGACCAGTGAGGACAGACCTTTGTATGTAGGCAAACCTGTCTACTTCATTTGCAGTAATGAAGCTTTCCCATGGCTACCTAGGGATTGGCAGGGAACCTGTTCTTTGGGAATTTTGCTACCAGTGGTATTTATAGCTAGTATCATAGAAATCTCTAGGGCTCGTCCAAGGCGGGACGAGAGCGGTGATACTCTTCCACAAATTCTGGGTGACGTAGCAAAATCTTTTGTACCACTTTGGGGCAAATTATGAATTCTGAGGATATTAGGAGACTAGCGAGAGTACTGGAGAAAACCATCAACCGGACCACTGACATACTCTATAACATGACTCTAGAGCAGAAAGCAATCATATTAGTGGCACTACAAAACAAGATGGTATAAAACTTGGCTGAGCGTGGCGGAGTATGCAAATTAATGTGGTCCGTGTGCTGCCTTTTCGTACCAATTTCCTCCCCAACCATCTTTAAGGCAATACAAAATCTGCACTTCCTAAGTTCAGAAGTGCATGTTCCCGAGGGAAATTGGGATCTTAGTGCTTGGTTTTGGGACTACTTACGATCTTGGGGATGGAAGCTTCTCTCAGTCTTGTTGATTATTCTGTGTATTCTGTTGTTATGTTGTTGCTGTATACAATGTCTTCCTGCCATATGTTCAATGTTAGGGGGATGTTAAGCACAGACTGTGGGAACATTACGACCAAGGGCAGACGCACCAGAAAGAATGACCAACGAATTTGTGATGAAGGACATTTCCGCTGCAGATCTTATGTCGATTGATATATCTGATGAATGCATGTGCTTTGCCGAGATGTCTGAGAGCTGTCGCTGCTGCTGCTGCGTCTGAAAAACAGAGCGAGGATATGGTCCTAGGCCATGCTTTAAACTTGTTGGTACCTCACTCTGTAGACGTTCTATTCAATAGAACGCTAACACAACACCTCACCTCCGCACGATTAACAAGATACAAATTGATCTTGTTTGCACCGCATATTAAAATTAAGAGGTGTTGTGTACTGAATCCGGCTGAATTATTACCTCTCCCGCAAGATACTGCTTGCAGTGACGAAATGTCACATGACTGCCTTTATGCCACAGAACATGAAACTAAAGGCAGAATTGATTTGAAAGATACACCTTTGAACGATCCACATGGGGAGCTGGTTTGTGATGTTCCTGTTTCAAACTACTGGATGGTACATCCACTGCTGCTTATGCCATCACTACACTAAGCACAATTGTGGAAACCAAAAGAATTTTGCATAACTCCGCGCAGGCCGCAGAGATTATTGCATTGACCCTAGCTTGGGAACTTTCCAAAGGGCTTAGAGTAAACATATATACTGATAGTCAGTATATTTTTGGGGTAGTTCACAACTTCGGTAGACTTTGGGCAGAAATTGTTTTTTTGACCTCACATGGAACGAAGATTCAATATGGCACCTTAATAGTTCAGCTACTCTCAGCGCTTGCACTTCCCACTCAGCTAGCAATTATGTAGTGCGTGGAACATCAGAAAATCATAGATGATGTAGGAAAAGGGAATTCTTTTGCTGACCAGATAGCCAAACAGACTGCTACTGATCTCTATTCAGATATGTATACTAGAAGGGAAGCCATGAATGTCTGTACCATAGACGAGGGAATTGAGTCTATAAAGAATATCCAAGCCGATGACACTCTAGAAGAAACTAAGCAATTGGCTGAGGGCTTGGCGAGGTTGGATGATGATGGGTGTTGGTCCGATAACATGAAGGGAAAATGGATGCTGGCAGATGCGTACATCACTATGATGATTTCAATGGCTCATGGTCCCACTCACATATGCGCTAGGAACATTTGTAACATGTTAGAAACTGTCTGGGTAAATGTTAACATCCCGAAAACTGCTGAACGTTTTGTCCAGAGTTGTATGGTCTGTTTACAGCACAACATGGGGAAGCGTACATCAACACCAAGAGGTAGTTTTGGTCCACCTTCTGTCCCTTTCAAAGTGATCCACTTTGACTTTATTGAAATTGAGCGTTGTAATAATTTCAAATTTGTTTTGGTTGTTATTTGTGCTTTCAGTAAATTGGTTGAATCCTTTCCTGTAAAAGATGCCACAGCAATGACAATGGCGAAAACCATGCTTAAGGAATATTTTCCAAGGTATGGTTTGCCAAGAGTCATCTGGTCGGACAATGGTCCACATTTTATCGCTTCTGTAATTCTACAAAAATGTGTGGGATTACAGATTGATAAACGGTTCCATTCAGCCAGACACGCACAGAGTGCTGGATTGGCAGAGAGACACAATGGAATCTTGAAGAACAAGCTCACAAAGACATGTGCCGGCACCAATTTGAAATGGCCGGACGCCTTACCGATAGTGTTACTTTCGATGCGAACAACCCCACAGACTAGGACTGGGCTCTCCCCATATGAGGTGGTAATGGGGAGGCCAGCTAACATTTGGAAACTTCCTAAATCCAGAGCTTTGAAGGATATAGAGCATGTATTACTTTATGAATATTGCGAACGGTTAACTAAAAATCTGTATTTGATTCATCAAAAGGTGCGAGAACCCCTCCCAGCTAAATACGAGGGACCAGGTCATAGTATCCGACCTGGCATGTGGGTGCTGCCTAAAGCTTTTGAAAGAGCATCCTATCTCGCACCGAGGTGACGAGGGCCCTATCAGGTCCTATTGACCACATAGGAGGCAGCACGAGTAGCTGGCAAGAAACACTGGATACACGCTTCGTATGTCAAGAGGATACCTTTCCCTTTGCCACATGACGGAGAAGATAAGGAGAAACTTACTTGCTCTGTTTCCAACGATCATTCAGCATTGAACAGTATTGAGAGTGCTTCTGAGACACTCCCTGAGCCTGTGGGGCCTGGTGAAACAGCTGCTTCATCTCCACACACAGATTCCTTTGCAACTGCCTGGTTCTGCTGTAAATTCATCACTTCCACACTGTTCGCAGATCAGACTGTACCAGGAGTCACAAGGTACAATCTGCATCAACGGAGTTAGACTTACAGCATGGTTCGGCTGTGCCCACAAAGAAAGTAACCATAGGGCTTGTCCTTCGCCCCCATATTTTGCATCTGAAGGAAAGTAGGTGGCTGAGGATAGGGAAAGACTAAGAAAAACGCGTGATCAGGAGATCACCAGCAAACAGACTACGGAGTTTTCATTTCAAAGGAACAATGCTTGTTATTGCCTCTGCTCGTACGGAACAAATAAGTGACTGTGTGGCCAACAATGACAATGGACGATCAAATACATGGTCTTTCAAGACTTTTTGTTTTCTTGTAATCATGTTAACTGGTTTTGTAGTATTAATTGCCTTAGGATTTTGGTATATGGAAGAAGTACGCCCACTTCAAACATTCTTGCCTACTGAGAATTTTCCAACTGTATCTACACCTTTCGTGCACCTGCACACTCTATCTCCCAGAGACTCTCAACACAGACAGAGTTATCACAATTATACACTACTGTTAATAATGAATGCAACCCATGCCATTTTGAATAAGACAGACTGTTGGGTTTGCTCTCATTTACCGCATCATGGGGAAAAAGGGTTGGGCTGGTATATTCATCCTTTGCCTCTAACTACTGCATGTTATGCTTCTCTACGGGCAATATTCTTTGGCCGATGGAATGATAGCATCTTGGGGAATTTTGATGGAATGAATTTGAACGAGTTTGAAAGGCGAGTTCTAACACCTCTGGGATGCTCACTCTTCGCAAATGGGAGCAAGCTTAATGTTGCTTCTATTAGGCCTTCTGATAGACTGTCCCGACCATTTCAATCTTTGATCTCTTTCAAGATGGCTCCTATAGACAATAGGGATGCCACGGCACCTTCCTATAATGTCAATCATAGCCCCAACTCTGTTTCTTTCTGCATACAAAGGAATGGTACTCAGTCAATGGGCAATTTCAAGGGTTGTACTAAGGTTGCAAACATGACCAGTGAGGACAGACCTTTGTATGTAGGCAAACCTGTCTACTTCATTTGCAGTAATGAAGCTTTCCCATGGCTACCTAGGGATTGGCAGGGAACCTGTTATTTGGGAATTTTGCTACCAGGGGTATTTATAGCTAGTATCATAGAAATCTCTAGGGCTCGTCCAAGGCGGGACGAGAGCGGTGATACTCCTCCACAAATTCTGGGTGACGTAGCAAAATCTTTTGTACCCTTTGGGGCAAATTATGAATTCTGAGGATATTAGGAGACTAGCGAGAGTACTGGAGAAAACCATCAACCGGACCACTGACATACTCTATAACATGACTCTAGAGCAGAAAGCAATCATATTAGTGGCACTACAAAACAAGATGGTATAAAACTTGGCTGAGCGTGGCGGAGTATGCAAATTAATGTGGTCCGCGTGCTGCCTTTTCGTACCAATTTCCGACCCAACCATCTTTAAGGCAATACAAAATCTGCACTTCCTAAGTTCAGAAGTGCATGTTCCCGAGGGAAATTGGGATCTTAGTGCTTGGTTTTGGGACTTCTTACGATCTTGGGGATGGAAGCTTCTCTCAGTCTTGTTGATTATTCTGTGTATTCTGTTGTTCTGTTGTTGCTGTATACAATGTCTTCCTGCCATATGTTCAATGCTAGGGGGATGTTGTGCACAGACTGTGGGAACATTACGACCAAGGGCAGACGCACCAGAAAGAATGACCAACGAATTTGTGATGAAGGAAATTTCCGCTGCAGATCTTATGTCGATTGATATATCTGATGAATGTGATTCAGGTTGTATGGACATTGAGACGTGGAGTTACTCATAAAGTGACTAGTTCTTAGTTTAGCACTTGGTTTAGGCCAAAAGGATGGTTTGTTAAACGGAAATCATATTGGGCCTCCTTTTGACTTATATTGGCCTAAGCCTAGTTGCTCGGCGAAGAAAACCGTGTTGCAAAGTTCTGATTTCTGATGGACTTCGTCACCATTTTAGAATCATCTGCCATTTTGATTTCTGTCTGTATGATTCTCTGTTCAAAAATGGTGGACTGTGTTTCTAACTTGCAACCAAGCCTCCCGACCTTTGAGTTCTGTTAATGGTTAGACTATCCGCGGGCCAACTGTTTAGACTAGGTAAAGAGACCTTGTACTACGAATGAACCGTCGTCTCAGTATTGTCTACGCTAACAAGCCTCATCCATGAATACACATCGGCAACAATGATGTGCAAACACCAAGCGTGGACACAGGCTGAACTACATTGTGTTGGGTTATAGACTAATGCTTACTGCAGGATCCAAGAATATACATTGCCATTGTAACTTGATGGAAATGCAAACTCATGTGATCCTTCTGCATATTTTTGTATAAACTGTATGCGAACTCGGCACGAACTGTAGACCGCAGATTATTAACATGTAGATGGGCTGGACAATATTGTTCAAACTGTATAAAAAGCATGAATGTTCAGATGTCCAGCACTCTCTCTCCTCTCTTTGACCTGCTGGTACTCATTGTGGGGTGTTGAGAGCCAGATAGCTATCTGTTTCTATGTTTCTTTGTAAACTGCGCAGAATAAAAGATCTGTGAATAATCATAGCCCGTCTTTGGTGTATTTCAATTTGTGGTACTCAGCCTCGATATTGCCTTTTGCTTCAACACTGTGCAGCTCATTTGTTGAAGTCAGACTACGTGCGAGAAGTACCGAAAGTAAATGATGAATGTTCAAAGTCATGGCCTGAACATGCCAAGCTACTGACATGGGTAGAAGATGAGTCAGGCCCAATGATCATAATTCCACTGGCAAGTGCAACACTGTGCTTTTGGAGAGAAGGAAAGAAGCATGTGGGTGTTAACATAGGTTGCAAGACTACAGTTGATGTCTCCAAGATGGGAGCACGAACGGCTGTTTTAATAGATCGATATTGGGCATGTGGGTCCAGAGCTTACATGAAGCTGCCGAAAGATTGGGAAGATACGCGTTCCTTAGTGATCATTCATGTTCCAGCGTTAGTGATTCCTCAGAGTGACCTGAACATTGGAGAGTTTCCAAAAGCAGATGCCCATTTGAGAAAGAAGAGATCACTGGGATTCCTCAATAGAACCAAGAGGGGGAATTACTTCTCACCCAAATCAATAGACGACTTTAATGCAATCCCGTATGAGCATAGACTGTCCAGCAAAACTGCTTCAGTCTTCATGACTATCTTTATGTCTGGGATCAAAACGACAGCAAATGCGAAGTGGTTGCAAATCACTCACTGGGCGCTCCCACAGATGATCAACACCACCATAAAGGGATTCAATGCTATTAAAGAAGAATTGAGGGCCATATGACTAATGACCATCCAGAATCGATATGTCCTGGATATGATCACAGCAATAGAAGCAGGAGTTTGCTTCAAAATTGGGCCATCATGTTGCACGTTCATACCTTCTCACGATGATGAGAATGGGACCTTGACAGAGGCCATAAAGTTGCTGACAAACCTGCACAGCAAAAGTTAAGATGAGGCAGAAGATATTGCAGATGACAGTTGGTTTGCTTCTATCTTCTCATGGGTTGCATATTGAATGACAAGTATCTTCACATTTTTTGGAGCAATCTTGTAGATGGTGATGTTTAGTAGACCTTTACAAAACAATGTACTTTTAAATAGGCGATTTTCTCTCTTCAGTCAGAAAAAGCACATTTTATTATTTCTTTAAATTCGGTTTTCATCTCCAGAAAATAAACACTTTCTGCAGCTATAGTTCTTTTCTGGAGTCCTGGAGTTGTTTTGCAGCATGGATACATTTAACAGGCATCTATTTAGAGTCTTCCTCTGAACACATCTTTGTCATCACTTCACTGGTGAAGTGACTACCTCAGTCTGACTCAATCCTTTGGGGTAGTCCATTTAGTAAACAATCATGTACTTGCAATTTGGGGCTGGGAGACATTCCACCCATTTAGTAAACAAGCATGTTACAGTTAACATGTACTTGTTCCCCCTAGAGGAGTGAATCATGAGCCCCATGAAATCTACTTGTAAATCTGACCAAGGCAGTGTCATCCCCCTCTTTTTGAGGAGCGCTCGGTGTGTGAGTGATGTTGGCTGAAATTGTGCACACACAAGACACCCCTTCAAGTATTAGTCAAGGTCCTGCCCCATGTGTGGCCAGTATGCAACCTCTCGCAAGATTTCTAATGTAGTATGAAACCCCCGATGACCAGCTGTGGCTGCATCATGGGTGTGACTTCAGGATTCGGAATGAGGTAGGGACCACCCACTGGTCACAGCCAGATATGGATCTCCTCAACAACAAATCGTCTTGGATTCAGAACATTTTTCGACATTTCATCAACACTCTGAGGTCATCTTTCTCAATGCAATCAGTATCCATCAGGGGAAAGTTCTCAGGGTCCTGAATGGGTTGATAAACCTTACCAATGATTTGATCCCCTTTTTATGCCATAATTAAATCAGCATCTGGGGTCTCCTTACTCCATTGGGCAGTTGAGAGGTCATTGTGAGCATTTGTCTGGGACCTAGTGATAGCAGTGACCTGGATTTCCCCCAACCGGGATTCGATCTCAAGGAGATCCCCTTGGATGGCTCCTGTTTTGGCCAGCTAATCAGCTAGGTAATTTCCAGTTTTGTCTGTCCCTCTATGCTGGAATTACTTTTGATCTTTTTTCAGTAGATGGTCATCCTACTAGAGGTGGCCAGATCATAAATATTTTGTATTAGCTTGCCATGCTTGAGTGGTTTGTTGTTAGCACATAGCATGTCTCTCATTTTCAAATTAACCAGATGTTCCAGGAACCCGTTCCGGACATAATCTGAATCGGTGATTGTGACCAGTTTGTGGAGTTGGTTTTGGACAGCCAGTGAGGATGGCTTGATGAACTGCCATCAGTTCTGCCACCTGACTACTATGGGGACCAATTTTGTACCCAGCAGAGGGTTCCGGGGCATCATTCACCCAGGCATTCCCAACGCCGGCCACCGGTTCCTTTCCCCATTGTTGTCAACATGGTAGGAGCACCCATCCACATAAACAGTGGGCATTCCCTTACACTTGTCTTCTTCATAGACTTTGTGCAGGGAATTCAGGTATGTCTCCATGTTGTCCTGGGTTTTAAGACTTTTGTCCGCGAGACAGTTTTCTCTGGCACAATCATGCAAGTCAGCCAGACCATTCGCAAGGGGATTCTTCTTGTTCTGGCCATATCTGAACTCCACCGGAAAGCCTTGCATTGAGAGAATTTAGGAAGTAATTCTGGAATTACTCACATTTCCGGCCCGGATTAAATCACTTTGGAGATATTGCAAAACCTGCTGTGGAGTCTCCACTATGATGTGTTCCCCCTGGATAAATGGGCGGTAATTTTACAATGCCTACACCGTTGCCAGGAGTGCTTTCCCACAATCATTGAATTTTTCCTCCACAGAGAAATTCTTACTTGCAAAGGAGATGACTTTATTGACCTTGTCATGATTTTGATATAATACTGCGGTCAAGCATGTATTCGAGAACCCTGTCTCCAAGAAGAACTCCTTGTTTTTGACAGAGTATGCTAGACAAGGTGCTGGTGAGAGGCTTCTTTTGAGTTGCTTTAGTGCCTCTGCTTGTTCTGGACCCCACTCCCACTTGACCCCCCCCCTTGAACAGATGGATCAGGGTTCTTGTGATCTCTGTGTAATCCGCCATGAACTTCCTATTGCAATTAGTCAGTCCAAGGAGGCTCCTTAGCTCGCACAGAGTTGTGGGGTCTTTTAGTTTCAGGAGTGCTTCCACTTTCTTTTCCTGGGGACAGACACCCTCAGGAGTTATCTCATGCCCCAAGAAATTGACACGGGACCTGCACCACCGTGCCTTTTGGAAGGATAGTTTTGCACCAGTAACCCTCAACTGTGTCAGAATATAATGTATTTCTGCTATACGTTCCTCCACAGTTGAGCTTTTGATCAGGACATCATCTACATAGGCCAGGTTACCCCTTTCATCCAAGTCGGGCATGGCCTTGTCTAAAAAGATGTTTAATTAATTGCCGGAGTTGATGTATCCAAAGGGAGTACAGGTCCATGTGTGCTGCTGCCCTCCGAAGGTAAAGGCCAGCTTCTATTAGTCCTCCCTACTGACGGTTACAGTCCAGTACCCATTGGTCATGTCAATGGCAGTGTATACCTTTGACCCCTGCATGTGGGCCAGCCCCTGGTCAATGTAGGGAAGGGGCCATCGGGACATATGGACCCGTTTGTTCAGCTCCCTTAGGTCAGCACAGAGTCTCCACTGGCCATTTGGCTTTAAAATCCGCAGCACCGGATTATTAAAGGTGCTGTGGGCTGAAAGAATTATCCCACGGGACTCAAGGTTTTTAATAATTTCCATCAGGGACTGCAGGGATGCGAGAGGCAAGCGATATTGCTTCACAAACACTGGAGTCATAGCCGGGTCCGTGGGAATTGTTGTGTGGAATTTGGTGTGACCACAGTCATATGAATCCACTGCAAAGAGATCTTGAAAATCTAAGAAAACTTGTTTCAACTTTTGCTTTTGCTCCAGAGTCTCACAAGCATCAGCTAGGTTGACTCTCTGTTCAACCATTTGCCTGAAGCCCAGAAAGACTTGGTTTGGCTATTTCAGCGGCCTCCTCCAGCTGGGTGGAGAGGTCCCTGGTTGAAGTGTTGACCTGAACAGAGGGTTTCAGGCAGGGAATGCAGTACTTATGGACCTGGAAGATCACCTCATCCCTCCTGAAGTCACAGGTCATCTCTTCCTCACCATAAGGGCAGGAAGAGTACACCAGGAAATTCCCACCATGCCAGGTGAAGATCCTGTCTGGTGTCATGTCATTGTCGCTATCAATGTCAAAACAGTCATTGGGGATTGGTCCTATCAGTTCATTACCTAAATCTATGGAAAAAGTCGGTCATCAACCGCCATTCCAAAAATGGTGCCTGCGCCGAGAGTGATACTCCTAAGGTTGCTGGTATCCATCAATATTGGAATGGTGTTGTGTTCTACATTGACTAATGGTGTTGGGTTTAACCCCAACCCTTGCTGTTGGAGATGGGCGTTGAGGTGAACATATGCATCAGGATTTTGCAGTTTCTGTCCTCTTTTAATTTTTGATTCAAGTGGGAATAGTCGTGTCCGTCCTGTGATGGTGACTTCCTCTCCAATTTGAACTTCAACTGCATAAGACAGCAATTGGGCTGACCAAAATACTTTTTCTGAATCATCAAAGTCCCTGTGATTACCCCCTAATCGGGACGAGGCTTTGTAATTTATCAGGTCCAAATTAATGGCAAACCGATTGAGAATGTCACTGCCTAAATAGAATGCAGCAGGGACATCTCAAACGACCCAACAATTATGTACTATGCTTTTGTTTCCGATAGAGATTTGGAGCATACACCTGCTAGGCAGGAGATGATTGGAGTTGGGAGTTTCCAGGTCCATTTCCCATTTATCAATCAATTTAAATGTGGGAATGGCTGGATCTTTTGGGAGTTTTCAGAACATGGCTTTGCTGATGAAGCTCTTACTGTTGTTAACGCACACTCGGGCGAGAACAGATTCCTTCCTTTCATTTAAATGAATGTGGATGAATAACTGTTCTCTAATTTTCTGAATGTCAGCTAAACCTTGAGCTGGTTTCTCATCACTCTTGATTATGGAATTGGGATTTTCAGATTGGGAATTGGTATAGAAATGTGTGGAATGCCACTTGAAACTGGAAGGAAGGTTGATTTTCAGAAATGGAGAGGAGTTCCCATAACCAGTTTTTTGTTCTACAGCAATTACTGTCACGTCCGGTGTTTGGTTGTTCTGAAAATGGAACTCAATATGATCATGTTTTTGTTCAACCATGTGGCGTGTGCCATTTAAACTAACATGGTTGACACTATGTTTTAATTTTATTGGCTAGTTAGTCTTGATCCAGAGGACATTGTTCACACAGTCTATTAGGGGGATGTCATTCCCCTGTAGACAGGGTATGCCCTCCAGAGTCACGACTATGACCGGATGTTTCAGTTTGTGTTGCCCAATTTTAATGTCCAGATCCGCAGTCCCCTCGACAGGAATTTCATTCTCATCGAAGTTCTGTAGTTGTCCAGGAAGAGGGGAGAGAGGGATCAGGTATCTCTCCCCCTTCCTGAATTCAGCTGTTCAAAGGCCCTCTTTGACAGAAGAGTTGCTTGGGATCCAGTGGCCACCAGTGCCGACACTGTTCACTGCCCTTGTATTTGGACTGGGAGATAAAATCTTCCCTCCTTCTCCTCGAAGGGGCAAAGATAATGTGCATTTTGGGCTTGTTGGTTGGTCAATTTCCTGATTTTTGTCTCCGACACAGGGGTAGTTTGGGTATGATACTGTGTGGGAGGTTTGGAATCTGCAAGAAAAATGGGACAGTTGGATATTAGGGGAGTTTTGGCCTCCCCCTTTAATGACTCTGGGCCGCCCCCCCCTTTTTGGAGGCAGTCCCCAGAATAAGTTTAGACAGTGTGGTTTCCTTGATTATCATTCTGGGGTTCAATAATGGCCGATTCTTACTCAGTCCCCACATTCACCCAGTCTTCATTAGGTTCTCTTGGGACCCATTTTTCTTTGGGAGGAGTACCCCGTCCCTGAAGGAGAAGATTTGTTTCCCAGAATCCTCTGAGGATTCCCCTCCTTCAAATTGGAGGACACTAAACTCCTCCACAAAATGCTTCTTTTTGGGTTCTTTATTTCTCCAACCCACCCTCTGTTCCTTGGGTTTTTAGGTGCAGGAGATTTGTGTTCCAGTTCCTGGGTTTACATGAGCTTTTCACGAGTGGGGAAGGAAGCTTTCTCTAAGGCTTTACACCTCCCTTCCCCGTGCCTCCTCCTCTGGAACCGGTAGGTTGTCGGTGTGCTCCCCCATCATTGTTCTGGAGTACCAGACCTTTGTTTGTGGGGTGCTGAGCCGCCATGTCCATCTGAGGGTTCTGTTGAGCCCTCAACATGCGACCCAGATCCAGGGACAGGTTCTGTACCTGGCGCTCCAGTGGGTCACCCGTTCCGCCTGGTAAGGGGGTCCCTATTCAATCCTAGGTGAATCACGTGAAGGGTAACTGTCCCTTCTCCCATAGGATAATCCAAGTGGGACCCCATCTACCAGCCTCAGGTACCATTTTGCCACCCTCACCTTTTCTCACTCCCCAATGCACCTCCATGCATTTCTGTACTTACTTGTCTTGCATTCATATCCACTCCCATTGTCTCATGCCATTCTTTTCCCTCCTTTTCTCCCCCCCCCGTCCTCCTCCCTTCCACTTCTTTTTTCCTTTTGCGTGCCTCACAGGTTCTACCCTTACGGACCTATCACCGACTCCGCTACTCTCCCTGAGTGTCCGGCAAGATTAATCCACCAACCGCCCGCCATCACTCCAGCGATCCACACTACCTACGCCCACACAGGCGACCTCTGCCCTTCCAACCACCTTTGGGTTTATCTGGTCCAACTGGACGCACGGCCAGTGGTGAGTGGATTATGTTACTGGAACTCCTTTTTTAGGATTTGTTTTTTAGCATTACATGCTACACATTGACCCTGACCAGCTACTAGCAGCTGTTTTAACTGTACTCTCTTATGCACCTTTTCTACCTTTTCTGTTTCTCTAAAACACAGAGTTTCCTGACTCTCTTTGGCCCCAGAAGAAGGCTACCATCTATTCTGCCGAAACGTCATCAGCACTTTTTTCCAAAAATAATCTCGGGTCCTTAACCTGTGCTGCAAATTCCATCTCCTAACATCAAACCCAGACATAGACCAAATATGAGGTCAGACTATAACCGGGCATAGGAGACTGATCTCCAACGTCTCCTACATCTGAACTTTTACCCTGTGTTCTGCACGCTCAGTGGCATGAAACATCTTCGTTCACAAACAAACTGTTAGTTAAATTGAATAAATGAATATTTTAGTTGCCATGACCATTTATTTCCACATTGATGTCATAGTGAATGTCGAACTATGCTTCTGTGTTCCACAACGTACATTATAGATTGTTATATGTAAAAAATGTACTAAAATGCTTTGCACAAAGAAAATAAGCATCAGCTAATTAATAAAAAGCTGCAATTTTGTATAAAAGAATTGGGATTTTGTACATCAATAGTACATTAGAGATATCTGTTTGACAGCAGCAACTATGCTGCCTCCTTGAATAGTTGCCCAAACTGCACGGGCACCCATTAGGGTCTAAAACCAGTGTGCACGGAATTTATCCCGTGCACCCTGAAGATCCACAGAGGGTAGGACAACCCCCCTTGTTATACCTTCTCCCATAGTACCCTGGGTTTGGATAATTTGGGTAACCCTCCACCATTGGCCTCCCCTCTCCCGGACTGGGCTGTCTGGGCTCTGAAAAGTGGGGAAAGAAAGGAGGGTTGTTCTGTAGGTGGGGTTTTGAGAGTACCGGGGAAAGAACCTACCTGGTTGGATCCCCCCCGTTGGGCTGGGGGAGTCCACACATACCCCACGATGGGTTTGTTGCCCTTGTATCAGGGGCTCATGTAATCAGGGGAGTTAGGGGTCCCATTTGTGGGATAACCTCCCTGACTACCGCCTATCTGGGATTGGCCTGAGGGCCTTCTGGTTCTTTCATTGGATGGATTTTGTTCAGGTATATTTTTAGGCCCCCCATCTCCAGGTCTAAAATGGAGGACACCTTGACCTCCGCCACCTTAGCAGCAGCAGGGGTGTTGGCTGGTTTGGTGGTTTTGTTGGTGTTTTTGTTATCTGCTGATTTTTGTACCTCAGAAATGCTGGTCACCTGTTCTATGACCCAGTCCAGTGATCTCTTCTCATGAAAGTGCCTCCCCAACTAGGTCATTATATGTTTGGGGAGTGTATGGAAGAAGTGGTGTTGAACTCCCGACTATCTGTGTGCACCCTCCTGGTGCTCTGCGCAAAGGTGCGTTTGAGCTTCTGCACAAATTCTTGTGGGCCCTGATCTTCTCCGCAATGCAGATTGTAGGCCGCCTTGCGGGCCTCTTGGGGGTTTCTGTGTGCAGAGAAATGTTTTAAGATGGCCGCACTATAGGTGGACCATCTTGAGTGGTGCTAATCCTTCAGTCCTGTAAAGAAACTGGAGTATTCAGGAGAGAATGTCCATTTCACATACTGTATGCAGTTCCGGCTGTCCTTCAGCCTCAGAGGCACTGCTACTGGAGGTAGCTTTTTGATCCTCTAGGCATTGCCTGATTCTGCGAGCTTGAGAAGGGCTTGCAGAATGTTGGAGCCTAGTTTCCCTATTCATGTGGGGCTCAGAAGAGTCTTCTGACTCTCCCATGCTGCCAGGATTGGCGGAGTACCCCTCCACTCCCACTACCCTAACTGGGTAGAGGTCTTCAGGATACTCTTTTTGAGCTTTATTTTCTGGAGTTCCCCACAAATTTCACAAACTGATCTTTTGGAAGGCAGTATTTTTGTGGATCCAATTCCCTGACTATTCCCTCATAGGAGTCTTCCTGATCAGAGATATCAGCCCTAACATTTGGGGATCTCTACCGGGATGCCCGTCCATCAATTTCTGGGGGACACTGATCTGTCAGTCCCATCTTACCAACCGTCTTGAATTCTACCATCCCCATGGCCCCTGGTTAATATGAGCCAGTAGACATGAAGCCAGCAGTGTTCATGGTATTGAAGGGGTTTGAGTCCCTGAGTACAGCGTTCCTTATGTTATGATCAGGGGTTGCTCTGTCCCTCTCTACCTTTTCTTTTTCCGCCCCTATTTCCTGGTGATAAGCAAAATCTGAGCCTTTTGTTCCTCTATCAAGGCCTTACTGGTCTCAATGATTCGCTCTTGCATTGCTACTTGTTGGTGGAGTTCATCATTCTTTTCACAGAGAGCCTCATTGTCTCTCTGCGCTTCCTACATGGTCTGGGAATACTGGGCCAATTTCTGCTGCAGGAGATGCACTTCCTGAGTTTTAGCATCTTTAGTCTGGGTGTTCTACACCAAAGCATCCCCCACCCATCTGGCATGCCCCAGTAGCTTCCCATACTCTTTCCTTAATTCATTGAGCCCCTGGAGGACCAGCTTGCTTCCCTCTAACTCAGTTTTAATTGGCTTACTTCCTGGCCTAAGGCATCTCTCTCCTGACTTAGGATGTCCCTCTATTCAGCCAGTTCGTCCCTTTGTTTTTTGATGGCATTGGATTTCTGGCGCTCCTCCTCAAATTCTGTTTGAGAGTGTAGTTCTCTCATAATTAATTTATTATTTTCCTCTTTCAAGGTTTCTATCTGGTTTTGTAGGGTAACTATCTGTTCTACGTATGCTCTATCATAATTTAATTATTGGCCCAGTTTCTGTTGAATCTGTTGCAGAGAGTCAACCCTTTCCTGACACTCCTCTTTCAGAGCCTGTAATTGGGTTTCTTGCTCTGCATTCTCTTTCTGTAGGAGAGCCAGATCTTCTTTTAATTTTGTGACATAATGTTTAGATTCTGCCTCCAAATCTTGACTCTTCTGTAGCCTTTGTTCTGCAGAGTCTAGATCATTCTGGATTCTCTCTAGTGATTCAATTTGATTCTGTGCCAGAACTATGTTTTCAGCGTGCTTTTCCCGTATCACTCCTATCTGGAGGTATAGGTAGGCCGCAATTCTGGCAATTTTGCTTTGTTCCTCTTTAATTTTTGGGGCCATGTACAATTCACTGAGAGCTTGCTGTAATGGGCCCTTGTCCTGCCATGCATCCAGGTCCATGGCAATGACCTGTTCTGTGATTTCCTGCAGCCAGGCATGTTCATTCTGTTCTGGCCACGCACCCCTGACAAAAAGCTTGTGCAGGAAGTGTGCCCTAGCCATTTTGATTTCCACTGGGATCGCCACTTTGGAAATATCAATGTATTAATTATTTCGGGGTTGATTTAATTTTGCTTTTACCAACAGGTCTGGTTTTGGAGTATTTGTTTTAATAGGTAGCAGACATCGCCAATGTAGTGACAATAACAGCTAGGAAGGTTTGTAATGCACTTAAATTCACTCTTTAACAACACAGATGGAAAACACCAGAGAAAAGAACACTTTTGGCTTGTTTGGAAAGATAGCACTTAAGTTAGGATTTTCCCCTGCAATGTTCCTCAACCCACAAATAAGCAATTCTAAATAGATGTAAGGAAGCAGCAGGTAATCAGGAATAAGGAATAATAAACAGAATTTGAATACAACCTTCCCTCCCCAAACAAGAGAGAAAAACGGATTTAAAACCCTACTGTTTAAAATGACATTTCGGAAATGGCTGAAAAAATTGCTGAAAATGACATTTCGGAAATGGCTGAAAAAAACACAGCAATCATAAGCAATAGTTTGAACAAAAGTAAACAATTTGAATTTGAATGGAACGTTGAAAATCATTTTGAATAAAATAACACATGTAAAACTTTGCAAAAATGTTGATTCCTGCCTAAAATTAAGCAAACGGTTTTTAAAAAAAACGGGTGAAATACGGAATGGGTTGGGATGTAGCTATAGGTTTTAGGTATAACCCAGAATTGAAATGAAGTCTCTAGCTATTAAAATGAGGGAGATATGCAATGTTGAGTGAGAGGCGTTTTTAGAAAAATCAGTAGTGAAAAAGGAAAAGAAACTCAGTTTGTACAAGAAAATATTTACTAAAATTTTACTCTAGACTAGACCATGCAGGATAGAATACCAAAGAGGGACACAGTAAGCTCTGAGGTTGATTCATGACTTCAACCCCAGACCCCCAGTGCCCGCTCTGGCGGAACCAGACCGACCACTCGAAATAGGATTGATAGTTTAGGATTTACACAAGATGAAAATGACTAAAGAAATAGCGCTTAGCAAGATAAATCAAGACAGGATGGCAATAAGGATTCTGACATTGTTATAAATTATTAAGGTAAGGATAGGATGGTTGGGATGGGACAAGGCAAGGCAAGGTATGCTATGGTTTTCTATGATTCCTATTAATACTTGCAGTCCACTTTAATTTAGGATTTTGGACCATCAAGGATTCTGGATCACCACATGGATCTAGTTTAACACAGGACAGCTGGGCAAATCTGGCGGCCCAGGATCAGCAGGGCCGTTCTTGTCACCAGACTGCACTGGAATGGTGCTTCAGGTTACTGGATATTACAGATCATTGGGATGGCGAGTTTGGAGCAGGCAGGCATCTAGTAGTAGCAAGCCAGACTGGATCAGGATGCTTCCATTGGGTTTTTGGGATTTTTAGAATTTGAGGCCTAGCTGAAAAGAGGTTCAGCAGTGCATAGGCCCTGGCTCTGCAATGAAAATCAGGAATCAGGATCAAGCAGGATGAAGAAATCAGGAACGGGACGCCACCCAGGAAATCAGGAAGAAAGTCAGGAATCATTGTGTGTCTTGTGTGCTGTCAGGTGCCCTTATTTATCCTGCCAGATGACATCACTACAGTATATGGTAGGGGCAGGATTACTACCCACACCGATAATGCTAGGATTGGGCAAGAGCATAGTTTCCGCCTTGTCCACAGCTGATTGGATCACAGAAACAGGATGTCATGTTTATGGTGTTACTTCTACAATGTCTAGAAACCACCCCTAGCTACTGAAACCAAAATCTAAGTTTGCCACAAACACATATTTATGCAGTTATAACCTCTGAGAAAATCAGATACACAGGTTACACATTGTGTGTGTCATATTTCAATCCAAATACCAAGTCTGTGGGACCTGGTTTTGCCTTTCCGCTACATTTTGGCAATTTTAACCATGAAAGATTTGGCCTACAAGTCCCCAATTTTGTACACAGATGTGCATTTACCCTTAATGTATGTACAAAATGTTATGTTTGCAACATTCATATTTTCCCCGCAATCTGTCATTTTTACAACTTCTGTTCCTTATGCAGTAATGAATTCTGCCAAATGTTCAAAGAAAGAGCATAACACTAGATTTAGAACTACAAACTCTTCATATTTTTCCTAATTCTTGCTGGAAAGTTAAATGTCTTTTAAAGTTCAGTTACAAAAAAGCCTTTAAAACCAAATGTCACTTGATCTGTTTTTTTTTCCTTTCCCTCAACTGCAAGCAGCTGTCAATTCCTTTGAAGTAGGATGAGGGGGCTCTCTCTTGATTGGAGGTTTTATTGCCCCTCACACTTCACAGGTGAGAGTCTCAGCCTGCTATTGTCCCAACCTGGAGCAAAGACAAATGTCTGATGAGCTGGGGAAATCTCTTGGTCCTGGTGCATTCAAAGTCCTCCAAGCTAGCAATTAGCGCTTTCCTGTGCCAGAAGTT